>NC_092340.1:349838214-350168928 GCF_046630445.1 Rutidosis leptorrhynchoides | reverse complement strand
CGAAGTGGCATCTTAACACATCGATGCTTCACTCCCGAGTGGTGTCTTAACACATCGACACTTCACTTGTTACGTGAGAAGCGGTGTCTTAACACTTCGACACTTCACAACTCATACTACACAAATAAATACGTCATATATGCACGGATATAATTATTCCACTCACCTTAACACTTCGGTGATGATTTAAATGCTTCCGTATGCTTCGAGCAAAGTACCTAATACATAAGTACACATTCAATACACAACTAGTGGAATTAACCACACTACTCACTCTTGAGCATTTAATGATCTAATTTGCATTAAATGGCTCAACTACACCAAAACCGCCCATAAATGGCCATGACTCAACTTTAATCACTATAGCTAGTGAATTAAAGTCTACTAACTTCAACTAACACAAACTTAGGGTAATTCATACCCATTTCACCCAAACTAGGTTAACATTACTACTTTGACCCATTTCAACACTTAACTTACAAACTTGGTCAACTTAACCCATTTACAATTTTTCCTTCAATTACAAGTGTATTAGTGACTAAAAACGCCATTTAACACTTTAAATCTCAAATCATAAGACCAAACCCTAGATTATAGCTATTTAGGGTTTCCTTTCATCAACATAACCCAAATCCACCCATATTACCCCCAATTGGGTCATACAAGTCTCTAGTAACCAAAACCCTAGCCATTAACCAATTAAAACTCAAAACATAGAGTTAGGACTTACCAACACTATCCTCTTGTAGCTAAGAACAAGGAGAACAACTTTAATTCTTGCTCCAAGGTTTGATTCACAAATCTCCACTCTTAAATCTCACTTGAAATCAAATGGGTTTTTAAGTTTTGAGAGAAATTAGAGGAAGAAAATGAAAAAGAAATAGATAATAGAGGATAAGTGGCTGAGACTTAAAGTCTCCATCAGATCCATACGCGAAAAGATGATTATACCCTTGAACCACTTATTTTAAAACAAAAATCCGGAACCAGTTCACCCAGTGGGTCGCGGCGCGACAATTAACGTATTTTACGAGCTTTCTTAAATCATTCCTGACTCAGATTCTAGTTATTGGTCGTGGCGCGACCTTATTCTCCGCGGCTCGACATATAAGGGAAAACTCGACCCTTCTTAACAGGCCTCCTGACTTTGTTTTGAGTTCAATGTCGCGACGCGACAAAGGCTTCCGCGGCGCGACAATTGCCTTCAACTGAGCCATTCGACAACTTACACAACTAAATGATTTATTCAACTTGTACACTTTGTTCACGCTTCCTATGCACGTCTAAACTTCATCTTTTAGTCTCACAATACTTAACATTAACAAGGACTCATGCATATACCTATACATGCATATATTCTAAACACACACATATATATACATACATACATATTCGTATATATATATTTACACAATAACTAACACTTAGGTCTTTTAATCATATAAATGCACAAGTTATAAGCGTACTAATAATTAAGTTTGTATCTTTAAATATGTACGGGGAAAAACGGGATGTTACATTATCAATAACTATAAAAATCAGACAGGATAGACGTATGTTCCTTTCTCAGTTCTGTAGTGTAATGGGATAACCGTGTTTCTTATTTGCAGTCAAACCATGAATATCCGTCGGAGCGACTTTCTTGATGTTTATTTCAGGTACACAAGTAGTTCGTGTTTTGTTGTCTTATAGCATGTTTAAACTGATGTCCTTGGGTCATTGTTGTCTACTTATCTTATAACATTAACGTGTTAAGATATAGAGTAGATCCATCGAAACCCATTGGGCACATGACAACATGGTATGCATTTGTATTGTGCTGGTAATTTCGACCCATCTTACGAATGGGTTGATTTGGGTTACCATTTTATTCCTTATAAATGGGCTTAAAAGGAACTGGTTGAAAGTGTCGAAGGTTGTCCAATGTGTATAGGTCATGCATACTCCTATATTGTTAATTCACAATTTTGATTGTGAGTTGTCCAATGTGTAAGTCAGTCCATTTTAGATTTTGTTATGAAGTTTTAAGTTTAATAAATGTATAATGTATACTGTGCTGCAGGTAGATATCTAACTTCAACTTGGGCATGTTGCCTTTGACGATTTCAGGAGATCAAAGCCAAATCACCCCTTGTTTAATTTTACCCTTTTTCGTATATGCTAATTTTTTGAAAATAAGAAGATAATTGTTGGTGTATTTTATTTTAAATATATCATCACGTCGTGAATAATTTATATACAAACTCATGAACAACGCCGTTTAAGTCATCTCCTTTTCATTTGGTTTTCAGATGTATGTGCTAATAAAGTAAATATTTTTGCCATATCTTGACAGATCCTTGCTGATCTGTTTCCATCTCTACAAAAAAAAAAAAAAAAAAAAAAAAACCCTAATGCAAGACCAACTGCAGAGCAGGTAAAAGGAGGGTGCATCTATGCATGATTTGTTCACTTCTAACGTAAATTACTACTATATCTTGTAAGTACTGCTACACCACTATATCTTAAAATGATATCCATTACTCTGAGCATCACAACATGAAAGTACTTTTCCTTCTTATTTAACTTGCAGTACTACCCTGTATCTTCATATATGATATTAACGTTCATGTGCATCACCTGTAATTTGATGCGATCTTAAGTGAATGATAGATACTAATCGCTGACCTTTAGCTGATGATATGAATCAAATTGATCATGACCTCAGCTTATGATGTGAATAAGCACACTTATATAACCTACTGAATATATTGTAATAAATTGTCAAAGCCATTCCATCAAGATTTCAATGGGGATGGGGGTACCTTCAGAGCCGTGATGTACGAGTAATTGTTCAAATTTTTAGGTAAATGACTTAAACGGGTTAGGGTCAAAATGGGTTATTATTAGCTAACTTTCACGATTCAAAAGGTTTATACTTAATGGTATTATATGACTGAAAAACGTCATTAAAATACTATAGGTTTTAAAATATAGATATGATAGGATTGCTAATGATGAAATACACAAATGATTGAAGGGAGTTGTTAATACAAGGTGGATTGAAACACAATTGGTTTGACTATTTTTAGTCAAGTTTGGATGATATATGGATTAGGAGCAATTGATGGCTCAAAATATAAACTTTTCAAAAGACTCGCAACTAATTTTCTTACCATACAAATAGTCATCGAGTTTGAAAAGTTGAATTGACTTCCATTTTTTCTTTCATGCAAATGTATTGCCACCAAGATCACCTAACTACTTACCCACATCACCATCATTATAATCATACACTAAATTAAATTAAGTAACTGTAATATCTAACAGTACGTACTTTAATTTGGTAATATTATAGTTTTGAGTGATGTTTTTTGTATGGTATGTTTTAGTTAGCTCTTAAGATGATGTGATGTGTATAGTGGGCACATGACAGAAAATGGAATAGGGGGCATGTGGATACTGTTATGGTTCCTTCCAGCAACAATAGTAACTATAACTATTAAAATTTTACAGTATAATCGATAGTTTAAAGTTTTTTGTTCTACTTCATCAATCTGAATGTATTAATGCATGTGAATATCTTCTCATATACTTCGTATTAACCATTAATAACAATCATTTCAAATTATTCTATTTTCTTTATTATATTTCAACTTACAAATAATTTTTAACAACTTATATAGTATTTGAATTGACCTTTGAAATAAACCCGCAAACTTATAATTGTTTACAAATTTCACTATCAACTAATATCTAATAGTATTACAAACTAAACAACATTAATAAATTATTATTATATTTTTTTCTTTGTAATTAAATGAACATACTATATAAAGCTACTTTACACTCTTTACTTGAATCATCACAATTTCGATAAAATTCATACAAAAGTGCCCGCGAAATCGCGGGCCTTGAGCTAGTTTATTATTGTTATAGCACGATTTTATTTTCATTGCATATTAGAAAATATTATAACATTTTTTTAGTATTTAATGGATATCTATCAATCCGCTTAATTGTGCGGATATAGATATAGATGAATCAACTGAAATTAAATAAATATAAATATAGAATATAAATATGGATGAATAAAAATTAAATAGATATGAATATAGATAAGTCATCCTTTATATTATTTCCAACAGGAAAGCTATTAAAATAATAATTCAGGTCAATATTAAAATCTCGAGTTTTAACAGTACTGTGTCGACGTGTAGCATGAACTACCACTCGACTATTTGTTGGTATAGAGACACAATTTGAGAAAACAAGAAACCGTTGAATCTTATTTTGTCAGATTATGCAATAGTGCGACTAATGCGACGCATGCATTTTAAACATGCAAATTTGTCAATTTATATGATATGTGTACTATAAAAGACGCGAATCACATGACAATAATATACGGAGTAGCAAACAACCACAAGAAATATTTATAAATAGTATAAAATTTCAACAATCCAATTCAGTGCAATGACGGTACTGATTTTTAAACAATATAAATAAGGCAAATAGTAGTAGCAAGAAAGCAAGTAAGGAAAACTTAAATATGGAAGTCGTAAACATCCTACACATGAATACTGGTGATGGAGAACTAAGCTATTCAAAGAACTCCTCACTTTAGGTAAATATATCTCTTAACTATCTATCTATACATATATATAAATCAAAAAAATTTTTACTTACGTATCATTTTCTTATTAATTTGAATTAATTTTTAATTTATAATTTAATATATACATATAGATATAGATTTACATACATAGATAGATTATTATATTATATATATAAATTATAATATCTAAATCTACTCCGTATTATGATTAGCTAATGGAATTGTAATATATATTATAAACTAGTTGAATGACCCGTGAAATCACGGGTTAGTTTAATAAAATCTTTTTAATGATATATTAAATTTGACAATTGAGAAGAGAATTTTAGAAAAACTATAAGAGGTAACACGTAGAAATGTAATCTAAGGTGTAAACACGTTTTATTTGTAATGTGTGAGTTACATAAAATAAATTAAGAGATCCATCCACCTGCCTGCCATTTACAAAATCACACTTCTACTCTTTGCTTCTTGAAATCTAAGCAACGGATACCTGCACACAAATAAGGAATTTTTTAAATCGTATTATGACTTACTATAACATTATTACGTATATTTATATGTATCGACTGTTTGTGTATTTTTATTAGGAATCAGTACACTTCAAATAAATAATTATCATCGATAATCCATATATACTGCTATGGAAAACTAACACACAAATACATAGATGAAAGCTTGAAAAAAGTACATCCTTATATTATACTCGACCAATAACTAATATTACAGTTGCAAATATCATATATTATACTCAACCAATAACCTTACCATTTATAAATTATGTTCTAAATCAACACAATATATTGTATAGCTTTTGGCCCCCATGGTTTGATAATCACAGTTTCGAAATCGATTTCATGCAAGAAATCGGGTCTCCCATCCTTAGAACTTAATTGGAACTTTGCAGCATATAGGATATATATGCAGGGTTAAAACTAAAAACAAATAGAGTAAAACTTAATTAGCACAGGTCAAGATGCAAGAACTCAACAATACGTAAAGGGCACGAAGTTATGCACCATGTAAGGCCCTGCAGGTGAAGACATCTTGGACTATCATATAATTAACCACTCTAATTAGCTATAAAAAGCCACCATCATGTTTTATTATTATTTGATATATATACTCAGTATCACTGCAAATGGGTAAGTCTTTTACCTCATATCCTTGAAGCTATATACCACCAGATATAAATACATTAATACAAACATCTAATAAAAGCTAGCTTTTCAAAAAGAGTTAATACAGAACATTTTAACTCCAAACTTTGAATGCAATAAGTAAATATCTTTTTAGCAGATACAACTAATAGTGAGTACAGAAAACTAAAGCTTGTAAGTGAATCAGAATCACTTACTAATTTGGTGATATGATTTCACATGAAACAAAGCATGCTCACAACTCCTTGAAATGTAAAATCTTCAATTGTCCAAACCTTCAGATTCAAATAGTGCAACGAGTTATGATCAAAAAATAAAAATTTAGACTGCAAAAACTCTAAATATTATACAGAGTACTATATAGTAGAGAATTTATTAAAATTAACCTTATAGACATGCTTTTAGTCTCCTGGCATTTGAAAATTATAACCTTTACAAACTGGAAATATAATGTTGTGACGATCGCTCCAAATCCATATGGACAATACGTCATTCATTGATTTCATTGCGAGGTATTTGACCTCTATATGATACGTTTTGTAAACATTGCATTCTTTTGAAAAGGCACACCATAAATGAATATTTAAATAAAAGGTTTTCGACATCTGATGATTTCTACATATAGACAATCACTGTAAATAATAGTTTACAATAGTACTTCCATTGACAATGCAGTCAAAATAAGATACATGGTGATGATTTGGTGAATGCAACGTTTCCTTGAAAAATATGCCATGTATGACTCCATGCACATAGCTTGTCTAACATATAAGCAAACAGCGGAAGACTTCTAGGAAACCTGAGAATAAACATGCTAACAAGTGTCAATACAAAGGTTGGTGAGTTCATAGTTTTAGTGTTTCGCATAATCTGTATATAAAAGTGGATCACAAGATTTCAGTTGTTTCATCCAGAAACGTTTATTAATAGATTATATAAAAATGGATCACAAGATTTCAGTTGTTTCATCCAGAAACGTTTATCAATAGATTCTACATAACAGAGCACTCTGGTAACTAAACTTTAACGTTATAATGATAAATACCCCATTCGTTTTAATACACGCAAACCAACGTGTCCTAAACTCAAATAACACACGTCCGTTAAAAGGCTAGCGCTCTAGCTCGGACGGGGATGTCAAGCCCTATGGATCCATATACTGTTATTCGCGCCCACCAGTCCATATCCTATGTACTGGCAGCTACTAGTTACCAAAGCTAAGGGATTTTCGGTTCAAACTCAGTGTAGAATTTAGTATGTACTTGTATCCATTGCGTTTAAAATAAAGTGCATGTATTCTCAGCCCAAAAATATATATTGCAAAAGCAATTAAAAAGGGATCAATGAAACTCACAGTTTAATATTGATATACAATATTGCAGGAAAGCACGTAGACGCATCGGAGATGATAAACACGAGGTTTGATTCACAAAAATACCCCCGAACATTACCCATAATTTCCTTGACAATAACCCATATTTTCCTTAACTCTAGCTCGCTCGGAAACTCGTTTTGAAAATTACTTGGACAGCACTCCGTCGTAATATTTTATGTACATTATTATTTTTGTATCGCAAAAATAATAACACTAATAATAAAAAAAATAATACGATTAATAATAATCTTATTATTAATAATAATAATAATAATAATAATAATAAATAAATAAATAAATAATATTACGGAGTATATATATTTGTGTATGTGTGTGATTTTAATCGAGCGAAAACACTGGAATTTATAGATGTGGCCTGACAAACACTGCCATGCGATCGCATGGGTTTGAAGGCCTCTGGCCATGCGATCGCATGGCCTCCCCTTCCAGCTCACATATTGTTTGTCATCAAGCTTGTCGACATATTTTAAAAATAATATATATTATATATAATTTATATTAATTATATATATAATATATTATATTCACGTGCATAGTTGACTTATAATTTTCATTCCGATAAGTCGTACGTCGTCACTCGACTTATGTCCCGGTTTCGATTTTTCGAACGTCCTATCGTATACTGAGAAAACTTGTACTTTACGTTTCGTGAATCGTACCTTTGTCAAAATATAGTCTTAAATCATCCATAAACTATACCACTGTAGCAAAGTTACTGTAGCAAAGTCAATTTCACTGTAGCAAAGTCAATTTCACTGTAGCAAATAGTGATTTTCGAAAACACTGTAGCATTTTGGGTACTGTAGCAATTTGAAAATGTTACTATCGTTTACTAAATAACTTGAAATTATATATATGTATATATCTTTTTAATATACATAAATCAGTTTTTAAATACACATTGGAAGCTATTTATAAATAAATTTTAATAATTAATATTTCAACTTATCATATATATTCAAATAGATATTTAAACCAATAAGTTTAATGTACGGTATCAAATAATTAATACATTGTTACCTTTTCAAGTTATAGTATATATGTATCTATTTACATATAATTATTCGCGAATCGTCGAAAATAACCGAAGGGTATTTAAATATATAAAAGTAGTTCAAAAATTTTGAGATTCAGTTTTACAGACTTTGCTTATCGTGTCGGAAATGTTAATCATACAAAGATTAAGTTTAAATTTGGTCAGAAATTTTCGGGTCATCACAAATGTTAATTGTTAAAGCAGTGTCCACAAAAAAATCAGTTTTATTTATCATCAGCTTATCACCAAGACCCTGGTTGTGGTGATTCAATAAGTTAAATTAGTACTATAAAGTTGACTATTTTGCCTACGTCACTTTATCAAATACCTTGACTGCGTTCTAGATATAATACTAAAAACTTAAAAATATAATACTAAGTAAAGAATGATTAAAATAAAATATAATTAGCAAACAAGACAACAAAATATAGTTTGAGGTGTGTTAAACATTAAAACATTATGTGGCATCATTTCAACTTCCACATTTGCTAACTTCATTATTATATTTCTGTTTCTCTTATTATTTATTATTGATCTTATAACACAGCTCTTAATCTAACTCTTTTAATTTAGCATCAAAATCATAGATGGTAGAAGTATAACTAAAAGCTAAAAGTTAAGTTTTCACATGGCTGCAATTTTCACATCTATGTCATATCATGACCCATCCAAACACTTACTAAATAATTTACCAAGTTGTCCTGTTACCATAATACTACTCCGTAATACCAATACTAATATGATCATATTCTAAAAACTAAATTAAGTGATACGTTTTAACCATCCACATAATTTAATTTAAATTGCCACACCAATGCTGTTAGGATGGTATCATTTATATTGGTCTAAGTTTTTACTGTGTGGTCAAGTTATATAAATAACAGTGCTCAAATGAACTTTAAAATAAATAAATAAATATATATATATATATATATATATATATATATATATATATATATATATATATATATATATATAGGGGCAGGATCAATGGGGAAGTAACCAATCGGGGGGAAGCGGGGGGAAGCAAATTTTTTTTTTCGTTTTTTTTTTGAATTTTTTTTTCCGGCATCAAGATCACACGAAAATATGAACATTTAGAAGAGACACTTCGTGATGAATGTTATTATTTAGGCGGGAAAACGATCGATAAAAATAACATTCAAGATAATATTGTTCGTGAAGAATATGAACTTTTTTTTTCATGTTTTGTGAAGTAAAATTTAGCCCGATTTAGAGTTTAGGGTTTAGGGTTTGGTGTTTTGAGTTTATTCCATAAACCCAAAACACCAAACCCTAAACCCTAAACTCTAAACCGTTCGTGTTAAAAACTCAATCTAAATCCTAAATCTAAACCATAAATCTAAATCCTATAAACCCTAATATCTAAACCCTAATATCTAAACCCCAATAGCTAAAACCTCAAAATACGCTCGAAAAAACGATAATTGTTATATATTACTTCTTCGAGAGTTTTCCTGCTAAAATAAAAACATTTATCACAAAGTGTCTCTACTAAATGTTCATATTTTCATCTCATCTATAATGTTCGTGAGCAAAGTTTTTTTAAAAAACAAAAAAAAAAGTTTTTGCTTCCCCCCGCTTCCCCCCGAATGGTTACTTCCCTCTTGATCCTACCACAATATATATATATATATATATATATATATATATATATATATATATATATATATATATATATATATATATTAGAAAAACAAAAAACTAATGGTTACCCGAATCATACGAATTTTGAACAATACTGGTTAGGTTGAATGCGTGTAAGATCAAGATTGATCAACTTTCCACCAGCTCGGTGTATTTGTGCCTTGCATCTTGTTCATTATCCCTTCCAAGCTCAGACTTGCCATTTTATGTAAAATGCTAAATAATACACCATTTCAAAGAATTTTTAGGAGGTAAATGAACCCGTTAATAGTAAACATACATCACTAAATAAACAAACGAACACACAAGAGCAGGAAAGGAGTATAAAAATTGGAGTAATGAAATTGTGTTCTACCTCATTCCCCATACGATATGGAAACACACAAGTGCAGACCTTAAATAAGCTCAAAAGTTACCTTGTCAACATCAAACCTCAAGCCATCTACAATAAAACATAGGGTATGTTTGGCTGAGTAGCTTATTGGAGCTTATGGGAGCTTATGAGAGCTTGAGCTTATGATTTTAATAAGCTCCAAGTCATAAGCTTTGTTTGGTAGACATAAAGCTACTTGTAGTAGCTTATGAAAAAAAGTAGAGCTTATGAACTGGAAAATAAGCTCCAGCTAGTTTACCAAACACTTATAAAAAATAATAAGCTCCAGCTACCAGCTTTAAAAATAAGCTCCAGCTCCAGCTCTAGTCCATAAGCTCCAGCTCCAGCTATAAGCTCCAGCTCCAGCTAGTTTCACCCAAACACACCCATAAACAAAAAAAAAAAAAAAAAAACTACTTAATGCAGGTTACAACACACCACATGACCACAATCTTGCATCTTGATATACATTAAAAAAAAATCCCATAAGATCCAACAATATGATTAACATTGCCAAAACTACTACTTGATGTGTGTTATTCCATTAGTATGGTCCCTATATTACACACACTGGGATCATTATCATTAGTGACCCACTTTTGATCATCAATATCATCACGACTCATACTAAACCTATATTGTAACCAAATAACCAAAACTACTACTCGATGTTACCATCAATATGATCACAACTTTTACTATACATAAATCAAATGAAACATACAAACATTTAGCCTGATTTCAGGACTAACATCAGGTTTTCTTTTCAAACATACATCACAACCATCACTCAGTCGACCAAAACACATTAGAACTAACCTATTATTTCTACCATTAACTTGTATAAAAGTAACAACCCAATATAAAAACGTTATAAAGGCGATAGAAACGTCAAATGCAAAAACTAATCTCAAAACAAATTTAGTGATCAAGTAATGCAAATAAGTGTAACATTAATCATACCATGTAACTTTTCTCCTCCTTGTCATTTTATCGAACACCTTCCATGCACCTTCATAATCACCAATCGTTGAATACCTTTCTGTTATAACAACAAATACGAACAATAAGAAACTTAAAAATTGGATCTCAGAAATAGCCAAACAACGACGTTTTTAATAATGAATGCAAAATACAAATGTAGTGAAATCATTCAAATCGGTCTCTTTATTCATACATGAGAGAAATATTACTTTTTCAATTAGTTGACATAAAATTAGCGAGCATCTAATTAAATTTTATAATGATAATCAAGCATCTAATTTATTCTATAAGAAAGTCAAATAGTGAAGTAGTAATGCAAACTTATATTGCACAGTGCAAATATCTTCAGGACTTGAACGATGAAACAAATTATTATCAAATCCCCCAAATCATCATGTGAAAAAAGACTGGATTTATTAATGATGAATTGCGTTTACAACAAAGAAATGCTGAAGGTGAAGATGAAGAGGAGAGGCGCAGTTTGGAAGAAAAAAAGAGCGTCTTTTTTTTCTAGGGTTTTTTTTTTTATTTGGGAAAGGAGCAGCAAGGTTATTAATGTATTTTTTTTTTGTAAATAATTATTAATCCTAAATTAATTGAGATTAATGACATCATCTAGAGTGTCTAGATTTTTTTCTTTTTTCTTTTAATTTTTTTTTAACAAAGAAAATTAACTTTTTATAATGTCATCATTTTAGCATTATAATAGAATCTATAGAAGATTGCATAATTTGCATCTTCAAATTTGAACGTGATGAAACAATATTTTTAAAAGGAAGTCACCATTGTCATGTAAAAAAGGATTGTTTGTAGTGCCGAATTTCATGATTCATCCAAAATATATGAAAATTAGTGCATAAATACATATGAACATGAACATAGAAATAGAAATGAGGGAGAGATGGAGAATATTTGGGAGGAAATTATGGAGATCTTAAATTAAATTTACTATTTAATATAAATTCACCAAACAAAATTTATCAAAATTTTTAACAGATTCATCTTCCTGTTCGCCGCGAGTTAGGTTTCACTGACATCACCGTTCAACTCGAAATAATTTTACGAACAAAACACAATAAATTGTATTGGACACAGAACTTCGATGCACTCACACGGAACATTTGTTTTTAGCAATAAATATAGAAGTGATTTGAATTTACAGTTTAAATCCTTAAAATATTTATGAACACAAATATAACTATTATAATATTAATTGTACATGACGACTCCCTCGAATACCATTATTTTGATGAATGACTAACAATTTTTATAAAATTAAACTCGCGGGTTACACTTTTATTCATAAAATAATAGTATATAATAATTTAATTCTAAAATAATATAACGTATACTTTACTAACGTTACGTTTCATGACAAATTATCAATGTACTCATATATTTTCTAAATATTACGTAGTATATAATTTATATATAATTAAAAAGATATTAATGGTGAGGAAAAAAATTATACACATTAAGTTACTAACATCACCCAAAATCACTTTTAAATTTTATCAACACCACAGACTCTTAAACTCAAATGAACTTTGAAAATTTATCAACATCACATGTTCTAAAACTCAAAAGAATAATTGTTTGAAAAAATCAATTAATTTTGTACGATTATTTTACCCTCCGTGCAACGCACAATTTTTAAATTTTGTTAACACCATAGGCTCATAAATAATTAGTTCATATCACTATTTATATATCAATATGGACTCCAAATTATATTTTTTGTACGGATTTTTACACACCCGTGCAACGCACGGGCTCAAAAAAACTAGTATATATATATATATATATATATATATATATATATATATATATATATATATATATATATAATCAAGAGGAAAACACTTTTTTAGGGGAAGGGCAAGTAATTTTTTTCGTTTTTTTTTTTGAAAAATTATCAGACATGAAGATCACACGAAAATATGAAGATTTAAAAAAAACTTCATGATAAATGTTATTATTTTGGCGGAAAAATGCTCGAAGAAATAAATGATAACATTCATTGCAAAGAATGTTTTGCTTCTGAGTTTTTTTTATGGTTTAAAATTAGGGAGGATAATAAACATATATATATATATATATATATATATATATATATATATATATATATATATATATATATATATATATATATAGGGGTAGGATCAATGAGGAAGTAACCAATTCAGGGAAGCGGGGGGAAGCAAAAAAATTTTTTCGTTCTTTTCGAATTTTTTTCAGACATCACGATCACACGAAAATATGAACATTTAAAAAAGACAATTCGTGATAAATGTTATTATTTAGGCTGAAAAACGATCGACAAAAATAACATTCAAGATAATATTGATCGTGAAGAATGTTAATCTTCGAACGTTTTTTTTCTTCATGTTTTGTGAAGTATTTTTTGTCAAAATTTAGCCCGATTTAGAGTTTAGGGTTTAGGGTTTAGTGTTTTGGGTTTAGTCCTTAAACCCAAAAACCAAACCCTAAACGGCTAAACCCTAAACTCTAAACCGTTCGTGTTAAAAAACTCAATCTAAATCCTAAATCTAAACCCTAATTCTAAACCCTAATTCTAAACCCTAAATTTCTAAACCCTCAAAATATGCTCGAAAAACACGATAATTGTTATATATTATTTCTTCGAGCGTTTTCCTGCCAAAATAAAAAACATTTATCATAAAGTGTCTTTTTTAAATGTTAATACTTTCATCCAATCTATAATCTTTTTGAACAAAGTTTTTTCATAAAACGAAAAAAAAAAAAAATCTTCCTCCAATTGATTACTTACCCATTGATCCTACCACTATATATATATATATATATATATATATATATATATATATATATATATATATATATATATATATATATATATATATATATATAACACTTTTTTGAGGGGAAAGGGGGAATAAATTTTTTTCGTTTTTTTTTTCAGGCATTAAGTTCACATGAAAATATGAACATTTAAAAAAGACATTTTGTGATGCATGTTATTATTTTCGCGGGAAAACGCTGGAAGAAAATAAATGATAACATTCATTGCAATGTTTTTTTTTGGGCTTAAAAATTAGTATTTAGAAATTAGGGTTTAGATATTAAGGTTTAGAAATTAGGGTTTAGAGTTCGGAAATTAGGGTTTAGATTGAATTTTTAACACGAACGGTTTAGAGTTTAAGGTTTAGGGCTTAGGGTTTCTAAACCCAAAACCTTAAGCCCTAAACCCTAAACTCTAAAACGGGCTAAATCTTGAAAAAAATTTCACATATGATGAATATAAAACGCTCGAAGAATAATATTCAGGAATAACATTACGGGTGATGCATGTTATCAGTTTTTTCTTCGAGGGTTCTCCGCCAAATAATAACATTCATCACAAAGTGTCTTTTTTAAATGTTCATATTTTCGTGTGCTCTTAATATTTGAAAAAAAAATTCAAAAAAACAAAAAAATAAAAATTTAAATTTTACTTCTCAGTACGTAGTACCTCGTACGTCGTCTGTAGGTAGTACCTCGTCACCATATATTTTTGTTTGTTTTTATATTCGCCAGTAGGTAGTATCTCGTTACCATTTCCGATCTTTTTATCAGATACACCTCAAAAGGTTACGAAATATGGGGACAAAACATTGCAAGGGTAGTAACGATATTTTGTAACTTCGGGTAAACAATATACACTCAGTATATAGATCGAGTTACTTGTTAATATAAAAAGTGAAACGGTTGTTCAACTTTTACTCGGCAAAGTCGACTTTTTTTATTCAGATACGTGTCAGAATATATGATGACCATTTCTAACTATATTATTTGTCTACAATTGAAATTTTATATTAGGAGTATAGTTGCGATAACGATCGACGTTTTCTCGAATGTCAAAATTCGTCTTTTTGTTTTTCTTTGTTTAGTGTAGTTAGAACTCCTTTGTTAGCGTGTTAGACATTTTTAGTGTCCAAGCAAAGTGTGTTACCATTCTCAGTGGTGGAAACAAGATTTTTTCCACCGGTGGTGAATTTTTTTTAGAATCGTACCAATTTTTTTTTGACAAAAAATGGAGATTTTTGCGGCAAAAAATAGAGGTTTTAGGCAAAATTTGAAGGTTTGTGGACAAAATTTGGAGAATGTGGGACAAAATTTGAAGGTTTTGAGGCAAAACATATAGGTTATGGGGCAAAAAAAAATCCACTCGAACAAAGTCGAAAAATTCAAAATTTTCTACTAAAATTTCAAAATCGACTAGGGGCGGGTGCCCCACGGTCCCTTAATAAAAACGCCCGTGACCACTTAATTGATGGGACCGTTTGTTTGTTGAATACGTCAAATTTTTTCGATTATTTATCTTGGCTTGGATTCACTTTGTAATGGTTGTACTTATTTAGTTTTTCAAATTCGTTCAATACTATCGTTTTTTTGCATTAAAAAAAAAAAATACTGTAAGAGGGTACGGGTGCAAGTACCCCTAAAAAAGGTTTCAATTTAAAGAAATATGTGGGAAAATTCTCTAAGACTATTTCTTACGCTTGTCAACGAAGGAAATTGTTGTGTTGCAACAATTACAACAGCCCATTATGGCACCGTTGTGCTCTACTTCGTTGTGAAGTGGTGGGTCGAACCACGATGCATACAACGGAGAATGTAAAATATAATTGGTCAGCAATTTATTTATTTATCTATTTATTAACCCAATACCAATTATATTTTACCATATCACCCACAATACTCACAACACAATATTTATCACATCGCCTCTGAATCTCACAATGATACCACGTCATTAAAAATTCCTTCACAATATCACAACACCACAACAAAATTGTGTAGGGAACGGTCTAAGGTTATCAACGATATTCTGTAAATTTTGCCCCCTAAGAATGAAAAACGACAAAGGGATTTTTCCCCCTCAACGAATGTATCCTACAGGGCTACAGAATTGAGTCAAAAGTCAAAGTACAAATTTAATAAAATTTTCTAATGACAACCCTAAGGGTTGTCTTTAAGAGAAAATTGATGCATAAAGTTCTTGTATATTTGTTGACTTGGTGGTGGTTATTTCTAAAAAATGGGTGGTTATATTGATTATACAAACAAAATTAGCATGTTTAAATATCTTAATGACAACCCTTAAGGTTGTCATTAGAAAATTTCTTATAAATAAAAAAGTTTATTACTCGTACAAAATACACTTTAAAAAAAAAAATTGACAATCATTCGTTCAAACACTTACCCGTGCACTTCCATCGAACACGAATTTGTTCGAATGACATCTACCACATTTTCCTAGTTTGTGCGTACGTGACCGTGAAAATCTCATTACGTACCCGTGCACCCGTGCACGTCGTTAGTTTGAACACGAGTTTGTTCGAACGACTCCTAACCACCTTTTCCTTGTTCGTGACCGTGAAAATTTCATTACGTACTTGTGCACTTCGTTTGAACGTGAGCTTGTTCGAACGAAGGATGTATTTCTATAAAAAAAAAATCTTTTATTATATACTTTTGAGAAAGAGTATTTTGACTAGTTCCATGTATCCTACCCCCACCGCAGCTACAGAGGTTTGAACGTGTCTCTGTTTGTGTGTCTTAAAAATTTGATATATTATGTAGTTGTTTAAGATCGATTATCACCGAACACACACTCTTTTAGCTTGTGCTTATTATTAACATGATGATGATCATGATGTGTGTCTCTAATATTATTCCAGGAACTTGTGATACGTAAAACACTACAAATTTTAAAGAACACAATTAATGATATGGTGTTCGGGAAGTGTTTTACCGTTGCAGATCTTGGATGCTCGTCGGGAACAAACACTTTATTGGTCGCATCTAACATTATCGATATGATTCTTAAAACGTGTAAAGAACATAATCTTCCAAAACCACAGTTACAAATATGTTTAAATGACCTTTACGTAAATGATTTCAACTCCATTTTAAAATTATTACCTGAATTTCAAGCAAACCATAAGAAAAAAATTGGAGAAGATTTTGCTCCATGTTTTGTTTCCGCTGTTCCTGGTTCCTTTTATGGTCGACTCTTCCCGGATAAAAGTTTGAACCTTGTTTACTCGTCTTATTCTATTCATTGGCTATCTCAGGTTAGCATTATACAACCAACCAAAACCATGTTTAGATTATGTGTACATATTTTTGTATAAAAGACCTTTTTGAGCGTTAATATAAGTTTATATACCATGTAATAGGTACCTGCAGGACTTGAAAACAACACTTCAAACATATACATATCAAAAACGAGTCCTCCAAGTGTGTTTGAAGCATATCATAAGCAATTTTATGATGACTTTATGAAGTTTTTACAAATGCGTTCTAAGGAGATGGTACGTGGTGGACGCATGGCTTTGATATTTATTGGTCGAAGTATTGCTGATCCAACTAGTGACGATTGTTGTAGTCTTTTGGACCTCCTGGCGGTATCACTTTCCGATATGGTCAAAGAGGTATAAGTAGGTTCGTAACTCGATTAGACGTCAACTTAAGGAAAAAGATTTTGGTCAAGGTCACTACTAGTATACTACTCCCTCCATCCTAAAAAAAATGTCTCGTTTTACTTTTCAAAGTCTTTTTAATTTTTTTAATTTTGACTTTTAACATTATTATTTATGCTACATATTATTGATGAAAATTATATGAATGAGTTCGTTAAAATGTGTTTTCATTGATATAATTTTCATCAAATAGTAACACAAACAAAAATATTTAAAGTTAAAGCGGAACATTACTTTTGGACGGAGAGAATATATTCTTTTTGTCCGATTTTAATTGTTTAACGGCTATATGCACACAGTTTTAGAAAAATTTTAATTATCACCACAGTAACCAAATTTTTTAGAATTAAAAGGTGACAGTTATTAATATGGGACAAAATTTCATTCCTCGTCCCTGAACTTTACATCGATTTTGACTCCCTGTCCTTTTTCTTTTTTTTTGTGCATTCCTCGTCCCTAAACTATCAAAAGAGTACATCCCTCGTCCCTCCGTCTATTTTCTGTCTATTTTTCCGTTTAATGAAGTCATGTGCTAAGCATGTGAGGGTACTTTAGTCATTTAATTCTTTTTCTTTTCTTTATTATATAACTTATCTTTTCACCCTCATCCTCTTCATCTCATGTTCATCTTCCCAAATTCAAGAACCCTAGTTTTATATTTTATAAAATCAATAAAATAAATTATAAATGTATACAAAATAAATTATACAGTAATTGTATATAAAATCAATTAAAAATTCGTTAATTATGGATAACAAAATCAAATTATACATCGATTACAATTACACCTTTGTAATTCAGACTTGGTAATCGGTTGTTCCATTTTCATCAATCTCTATTTTAATTAATAAAACATAACAATACAAGATTAGTCATTTTTATCTTCCATTAACCATATAGGACCAAAAAAACAACTGTGAAGAATCTAAAACAGAGTAATACTCAAGAACTTATCAACAAACCTTAACTTGAGGACTATCTTCTATGTCCAAACACACAGTTCTTGCTCCGGTGGTTGTTGCAGAAATGGATGAATCAATCAAAAACAAAGAACAACAATCACCCATCAAAAATCAAGACAATCCATTACTCAGTAATAATTATCACACCAATTTTAAACAACATCAGCCATTAAACGACGGCGTATTGCCACGTGGGTCGCCAAGTGTCAGCCGTGATTACTCTTCTCCGTCTCCTTTACCTGCACCCGGATCGTCTTCTGGGTATTCGGGTTTTGATTCGTTGCAGTCGATTTCTCCGTCGACTTCGCTGCCGTCGATTTCTCCGACGACTTCGCTGCCATCGATTTCGCCTACAACTTCGTTGCCGTCAACGACTGGAGTAGTGGATCCAAATAATCAAAATGGTTTCGGGTCGGTTTTTGGTTGATAATTCTTCACAGTTTCGAAATTCATCTTTCTGTGTAGTGTTTTTGAGTTTGATTAATCTTCGAGGTTGAATTACTTCTATGGATTATGGATAGCACTTGGCAGATGTTTTTTGTTTTAACCATCGAGCAGATTTAAGGGGGAGAACCCTAAATTGATCTGGGTTCAATTGTGAACAATTGTAGTATATATATATAATTAATTAATTATTACAATAATAAAATAAAATAAAATAAAAAGAGGAAATAGGGGTTTGAATTTGTGTAGATTTGAGGAAAAGTCAAAAGAAATATGTAAAATGACGAAACTACCCTCACATGCTTAGCACATGACTTCATTTAACGGAAAAATAGACAGAAAGTAGACGGGGGACGAGGGATGTACTCTTTTGATAGTTTAGGGACGAGGAATGCACAAAAAAAAAGAAAAAGGACAGGGAGTCAAAATCGATGTAAAGTTCAGGGACGAGAAATGAAATTTTGTCTTAATATGGAGATAAAATTACTAACCACTTACGTTGTGATGAATCGAATATTTCAGGGACTAGTTCGAGAATCAGAGCTCAATTCTTTCAATATCCCAGTTTATACTCCATATGAAGATGAAGTTAGGCAAGTTATTCAAAATGAAGGATCATTTTCTCTTGATAGCTTGAGTGATTTTCGAGTAAACTGGGATTCACATGATACAGACTACATAAATATGAAAGATTCTAGTGCGCTCAGCGACACCCATGGTGAAAACACAGCAAAGATGATCAGGGCAGTTATGGAACCACTGATGACGTCTCATTTTGGAAATTCGATAATTGATGTGGCATTTAAAAAGTACGCGGAAAATGTGTCCAAACATCTAGTTAGCTATAAATCAAGACACTTCAATCTAGTCATCACACTGGCTAAAAAGTGACAGATTGAAGTGTTCTCGAGATCACTATATTTGTTATTTGGGATATTGCCCAAAATACACTTTTTAAAAAAAATTTAAAAGAAAATACACTTTTTTAAAAAAAATTGTCAAAATACACCATTGGGTAGACCACGATTTTGGTCGACCACAATATACCTTGGTCGACCACCTCATTTTTCAAGGTGGTCGACCAAGCTTCATTGAGTTCCCGGTCGACTCCCGTGTAAACATGGTCGACTACCCCTCATTTTTTCATTGTCGACTACCCCACAACAAACAACGTGGGCAACCCAATACATGGTCGACCACCTTTGCATTATTATTTATGGCTAACTTAAAACTTTTTTTTTAGATTCCGTGTTCATCAGAATGTTCCTTTAATATTTGGTTTGAAAAGTACATGCGCTCGAGTTTTGTTCTTGCACACTCTCATACACATGTCTATTAGTGGGGCAAGTTGTGTACCAAAATACAAGGTGGTCTGCATACGTTAATTTTGATTACAAGGTGGTCGACCATGTATTGGGTCGCCCGTGTTGCTTCTTGTGGGGTAGTCGACCATGATAAAATGAGAGGTAGTCGACCATGTTTACACGGTAGTCGACCGGGAACTCAATGAAGCTTGGTCGACCACCTTGAAAAATGAGGTGGTCGACCAAGGTATATGGTGGTCGACCAAAATTGTGGTCTACCCAATGGTGTATTTTGACAATTTTTTTTAAAAAAGTGTATTTTCTTTCAAATTTTTTTAAAAAAGTGTATTTTGAGCAATTCCCCTCGTTATTTCAAGTTCTCCAGCAATAATATTATTTGTTGTTTACTGGTAAAGTTTTGGACTTACAATGGGCTCAAATTGAAGAATTTGAAGAAAGAGTTAAGCCCATAAAAAAGATATATATATATAGAATGTTGATTTAGAATCACCTATCTGTTGCGTTTAAGAATCACACTCAAAACTTTACTATTATATTGAAGCATCTCTTTACATGTGTTTTTGTAACGTCCCTTCAAAATATCCCTAACGACCAACGTTAAGTCCTAGTCCCATAGCAATGGTCACGCCCTCTATATGAGACGTTTCTCAAAAATATTCGCATTTATTATTATTTCAAAAGTTTTCTAGAACAATATGATCTAGTACAAGGTAAATAATATAGAAATAAAAAGACACATTTAAGAATGCTAAGTCTTTAAAACCCAAATGCGAATATGTTAAGTTTAAAATAACAATTGAAACTCCAATTATGCTGCATACGACTTCCATGCCAACACAGCGGAAACAAATCATTTAAGTACACCTGAGAATCAACATGCTAAAGATCAACATAAAGTTGGTGAGTTATAGGTTTAACATTTCATAAAGTAATAAGAGTATATCACAAGATTTATGTTTGGAAACATCTATAAATAACTTTCTACATCCTTGAGCACTTGGTAACTCAGCTTAACTCAACAGTATTACCCTTAAATATTGATATATACACTGAAACATGTGTATTAAGGTGAAGTTCTAAACATCCCGTTGAAGACTAGAGTGACTAGCACGGAAAGGGACGGTCAGTCCCGATAGATCTGTCAATAGGATTCGCGCCTACTAGTGTCAAAAACCAGTAGTTAGAATGTAACGTCCCGACTTTTTTGACTTATATTTATACTTATACTTTCCCGAATCTGTGTATACGTGCGTACTGAGCTGGATAATATTCTGGAGTCATTATCCATACTAATTACTTTCGTCAATACTTTACAACGTGTCATTAAGTGATTAATTACTTAACTTGATCCTTGAATGCTTTTACGACCGTTAGTGTAACGACCCTGAATTTTCCAACGTTTAATTATTAATAATTTATTATTAATGCTTGCGTTTTAATAAACGTGTTCTTATACGTGTTACTTGTTACCGTATTTAACTTTTCATGGCCCGGATTATCTTTGTGACGCACGTACGTATCACGAATAATATTTCTGAATATTATTTGCATTCATGATTAATTATTATTAATCATTTTAATTAACTAAGGTTACTAGTTAATTACTTGGGCTTTGTTTATTTAATTGTTACTTACTTACATACTTGGGCTTTATAAATGTACATGGACTTAGAAGCCCACCCTACACACTTAATGGACTTGTAAGCCCATCATTTAAGCTAGTGATTTACTAATGGAAGCATGGATTAATTAACATAAGTAAAGGAATCTAGTTACTTGTATCTTTACACCATTTTCCCACACCCATTTAGCTTTAATACTACTTCAAGTATACACCATCTCCCAATATATGAAAGAAGCTTTTGACCCTTCCCCTTTGGTGTGTAAACCGTCGGCTTTTGATGGTTACAAGGGAGGATTCAAATTTTTTTTTTGTTAACTTATAAGCTAGTATTCACTCCATTTTTACTCACACACACTTACACCACTTTTTCTCTCATCTTTTCTCTCTATTATTGTAAGTAACAAAGCCTTATGTTCTTCTTTTTCTTGTTTTAAAAACCGAATCCTAAACTTACATCATCATCATCATTTGCTTGTTTTAATACTTGTACTTTGTTGTTGTTTAAGTTACTTGTTGTTTGTTGTTTGTTACTCACTAGTTGTAAGAATCAAACTATCTAGTTTATTCTTCATATTATCTTGTTATTCAAGAACAAACAAGAACCTAAACTTTCTAGTTTATGGTTCTACACTTAATATTTTAAAAGATTTAAAGTTCATGAGTTTATAATCATACTCGTATCCATATTTGTAAACTTAAAGTTTACTTTCTTAAAGATCAAAGCCTTGACTTGAATCTTTAAAGTATGAACAACCATGAACTTGTTACTTGTAGATTTAACTTATTTCTTCATTTTATGTACTTTAAAGTTGAAATGTTGTTAATTTGGTCAAGTATTACTAGTTATTCTTGATCTCATATTTCTTGAAACTAAAAGTTAACTTTATAAGTTCAAGAACATGGAAGTATAACTTTCTAGTTATAACTTCATATACTTGTGTTGGATCTAAGTTTCTATAGCTTATGGTCTTCTAATTTTGTTGTAAACAAGGGCTTATGAGCTTACATACACTTTACAAGATGAGAATCTAAGTTTCATAACTTATGGTTTCATTAAAGTAAAGATTCAAGTGTTATGACTTAGGATTTAACTTAGTAACTTTAGATCTAGACTTTTAGGTCTTGGATCTTCAAGATCTAACTAAGAACTATGTTCTACAACTTAAGATCTTGATTATTTAGTTTACTTTCAAGTTTGTTGTTCAATATTACTTTTAGAGTTCATGTATTTGTCGGATCTAAGATCTTGATGTAACTTTGGTTCATCAAACTACTTGCAACACTTGATTGAGTTGTGCTACTTATCTTAGACTTACACTTTTGTTATGATGGTCAAAACTTGGTAAAGATGATGCAAACACATCAACGAGTTGTACACTTGAAGCTATATGCATCAAGGATGAGAACCGTGATGAGCATCGAGCACCAAGAACCCACCGGAACAATAAACCTACTGTTTTTCGGGTCTGATCAGAATACCTGGGCTACTGTAAAGTTGATTTTCAGTTATCTCTGTTCGAGTAGATAATTTTTCGTTTAAGACTCGTCTTAATCCGAGTTACGGTTTAGGATCTATGGCCCTCCGAACATCACTATGTCCTTTTAACGTTGTGCTGAAAATTCTGACCTACTCGCACTTAAACCGTCGCCACGGTCAAACGAAGACGAGTATGGTCCTGGAATTTTTACAGCAACTAAAGGACTCATATAAGGAACCATGGCCACTGGTCCCACCTCAATTCAGTTTGTATAGAGGCCGTGGCGACTGATCGAAGTCAGCCTTTGTTTTAAACTCTTTCCTAGAATGAAACGTACTTTATACTTTTTGTTTGATGATGAATGATGATGATACTTAAGACCTAATTTACATACATTTAAACCTATTGGGAAGATTTACTGACTTAGTAACTTTTGACTTAGGTTGACGACCTTTTGGACAAACTTACTTGCTTACTTTTCCCGAGTCAACTTTACTACTACTTTTTCACTGTGAGTTATAGCATCCCTTTTTACTTTAACTATTTTGGGAACTGAGAATACATGCGCATTTTACGTTTTACATACTAGGCATGAGTACTTAAACTTTATATATGTGTGGGTTATACAACGGCATAAACTTTCCCCTTAGCTCGGTAACGTTTAGTCATTGGTCTTTGAACCGGTGAATGCGAATCTTAGATATGGATCCATAGGGTTTGACATCCCCACTCGGGCTAGTAGCGCTAGCATTTAATGGGTGTTTAATACTTCGTAAACATACGCACTCGCCAAGTGTACTTTTAGGGGGTTATAAACGTTAAGTTAGTTACCAAGTGCCCACGGTTAAACATATACTTTACATACTGTTTTGAAACGCTCTTTGTAGCACTGAAATCTCGTGGCCTACCTTACATTACTGTTATACTTAAACTATAGCTCACCAACCTTTGTGTTGAAGTTTTTAAGCATGTTTTTCTCAGGTGCTTAAGGTTTGCTTGCTTCTGCTGTACTAGTCATGCTTTGTAGACACCCACTGCACTTGTTAGAGTTGTCACCGCATGAAACGTTTTATTTGCGTTCAAACTATGTTACCTTTTGAAACAATGATTTGTAACTACCATTGGGTCATGTACTATTACTAATTACTTCTATTCATTGAAGCATACTTTTGTTGTAAGACATTTGATGTTGGTTAAGACATCACCTTTATTCATGAATGCAAACTTCTTTTGAAATCACATATAGTATTTGACCTTGTAATGATCCTGTTGTTGATGATTCGTACACGATGGTTTTATACGAGGCATCACATTGGGTATCAGAGCATTGGTTGTAGGGAATTAGGTTGTATTAGTGAGTCAAGACCGACCCGAGTAGGATTCACTAATAGGACTAATCTACAACTTGCTAGTTTACTTGTTTCTGCGGAATTTGCTGCATGCTGCTGCTTACTTTTACTGCTATATGTCGTATGCTACTACATTACTTCACTACTGTATACTATTATCTGTTTTCGATTGCATGATACTTGCCGTTATTGCCATGCTACTTAGTGTTACACATGATTTAGACTGTCGTAGTTGCTTTGCCTAATACATGCTTGCTTTATGACTTACTGACATGAAAAAAGTTATTTTTTCTTGTTCAGATGTCGGATATTCCACCTGTCATCATTTTGGACAGCGACACAGACTCATCGGCCGCTTCACCTACCGTTGTTGCTGACTCGATCCCTTCATCCACACCTTCCAGCGACTCAGGCGCTTCGTCCTCCGGAGCTAGTAGCCATGCAACCGGCCCAGTGATTACCTCAGACGGAGTCGAGGACCCACCGGAGATTCAAGCTCCACTTGCCCCAGGACCTCCGGATCCACAGCACCATCCCGGTGGTGCTATGATTCCCGCGGAACTTGGGGAAGGTCCAGTCCGTAATGAGCATAACCATTAATAGACCACAAGATTTTCATTTCCAGTTCTCATAAATGTACGTCCCATGCATAGAGACAAAAATAATCATTCATATGGATTGAACACCTGGTAACCGACATTAACAATATGCATATAAGAATATCCTCTATCATTCCGGGAAATCCATCAGACATGATACAAAACAACATCGAAGTACTAAAGCATCCGGTACTTTGGATGGGGTTCGTCGGGCCCATAGATCTATCTTTAGGATTCGCGTCAATTAGGGTGTCTGTTCCCAAATTCTTAGATTACCAGACTTAATAAAAAGGGGCATATTCGATTTCGATAAATTCAACCATAGAATGTAGTTTCACGTACTTGTGTCTATTTTATAAATCATTTATAAAAATTGCGCATGTATTCTCAGCCCAAAAATATATAAAGGGTAAAAAAGGCAAATGAAACTCACTTTACTGTATTTTATAGTAAAAATACATATGATGATATTTAACAACTGAACAATGCAGGGTTGGCCTCGGATTCACGAACCTATATCATTTATTTATATTAAAACGTATAAACATAATCGAACAAGTTTATGTATATTTTTTAATTAATAATATTATACTTGTTATATTGTGTTTTATTTAGATAAATTTAATATATTTACTTTATATATTCTATTTACCAAATTTATCATTATAACATATTAATAGTAATAATAATTTATATTAAGGAAAAACATATATTTATATATCAATTGATATATTTTATATGTAATTTAATTAATATCATTTTTATAATAAAAATATAGTGATATGTAATATTAGTATAATTGTAATGTATTTACATAAAAATCTCTATTTATAATGAAACTAATAATGATAAGAATGATAATACTAATACTAGTAATAATAATAATAATAATAATAATAATAATAATAATAATAATAATAATAATAATAATAATAATAATAATAATAATAATAATAATAATAATAATAATAATAATAATAATAATAATAATAATAATAATAATAATAATAATAATAATAGCTATAATAATAATAATACTTAATGATTATATTAGTAATAACTATAATGATAATACTATTACTTAGATAAATGATAATAATATTTATTACTTCTAATACTTAGGAAATAATAACAATTATCATAATAATAACAATAATCAATCATAATAATGATAATAATTGTAATTTTAATAATAATGATAGTACTTTATAACATTCTTAATGATAATACTAATAACATTCTTAATGATAATACTAATATTAATAATAATGATGGTGATAATAATAATAATATCATTAATAATAATACTTATGTTCATAATAATCCTAGAAATATTAATAACATAAATCATATTAACGATAGTATTAATAACAATTAACCTAACACTAATAACAAAACTTAATAATAATAATAATAATAATAATAATAATAATAATAATAATAATAATAATAATAATAATAATAATAATAATAATAATAATAATAATAATAATAATAATAATAATAATAATAATAATAATAATAATAATAATAATAGTAATAATAATAAATTTAAAAATTGAAAACTACCTCAAAAATTCGGGATAAAAAGAAATGCCTCAGCCGGGTCTCGAACCCGCGACCTCTCGAATACCCGTAAACACATTTAACCAGTTGAGCTGTTGCCCAATTTCCGAAATAACACAGAACTCGTTTATATTTAAACCGAATATATATAATTCCTATTTCCCTCCTTCTTCATACTTGGAAATCGACCACATCAATAGTCAATGGTAACACGTTTAGGATTAAATTAGGTGTTGAACGTAAACAATCCAGATGTGGGTGAATTGATTTATTAACACAGGAAAAGAAATTAAATGGAATTTAAAGTCTGTAACAGAAAAAAAAATACGTATGAACTCCATCATTGAATTTGAATTTGAGGACGTTTTAGATCATACCTTCAACATGAAAAAGATGGCAAAACCTTTTTAGAAACTATCTGAATCCTTAATTGAACCTAAAACATCAACTTGAAATCAAATTTCACTATGAACAAAACCGTTGACTTTTATTTCAAGAACTTTGACTCCAAAATTTATTTTCAATTCAAGGATTTGAGGATTGAAACTTTCCAGATAGATGGAGTAGAAGATTTTAAACCACACTGCATTAATAGTTTTTGAAATTGATTGCGAAAGTCAAATTTTTGAAGAATCGACCAAGAACAGGGAAGGTTCTTTATTTTTCTGTTTTATTTCCTAATTTTAATGAGTAATGGGTATTGTCTGAGTAAAAGCACGAGTTGTAACCCTTATTATCGACCCTAAGTTGTTTGTATTGTATTTGATATGGACGCGTAACAATATTATGGACAGGTAGTACACAGACGTTCAATCAGAGAATTAATAAAACAATAAACAGATAGGGATGGCAAACGAATCTGTTACAGGTCTGTTTCATCTCTTTTTAATTGTGCTGTAAAGGGTAAGGATGATAGTGAAGTGTAACAAACTCAAGATAGCAACAAAAAAACTCGCATAGTTGGATTGTGATGTCGAGCATAAAGCAAGAGAAAGAACAGAAAAGGAATTTTATAAACATATACAGATAGATATATTCATACACATCTATATATATCTATAATTATATCAGTGTTTAATTTTATATATATCAGTATTTTATATATTTGAATACTCGTATATGTATATATTATATATATATATATATATATATATATATATATATATATATATATATATAATAGTATTTCGCATATGTATATCTATTTACATAAATCTGTAATTATATAACTGATTATATGTATATGCTTTGTAAATTTTTGTTAATTGCAAGTATAAATATATTAATATTACAATAATAGTATTACTAATAATAATAAAATTTTTGGTAAAGGATTTAATAATGATAATTGACAAGGTTAAATTTAATTATTAATAATAATTACAATAATCTTATTAATAATACAAATAATAATACTAGTTTTAATAATCTTAATACTACTAATGAATATAATATTAATAATGATAATAGTATAATAATTTATATATCTAATTTCATCTTTATATAATAATATTATTAATACTGATTTTTAGATATTAACATTTATTTTAATGTAAGTAATGCAAATATAATTATAATATTTTTAACTTGTATATAAATTTAATATGTAGGAATTATATCTTATTATCTATGTAACATTTAGTAATTATATTATATATCTTATAAAAACATTTATTAGATATTATATATTTATATATTATATATATACAGACAATAGTTCGTGAATCGTCGGGAACAGTTGAAGGTCAATTGAATATATGAACATCGTTTCAAAATTTTCTAGACTCAACATTACATACTTTGCTTTATCGTATCGAATTCATATAAAGATTAAGTTTAAATTTAGTCGAAAATTCTCGAGTCGTCACAGTACCTACCCGTTAAAGAAATTTCGTCCCGAAATTTGAGTGAGGTGGTCATGGCTAACAATAAAAATGTTTTCATGACGAATATGAGTTGATAAATAGAGTTTTATCATTATTGAGTAATATGGATAAAACAATTCGATTATTTGAAGAGTACGAATGAAGCTATCACAAAAGATCGAGATGAAGAAATAGAGATTTTCCATAACTTTTGACGTAGTCGCGTTTGAATTTAGAAAGTAAGGCGCCTCTTAACTTTTGACGTTGCCTTGGTTGAATTCCGGAATTCAAGGGATTTAAAGAAAATCTTTGAAATCTAAAAGATTTGATCCTTCGGCTAATAAGGAATTTAGATCTCTATAATTAAATGCGATCATCTGTCTCGACTGCTATGTCGGATGTTTCCATTATAAATTAACTTCTTCCGTTTTATTATTCTCACCACTTCTATATCTTCTTTCTCAGTTCATATATCAAAAGCTTATAATAACGCTTAATCCGATTTTAATCCTTGTTCTCATTCTGACTATCGCAATAATCGTCCTTCTTTTCCAACTCCCACTGAAAGAATCTGTTTATTTCTAATAATCTCTAGTGATTATTGTATTTATAATTCTCCCGTGCCTTTATATTACTATACGCACTGATATCCACGGTTTGTAATTTCGGTGTTGTTGTTGGCTTTGTATTTTCCCTTATATATCAGAGTTTCATGCTCTTGTCTTCTTTTTCCAACTTTAAGTCAAGCGAATAATGGTCCAGAATTTGTAGATATAGAGTTTCGAATGATTATAATGTTCTAAGCAGGAAGAAATGTATTAGCACGATTTGATTTATCAAATTACTAGAATCCCTGAGGATGGAACTATCAAGAATATATTTTCTTGATATGTTCAGAGGTTAAATAGAATGAAAGAGTTATGTAACATGGCACATGATGATGGTATGATCTACTGTGAATCATCATGTTCCAATAGAACTCAGCAAGACTTACTGTAATATAATCACGTTGATCAAGTGTCATTATATTATACTAACTCATGCTTCAGTTCCTAACACTACTTCAATATCATTCATAATTAAATCTCGAAAGTTTACAGAATATAGAAACTAACAGTTTCTTATATGATGTAACACTGATAGCGCGAAGAGATATATAATTTCGGACGAGAATATTTATGAAAATATCTTCAGAAATATCGAAGATATTTATGATGATATTTTGGAATTTTTAAGTTCGCTGATTGATGAAGAAAGATTTTCCGCAAAATTTTAATATGAGTACGGAGCAAGATATTTGTTGAAGATTTCATCGGATCCAGAATTAACTGGATTCTTTGAATATAAGGTATGGTCCTTGTATTTATCCTTGGTCTCCTTCGTGGTTAGCTCAATCCATTTTCCAGTTCCAACTTTTCTGAGTTTTTCCAACATACTAATCTTTATCATCATACTTCTGATGATTAAGGTCGTTTACGGTTGTCTACGGTTTTTGCTGCTTCATTCAGCTTTTTCAACATTCAGAGTATTGATTTGTAGACTGACTGATGTTCAGAATTTTAGAATGAAAGACCATAATTCTAAAAGGTAAATGTTATACATATAACTGTTGATGTAGATATGTTGTGCGTTTTCTAAGTATTGATTGCTGATTCCCGATAATTGGTATGGCAGTTCTCGTTACAAGATGCGGATGAGTATATGATAGGGTTTCAATGAATAACTATAATGATTTATCGCAGAGATTTAAACCAAGAAGCAACGAGGTTGCTGGTATGTCTGCTGGTAATATGGTAGAATATAATAAAAGGTTCCCCGATAACAATAAAAGAGCACGCATATAAATCAAGGTTATAATAAGGTTGTTTCGAACGAAAAGTCAAAGTTGACTTGTTGGAGCTGTGACAAAATTGGCTAATTTGGAGAGGGATTATAAAGTTATTTTCGGTAGTAACAATGCTAAAGGAGCTAGCACAGATACGTGTTAAACGTTTACTCAGGTTTCGAGAGTTTTTCGGGTGCATAAATATATGCATGAGTTCTTCCTTTCGTAGATAATGTGTGATTGGATCGTCCTCTCGATTGAGGTGTTTTCAAGAATTATGAAAGATTTGAACGCGGATTGTAATCGTCAAGATATAAATGATGTTTAAGATGAAATCAAGTGGCAAACTTGAAGAATTGTTTAGTTTCATATATTATAATCAATATTTTAATTCATTTTAATTGTCCAATATTGGTAGTCCTCAGTTGATAGTTCACAGTTAGCAATTCAATAATTTATATATAGTTAAATATATAATATTCGAATTAATCAACACGTATCGTGACCCGTGTACATGTCTCAGACTCGATCACAACTCAAAGTATATATATTATTGTAGAATCAACCTCAACCCTGTATAGAGAACTCGATCATTACTGCATATAGAGTGTCTATGGTTATTCTAAATAATATATATATATATATATATATATATATATATATATATATATATATATATATATATATATATATATATATATATATATATATATATATATATATATATATATGCGTCGATATGATATGTCAAAACCTTGTATACGTGTCCCGATATTTAAAGTGCGTAAAAATAAATAACAGAAATTAAATGACGATAAATAAATTGCGTAAAGTAAATAACAGAAATTAAATGACGATAAATAAAATTGCGAGAATGTAAATTGCGATAACTAAATTGCGATAAATAAATTGCGATAAAATAAAATGTAATACGGAATTAACAGTTAGCTAGGAACAGTTAGCTAGGATTTTGTTAGCATGGATTCTTAACACAATTGCTCACAGTTAATTTGTATGTTTCTAACAAATTTTATTTTGTCCAATATTTTCTTCATTATGCCACTTGTTGGATTCTGATAGGTCAAAATCCGAATATGAAATTGAGTGAAAATGGTTATTCTGCTGTGAACGGATACGTATATCTGTGGATGTAAGTAGGATAGTAAATGATCATTGAATCAGATTCGAAGAATGTAAAGTGTAACTTATTAATGTGAAATCTAAATATTCCTCGGGTATTACCTACCCGTTAAAATATTTTCACCATTTACAGTTTGTACAAAAAAAAATTTAATTACAATTCTTATGAAAATATATATACATATATATTTTCTTCAGATGTAATCATGGATTTAATGAGTTAATATAATATTAATCTCATTTGATTTACTGTTAGAACAAGAGTATATAATCTCTAAAATATTAGAGATTACATAATCGCCATGTCGAACGAAGATAAATAATATAGATTGTCATGTAGAATGATGATTATGCTCGAGGTACAGAATGAGATGTTGAGACATGGATTGTTGATGGTACTGGTGCTGTTACTGATGGTCCTATTGGTGCCGGTGGTGTTGCTGAAGCTGGTAAATTTTGCACCATATTCTCCAAATTGATTACTCGAGCGCGGAGTTCGTTGACTTCTTCTATTATTCCGGATGATTGTCGGTCAGAACGAGCAGATGAATAAGGTTTAGAATCTGAGATAGTATATGATCGTGACAAGATACTCTGGAAATGAGAGAGGAAATGGTATCTCGAACAGGCTCACCGGTAAACGCTTCAGGTTCATTGTCAAGAGGTGAATTTGGTTGGTGGAAGGGATCGCCTTCTTCGCGTTTCCATTGATTAAGTCGACTACGAACCCATCAAATGAATTGGGGATGGATGATTGGTTGATTCATTCTGGTGACACTGCTTTCGGAGCTTAGGTGAAACTCCATATTGGAATAGCCGTCGGAATAATTATCAGAATAGCTATCGAGTTCTGAGGGACTCGAACTGGTTGAGGGATTCATCTCGTACGATCAGATGAAGGATTTTTGATAAAAAAAAATAGATTATAGGATGTATATTAGTACCCTGCAATACATAATTTACATATGCATATATAATACTAAAATCCCATAAGTTACGGAGGAATCTACGGAAGCTGTCAGGAAAAGGTAACTGATATTATGCGAGGTGTATATAAAATAGCTTTATATTTTAGCAGGAAGTACTATTAAATACGATACAATTTTACACAAGATATTTATTTATTTAGAGAATGGATATACTTAAACCTTGCTACAACACTTATAGGTAGTGTACTTAATCGTACAGTAGTGTAGTTTTTAGTAAGTCCGGTTCGTTCCACAGGGAAAATCTTTAAACAAAGCTTAACGCTATATTAGTTTACTTTTATAAAAATACAAATATATATATAAGTAATATTATTATTATAAAGGGGAGTTTTTACCGTTTAAAGACCGGTTTGTCGATTTTAAAACTTTAGTCGTAGTTAAAACCAAATGTAAAATAATAAATACAAGACTTAATTTAAAGCATAAAGTAAATAACGATAATGAAATTGCGAATAATAAAAGTGCGATAAAATAAACTTGCGATAATTAAAAAGTACGATAATTAAAAGTACAATTAAATACAATAACAATAAAAATGCGATAATTAGAAGTGCAATTAAATATAAAATAAAGGAAATTAAATATGAAATAAAAGAATTATGCTTATTTAAATTTCCGTAACCATGATGTTTGACGTGTTGATTTTAGTTTTATGCCCATGGGTTAATTGTCCTTTGTCCTGGATTATTTAATATGTCCGTCTGGTTTTTTTCCATAACAGTCCATCAGTCATAAATATAAAGTGCGAGTGTCCTCGTCAAATTATCCTTATACCCGAAGTTAAATATTCCAACTAATTGGGGACTTAAACTGTAACAAGATTTTAATACTTTGTTTAATAATTACACCAGGATGTCGAATGAGTGTAACCCAAGGTTTTAATATTTTGTTATCAATTATACCAAGTGTCCTTGTACATAATTTCACCCCTGTTTTAATTATTCTAGTGGCTATTAATCCATTCCCGTGTCCGGTTAAATGAACGATTATTCGTACATATAAATACCCCGCCCATCGTGTCCGATCGAGTGTATATGGTAATTTATAGGAACGCCCAATTGTAAATCTTTATATTAACATTAACAAACTATCATTTAGTTAAACAAATATAAAGCCCATTAATAGCCCATAGTCTAATTTCCACAAGTGTCGTTCTTTTGTCCAAACCCCAATTATGGTACAAAGCCCAATTACCCAATTTTAGTAATTAGCCCAACATCATGATTACTTCGGATTAAATAAGCATAATAATAACTTAGCTATGAGACATTAAATTAAAAAGGTTGAACATAACTTACAATGACTAAAAATAGCGTAGCATTACACGGACAGAATTTCGACTTACACCCTTACAACATTTGCTAACATACCCTTATTATTAGGATTTAAAAATTAAAATTAAAATTAAAATTAAAATTATATATATATATATATATATATATATATATATATATATATATATATATATATATATATATATATATATATATATATATATATATATTACGTATATATTGAGAGAGAGATAGATTATGGATATTGAAAATGATCAGAATTCGGTTGGCTTTATAGGGAATTGAGTTCAGGGGTACTCTGCGACTCGCGGCAACTTTTGCCTCGCGGAGTTTGAAAATACAGCTCACCCTCCTTTGGCTTCTTTCTTACCGACGATTTATAAATATATTATAATATATATATTAATTTTAAGAATTAATTATATATTATATTATATTTATGTGCATAGTTGACTCGTAATTTTTAGTCCATTGCGTCGAGCGTTGAGAGTTGACTCATGTCCCGGTTCCGGATTTTCGAACGTCCTTGCGTACAATTTAATATCTTGTACTTTGCGTTTTGAATCCTGTACTCTTGTAATTTCGAGACGTTTCTTATCAATAATTGGAACCTCTTTGATTGTATTTTGTACTTTTGAGCTTTTTGGTCGTTTGCGTCTTCAATTCGTCGAATATGTCTTTTGTCTTCACCTTTTATTATTTAAACGAATATCACTTTTAAATAGAACAATTGCAACTAAAAGCTTGTCTTTCTTGAGGAATAATGCTATGAAATATATGTTCGTTTTTAGCATTATCAAATATTCCCACACTTGAGCGTTGCTTGTCCTCAAGCAATATCGTCTTGAAATACTAGAATCACTTCTTTATTCTTCACACTTTGTACATCAGTGATTTCTATACGGCGGTATAAACAATGGTAGTAACGATATGGTTTACAGTCCCACATGACTATAAAAATTTAGATCCATTAAGAAAATTGGATCTTTATGAAAACATTTGATCTTTTGAAAATTAAATCTAGTTTTTACCCTAGATAAGTTTTCCCGAATAACCATTCACCGGTGTTTGCAAAATATTTTTTGTGGGTTTGGTGGGTTTCAGATTTAAAAATTTTAGCTCAAAACTTATGGTTTTGTGTCACCCACTTGCTAACCTTGTATTTGGAAAGCAACACGCCCAGTTTACTTGTCCCGTATATTACCTTTCGGCAAACTACCGTCCGGTTGTAAAGGAAAGCGTTGAACAAGCAACTGTTAAGGCAATGTCCCCTGACATGCTTTTAATTATGGTCTATAACATGTCAGACGCAATTACTATCCTTGGTAGGAGCAATAGTAAAGCTCACCCTTATAATTTGTAGGTTTGGCACAAGGTCCTGTCTTTGACTACTATGCAACCACCGTTCTTATGGTTGACACCCGATTTGGTTCAGGTGACCTAATGAATTCCAGGTGAATTCCTAGGATTTTACGTTCAATGGTAATGAACGTATTGAAAATGAGTTTTTAGAAAACAAATCGGTTTGTAATTTTGATCAAAATATTTTCTCGTTCAGGCTCGAGTTTAGATATCATTGAATTCCATGAGTTTGTAATTCTCAATCTTTAAGGTCAATCTCAAGGATTGAGTAATATCAGGCTTAAAAGCTGATTTTTGATCTTTTAAGGAGATTATCCTTTCTGGGGATCTGATTCATTAGTCTTATCCAGCTAATTTGCATGGTGCCCCCCATTGTACGAGATAAATCCTTCTCATGGTTAGGATAAATCTGACCACTTGGCGACCCTGTTTAATGCTGAGGTCCGTGGATTTCCTGCTAATTTTAGTGATGACTTTTCTAGATTTTTCGTCAACCTACAGCTGGTCTGGACGACAACTTCTTGACCTAAATCAAGAAGCGCGTTTCTTTTTCGGAAGACTTTACTTCCTTTTAATGATGGAATTGATTCATCGTGTAGATCCATCTCTTCTTTTCTTTCATCGGGTAAAACAGTTTAGTTTGGTCCAAAGCAAAAGTATTTTCAGTTATTTGTACAAAAATATGTGACATATGTTTTGAATAACTTGGAGAATTTTCCCACACTTGGCTTTTATTTTCCTTTTTATTGTCCTCTATTCCATTTTAAATGAATTTTAACATTTTGGTTTGTTTCTCAATTTATGTCCTTTCTGAGGTAACAATAATTTCGGTGTTTAACACCTAGTTTTATCGTTCATAAATATGTATAAACATGATTTTGAGTTCATTTAATTGAAAATTTTGAAAATTTTTACTAGAATTGGGTAGTCAGTATATAAGACTAGGGCTGTTCTTTATCATCAGAGAGCACTAGATTCTAATACAACTACTACTTTACTAGTATTTTTAATGGTAACCAAGTGTATAAAGTAAAAATTTTAAAATCCGAAAGAATTTAACCCCTTCCCACACTTAAGATCTTGCAATTCCCTCATTTGCAAGAAATCAGTAACAATTTAAATTATTGAGGGTGATTTGTGTGAAAATGATTAAATTTTACCAAAGTTTCCAAACATATTTGTGTTTGCTTGCTGAATGATAAATGGTGCAAATCATTTGTTCATTCCGTCTTGTTGTTATTTCACATATATTTTGCATCTTGTCATCAAAATTAGTTGCTTTTGCTGAACTTAATGCCAGTCTTTGAAAATGCGTTGTTTTACCCTGTTGTGTACATAAGATAAACTGCAAACATATATACATATTTTTGAAGTTTGGTATATTACCCCACATTCAAAAATTATTAAAGTCTAAGAATAAAAGTTAGAAAATTATAAAAACTATTACAATATTAAATAAGTATTAAACGTATCAACATTACAAATTACAAAATAAAAAAAAACTAAGTAGACTAGGGATGATACTGATACCAGTAGGGGTTCCATGCATAACCATAGGTGCTATAAAATGCTTCGGCTGGGTTATACGTAGGATACGGTGGTTGAATCTCTATAGACCAGGGAGGGAATATGGGCTTTGTAGTAGGAATATAGTTTCTACCTATATGTTGGCAATAAGCTATGATTTGGTTTTGATGAACTTGCCAATCTTCAAATGCTCTATGTCTAGCATTTTTGTACTCCTGTGAAGCTATAAACCTTTGCATTTCTTGCATTTCATTTCCCCCTCCTACATTACCTTGCTGTTGGTTTCTCTCAACCTGTGGATGTCTACCATGGTATTGTACTGCGGCGTTATTTCGCCTCTTCAAAACTTTCGCCCCATGGTATACATTTAAACCTATTGTATCGCGGGGTTCTGGTTCTTCGACTAATAATCCCCCCCCCCCCCCCCCCCGAATTATATCCACACCGAGATATTCAGCAATCAAAGTAATAAATATACCACCTCCTATTATGCTATGCGGTCTCATCCCCCTAACCATAGCTGATAAATAATAACCCACACAATAAGGTATACTTACAGCGCTTTGTGGGTCTCGAATACACATATGGTAAAACAAATCCTGTTCATTTACCTTTTCCTTGTTCTTACCTCTTTGTGTAATCGAATTAGCTAAAAACCTATGAATTACTCTTAATTCAGCTCTATCTATATCCAAATAAGAGTAATTTCCCCCTTTGAATCGGTGATGGCTTGTCATTTGACTCCATACACCATGTGTATCAAAATTTTCATCTATCTTTCTACCATTTAGTATCAACCCTCTACAATCGGCAGATGCTAACTCCTCAGGCGTATATATACGTAAAGCCTGAGCCATGTCTAGTAAAGACATGTGGCGCATCGAACCTCCTAACAAAAATCTAATAAAAGATCGATCGGTTAAACTAGCTACCCGATCATTTAATTCTATACTACACAACAATTCTTCACACCATACTTTATATACAGGTCTACGCATGGTGAATAAACGTACCCAGTCGTTAAAAGTAGAATTACCATACCTCTGTGCAAGTAATTCCCTAATTGGTCCGGCCAATTCTACAGCTTCTAATGGTCCCCATTCTATGACCCTAGGTGCCTCAACAACTTTAGAATGAAGAGTATGCAAACCCCTTTGGTATTTTGGATAATCTATCCAAAGTCTGTCAAATCTCAGGTTCGGGTGCAAATCTTCCAAGTGCATATCAGAAAAGGTCATGACTGGATGAGGTATATCTTGTTTGTAGTAGTTATCCACCTCCTGTTGTTCCGCATTCTCAGCAGGAGCATTGCGAGCTTGGGATGAAGATTCACCCCTTTCAGTCTGCAAAACACATCAAACACAATTTTTGTGCATCCAAATATGCATTAGTGTCAGCAAAATCATCAATCAAAATAATTACAATGACATGATCAATTTATATCAAACTTAAGCTCATTTTCATATTTTTATCAAATCTACACTTTTTCAAATAAGCATATACGAAAATGTTCGCCAAGTTCATGAGCATTTAACTCAAATAATATGTCAAAATAATCATTACTAGCAATTAAACAAGTTTCAAATGGCATTATCTTTCAAAAATCAAGTTCATGAATTATAGACTTGAAAAAGTCCACTTTAATTCTCAAAATCATGTTTAGGCTCAAAGTTTGGATCATTTAACTACCTAAACATGTTACACTACTTAATTTAGCAACAATTCATGACAAAAATCGGCCATAACCTGTTTATATCAAAAAGCCCCAAATTGCTCAAGAACACAAACCCTAGATTACTCAAAATTTGAAGTTTAAAGCTTCTAATCATGTTAAATAGCATCAATCTAGGTTATACAAGCATAATACATAAGCAATTTAAGCATAATTACACTAAAAGGCATCAAAATCGAATTGGGTTTAAAATTGTTCAAGAACACTAATTTTCGGATTAAATGGTGTTAGGTGTAGAAATTTACCGTTTTTCTTGAGTAATTCCTTGATAGCATCCTTCTCAACATGATTTTAGTAAAAGATTTGATGATTAACGGTCAAAATTTGTGAATTTAGGAGTGTTTTTTCGGGGTTTTTCGGCTGTGTTTCGCAGTATTTGTGGTATGGGGGTGTTCAACTAATCAGTTTTTGCGTTTTTATTTTTTTCTGAGTTTTGGTCCCTCCGCGAGTCGCGGGGTTTTTACCCTTCAAACTTCGCGAGTCGTGGAGTTTGTTTGTTTGTTTTTTTTTATATCTTATACTAATTAAAACAATTAAGTAATTAATTTTAAAATTTTGTTTCCCTTGTTATTTAGGACGAGGTCGTTTCGGATCGATGTCCTAGTCCGTCCGTCGACAAAATTTTAAAATTTGTCTTTTTGTAGCGATTGTTTTAAAAGCTAAGATTTTTGGTTTTTTTTTTTTTTTTTTTATGTTTTTGGCATACTTTAATTCAATAAGATTAAAAATAATGATAATAAAAGTTCTCGTCCCTCTCTCGGGTAAAGCAATTTTGGTTCAACGACCTAGTCTTCAACTTACGACGAAGTTTAAAAATCATATTTTTAACTTAATGAGATAAAGTAAATTTTTGTTTTTAAATTCACACCAAACTTAAAATAAAAATACATAAAATTCAAAATTAATATTAAAAATTCACACCAAACTTAAAATTTAAAACGCATAAAAATAAAATTCATATTTTTTAAAAATTAAAAATTCACTCCAAACTTAATTTAAAAATTCATATTATAAATTCACACCAAACTTATATTAATTTTTCAAATATTTACAATTTCAAATATTTTGTTTTTACAAAGTTTACAATATTAATTTAAGATTTATATATTAATTTTAAAAACATGGTAAAAATAAAATTAAAAATCTTTTTGGCTTTTTATCCCACTTTAATCAATCAAATATTATCAAAAATATGCGCCCCTCTTTTCGGTAAAGTAATTTCGGTTCCATGACCTAATTTAACTCATGACGAATTTTTGAAATATTTTGGGTTGATTGATTAAAGATATTTATACCTTAAGAATAAACGTTAAATTTCGCATTGATGTAATAAATTTTTGAATGATATCAATAATTTCGGTCGCAAACCTAATTTTATTCAATACCAATTTAATACTTTATAGCGAACAAATTAGCGTTTATTATCAAAAGGTTAAAAATAAAAATAAAAAAAAATAAAAACTGTACAAACATACCTGTGAAATAGATTTCTTAGTTATATGATCTATCCCATTCATAAGATAGTCGGTTTAATTGGTTTTCCATGGCTACATAGGCGTAACCTCGAGCATTCAGTTTTTTTTCTTCTAAACATATGAACGGTCCGTCTCTGCATAAAGTAACAAATTCGGTGTTTGAATAGGTTTGATTATTTGAACATTTACCTCCATGTGACCATTTTCCACATTTGTGACATCTTTCTAGGTGTCGTGCTCTTCTTTTCGCTGCGGATTTTGATTTTCCTTTACCAAATTGTAACTTATTATCTTCGCATCTGGATTCTTTTCTAACTCCGTCCAATCTTTCTCTGATTACTGATACTATTTCACTCGAAAGTGTGTCATTATTACGTTTAGTGATCAAAGCGTGTAGCATTAGACCATGGTTTAGTTCACAGGCAGTCTTCATTTCCTAAAAAAAATAAAAATTCAGAATGGAGGGGAGAAGACTAGTTCTTTAGGGTCTGCTAGGGAAAGACCATTCGGGTTCCATTTTCGAGAACTACACGAAAACAGACAATCTAACTCTAACAGAAATACATATTATCCTTTAAAGACTTGATTCTCCCCACGCTTAGTTAGCTGTGGTGTCGAAATTGTGATTAACTTCGTTGTCGACTTCCATCGGACTATCTATGTAGTGTTTAACTCCGTGACCATTAACTTTAAATTCAATCCCATTTGAATTTATCAATTCTACTGTTCCGTATGGAAAACTCTTTTAACTATGAATGGTCCAGACCATCTTGATTTCAATTTTCCAGGAAATAGCTTGAATCGTGAATTGAAAAGAAGAACTCTGTCTCCTTCCTTAAATTCTTTTGAACTTCTGATTCTTTTATCGTGCCATTTCTTCGTTCTTTCTTTATAGATTAACGAATTTTCATATGCTTCATGTCTTAATTCTTCTAATTCGTTTAGTTGACTTAATCGTAGACGTCTGGCTTCATGTAAATCAAGATTACATGTCTTCAAAGCCCAAAATGCTTTGTGTTCAATTTCTACTGGAAGATGACATGCTTTTCCATAAACAAGTCTAAAAGGTGTGGTTCCAATTGGAGTTTTGTAGGCTGTTCTAAAAGCCCAGAGTGCATCCTCTAATTTAATGGACCATTCCTTCGAATTTGATCCTACGGTTTTCTCTAGAATACGTTTTAAAGCTCGGTTGGTATTTTCAACTTGTCCACTTGTTTGTGGATGATATGCGGTGGAGATTTTATGAGTTACTCCATATCTTTTAAGAACTTTCTCAAGTTGATTATTACAGAAATGAGTACCCCGATCACTTATTAAAGCTTTCGGTGTTCCAAACCTTGCAAAAAGACGTTTTAAAAAGTTGACTACAACTCGTTCATCATTAGTTGGGAGAGCTTGTGCTTCCGCCCATTTAGATACATAATCAATGGCTACGAGAATATAGAGATTATTATGAGATTTTGGAAATGGACCCATAATGTAAATACCCCAAATGTCAAATACTTCACATACTTGGATGACATTTTGTGGCATTTCATCACGTTGACTTATTTTTCTGGCCCTTTGACAAGCATCACAGGATTTGCAAAGAAGGTGTGCGTCTTTGTAAATTGTAGGCCAATAGAATCCAGCATCATAAACTTTTCTTGCTGTTAGTTGAGGCCCATAATGCCCTCCTGTTGGTCCTGTGTGACAATGGTTTAAAATTTTACTAGCTTCATTTCCAAATACACATCGGCGTATTATTCCATCAGGACAACTTTTAAACAGATGTGGATCTTCCCAAAAATAGTGTTTTATATCACTGAAGAATTTCTTTCGTTTTTGGTACGATAATCCTTTTTCAAGGAATCCACATACTAAATAGTTTGCATAATCTGCAAACCATGGGATTTCATTATAATCTATCTTCAATAGATATTCATCAGGAAAGTTGTCTTGTATGGCCGATTCATTTAGAACTTCTAATTCGGGATTTTCAAGACGAGAAAGATGATCAGCGGAGAGATTTTCTGCTCCTCTTTTATCTCGGATTTCAATATCAAACTCTTGTAAGAGTAAGATCCAACGGATTAATCTTGGTTTAGCATCTTGTTTTGAAAATAGGTATCTAAGAGCAGAATGGTCGGTATAGACCACCGTTTTTGCTAGAACGAGATATGATCGAAATTTGTCAAAAGCAAAGACAATAGCAAGGAGTTCTTTTTCAGTAGTTGTATACTTCGTTTGTGCTCCTTGTAACGTCTTACTAGCATAATATATAGGTTGAAATCGTTTTTCAATCCTTTGTCCTAAAACGGCTCCCATTGCAAAATCACTTGCATCGCACATTAGTTCAAATGGTAGATTCCAATTTGGTGTTATCATGATCGGCGCATTAGTGAGTTTCTCTTTAAGAATATTTAAAGATTTGATACATTCATCTGAAAAGATGAATGGAGCATCTTTTTCTAGGAGTTTATTCATAGGAGTGGAAATTTTAGAAAAATCTTTTATGAAACGTCGGTAAAAACCGGCATGCTCTAGAAAACTCCTAACTCCTCTAACATTGGTGGGATGTGGAAGTTTAGCAATTACATCTACTTTAGCTCTATCCACTTCAATTCCTTCTTTTGAAATTTTATGTCCAAGAACGATGCCCTCTTTAACCATGAAATGGCATTTCTCCCAATTAAGTACTAGATTTGATTGTTCGCATCTAATAAGCATTCGTTCCAGATTAACTAGACATGATTCAAATGTATCACCGAAGACTGAAAAGTCATCCATGAAAACTTCCATGCATTCTTCTATCATGTCGTGAAAAATTGCCATCATACACCTTTAAAAGGTTGCAGGGGCGTTGCAAAGTCCAAATGGCATGCGTTTGTAAGCAAAAGTACCATAAGGGCACGTGAATGTGGTTTTCTCTTGATCTTCGGGTGCTATTGGAATTTGAAAATATCCGAAAAATTCATCTAGAAAACAATAGTAACTATTTTCGGCTAATCTTTCCAACATTTGATCTATAAAAGGTAAGGGAAAGTGATCTTTTCTGGTGGCATCATTTAATTTTCTATAATCAATACACACACGCCATCCTGTTACAGTCCTAGTAGGAATAAGCTCATTTTTCTCATTTGTAATGACAGTCATGCCACCCTTCTTAGGCACGCATTGAACTGGGCTTACCCATGGACTATCAGAAATTGGATAAATTAGACCTGCATCTAGCAGTTTAATAATCTCTTTTTTAACTACATCTTGCATATTAGGATTTAGTCTTCGTTGGCGTTGCACATACGTTTTATGACCTTCTTCCATAAGGATTTTATGTGTGCAATACGAAGGACTTATTCCTTTAATATCATGAATCTTCCATGCAATGGTTGGTTTATGAGCTTTCAACACAGAAATGAGTTGTGATTTCTCATTTTCAGTAAGAGAAGACGATATTATTACAGGTAATTCAGATTCACCATGTAAATAAGCGTATTCCAAATGGTTTGGAAGTGGCTTTAACTCTAATTTTGGTGGTTCTTCTATCGATGATTTGTATCGATATCTGTCTTCTTCTTTTAGCATTTGAATTTCTTCTGTTGTTGGTTCATATCCATTAGCTATAAGTGTAGCTAACATTTCAGCTTCATCAATTGGTTCATTACCTTCTCCTAAAGAACATTCTCCTGTTCCTTGTAATTCTGGAAATTCTTCTAATAATTCTGCATGTGCATCTATAGTTTGAATATAATAACATGTATCATCTGCAGATTGTGGTTATTGCATTGCTCTATCAACTGAAAAGGTAACACTCTCATCCTCTATACTTAGGGTTAATTTCTTACCAAACACGTCTATCATTGCTTTAGCTGTGTTTAAGAATGGTCTTCCTAATATGAGAGGAACTTGAGAATCTTCTTCCATGTCTAGAACAACAAAATCTACTGGAAATACTAAAGTACCAACTTTAACTAGCATGTTCTCCATTATCCCTCTAGGATATTTTATTGATCAATCGGCTAGTTGTATGCTTATTCTGGTTGGTTTCAATTCTCCAAGGTCTAGTTTAGTGTATAGTGAATACGGCATTAGATTTATACTAGCACCTAAGTCTGCCAATGCTTCTATTGAACTAAGACTACCCAGAAAACATGGAATTGTGAAACTTCCTGGATCAGATAATTTTTCTGGTATCTTATTCAACAGCACTGCTGAACAATTAGCATTCATGGTAACAGCCGAGAGTTCTTCCATTTTCTTTCTATTTCAGATTAGATCTTTCAAGAATTTAGCATATCTAGGCATTCCTGAAATCACATCAATGAAAGGAAGATTTACATTTATCTGTTTAAACATATCCAAGAATTTGGATTGCTCGGCTTTAAGTTTCTCTTTCTTCATTTTACTCGGGTAAGGAAGTGGTGGTTGGTATGGTTTAACATAAAGTTTAGCCTTAACTGTGTTATCTTCATTAACCTTTTCAACTACCGGTTCTTTTTTCTTATCTTGATCAGGTTGTGGTTCTTGTGGAGTAGGAATAGCTTCATCAGAAGTTACAAGTATTTCAGGTGGTTTAAGTGTTGTACCACTTCTTGTGGTAATGGCTTTAGCTGTTTCATTCCGGGGGTTAGCATTTGTATCACTAGGTAGACTTCCCGGTTTTCTTTCACCTATTAACCTTGCTAGGTTACTTACTTCTTGTTCCAGATTTTGAATAGAAGCTTGTTGATTTCTAAATGCTTGAGCATTTTGTTCATTAGTTTGTTTCTGAGATGTGAAAAACTGCGTTTGAGTTTCAACTAGCTTCGTCATCATATCTTCTAAATTCGGCTTTTTATCATCGGTTTGTTGTGGTGGTTTGTTTTGAAAATTAGGTCTTTGCTGGTTGTAAGTATTATTGGATACTTGTTGATTGCTAGGACCTTGTTGGTTGTTGTATGGAATATTTCGGTTATAATTCTGGTTTTGATTGTAAATAGGTCTTGGCGGTTGATAATTATTCTGATAATTATTTCCAGGCCTTTGGTTTATGTATGAAATGTTCTCTCTTTGTTCCATTGTTAGTTCAATACTGAGACAATCTTTTGTCAAATGTGGTCCTCCACACTGCTCACAACTAATTCGTATTGAGTGAATATCTTTAGTCATCTTTTCCATTCGTCTCTCCACAGCATCTATCTTTGCGGAAATGGAATCTAAGTCATGGCTAGAATCGGCTCTAGCTGCTTTAGATGATCTAACGATATCTTTTTCTTGGTGCCACTCATGTGAGTGGGAAGCAGTGTTATCAATAATTTTGTAAGCATCAGTTTCGGTTTTCTTCATAATAGAACCACCAGCTGCTATATCTATGTCTTTTCTTGTAGTGATGTCGCATCCTTGGTAGAATATTTGTACTATTTGACAGGTGTCTAAACCATGTTGCGGACATCCTCTTAACAACTTTCCAAATCTAGTCCACGCCTCATATAGAGTTTCATTTGGCTTCTGTGTAAACGTAACAATTTCTCCTTGAAGTCTTACGGCTTTAGATGCAGGAAAGAATTGTTTAAGAAAATTTTCAACTAAAACGTCCCATGTATCAATCGCCCCTTCAGGTAACGATTCCAACCAATCTTTGGCTTCTCCCTTTAAAGTCCAGGGAAATAACATGAGATATATCTGTTCATCCTCTACTTCTCGGATTTTAAATAGTGTTCAGATCCTATTAAAGGTACGTAGATGTTCATTTGGATCTTCCTTCGGTGCACCATTAAATTGGCATTGATTAGTCACCATGTGTAGAATTTGTCCTTTGATTTCATAATCTGGCGCATTAATGTCTGGATGAGTAATTGCGTGACCTTGGCCAGTGCGTTTAGCTCTCATTCTGTAACACCCCAAATATTTAAGGTATTATTTTATGTAAAATTTTATTGCTAAGAAATTAATGGTAAAGGATATTTTATGTTAAATGGACGAAAGTTAATGTTGTTAGTTAAGTTTCAAGGGACTAAAGATGCAAGGTTATGATTTAGGACCTCCTTAACTATAGTTTACATGGGGAGGGTAGAAATTGCAATTATGCCATAGTTGTTTTAATAAAAGAAATTAGAAATGCTGGAAATTGATTATTATTCACAAAAAAATAATATACAGAGAGTGCTCCTGGGTTGTGTATGTCGACATTTGCAAGGGAAGAAGGAGGATCCATCATTTGTTGAAATTTAACTCATGCAAGCTTGAATTTGTGAAATCTAACACACCCTAATCACTTTAGCAAGCTCTAATCTTCCAATTTCATCTTCATTGTGCACAATTAGGGTTCTTAAAACTCTAAAAGACAAGGTATGGATTTTGTGTCTAATTATTGCTTGCATTGTATGCTAATGATGAGATTATGCTTAAGAAAGTTGCTATTTGTTAAATTGTGCACATTTGGATGAGTTAGTATGGATTTGTTGTTGATTTTGGAAGTAATTACATGTATGAACTTGCATTATAGATTTATGGCATGATTATGGTGAGAATGATGATGTTCTAGTTAGATTTCTAGTCATGCACACCAAGTGTTTGTTAAAATGCCTCAATGAGATGATTTTGTGTTCTAGCTAGAAATTTTGATGAAGGATGCTCATGTATGAACTTTTGTTATAGTCATAAGTTATAGAAATTGATAATTTGATAAGTTAATGGTGTTAGTAATGAAATTGAATTATTATGCACATTTGATGTTTAATGAAAGGATTAAAGGAAAAGTTGCATGATAAAGCTAAAAGTGATGAGTTAGTAATATACATGATTAAAATGTGATGTTTGATTGGTAACATGCTTGTTTTAGAAAAGATGAGTTCAAAGTTAGAAAGTATGAATGAATGTATGTTGTGATTAGGGGGTAAAGTGTAAGTGTAAGTATGAATGACGTAATGATTCAAGAAAGTTGTGATTTTGATTTAGTTATGTGATTAATGAGATTAGCTCATGTATAGGTGCTAATCAAGGAAAAGAAGTTACAAGTGACCAAGGAAATTCAATTAAGCAAGGTGAGTTTATAGGGGGTAATATGGGCGGGTCAAGAGTGGCTTAGTGTTCTCGGATTGCATCCGTGCAAGAGAGTAACGACTAAGTGCACTAGTTACGTAGCTTAGATAGAACTATTGGGTTAGCTCAATAGTTGTGTCTATGGATGATGCTTAGCTTAGGCAAGGTTATTACATTGCTAGTAATCTTGCCTATGGTTCATGTTAGCTTAGACACTTCGGGTGTCTATGTATGAGATGATGATAGCTTAGGCATATTTAGTATGTCTATGTTTAGCTTAGACATGATTACTAGGTTCGGCCTAGTAAGTCATGCCTATGGTATGAATGATCGGATCCGAAAGTATGCAAGCAATCTAAGGGTTGAAGGATAAGTGTTTTGATTATGCCCAAATGATTTATGTTTTGTGTTTTGTTACTTTCCTATAACTCACTAAGTGTAAAAGCTTACCCCCATGATGTTTTATGTTTTAGGTGCTAAGGTTCATCGAGAAGGTAAGGAACCAGTGTGAAGAGCTGGAGGAGCATTGGCATTAGCGTAAGTGGTATTGCAAGTCCCTTTTGTAATCACGCTCTATGGTTACCGCTTATCAAACGCCATGTATTTGAAGTGTCATGTTTGTCATTATTGAATTTGGGACCAAATGATGGTTTTGTTTCATGAAAACACGTTTGATGTCTAAATGTTGTTATTAGATGGTATACGATGTTAGAAACTGAATCTTAAGTTTGTGTATGAATTTGGTTGTTTAAATGTGTTTGAGAATGATGGAACGTGCAAAAGTTGGTTTAAATACAATGTTGCAGGTCAGGCACCCGGATTAGGGTTATGTCGCGCCGCGGCAAAGGGGTCCGCGCCGCGGCATATAACTGAAGTTGGGAACAGAAGCAAGGTTAAGGAGTCTAAAATTTCCTGTGTTGTGTCGCGCCGCGACAAGGCTTGCCGCGCCGCGGCATAAGCCTTGTCCGGCCAGTGACTTAACTTTTCAAAAAAAAAAAAAAAAAAAAAAAAAAAAAAAAAAAAAAAAAAATTTTACTCGAATCAAGGCGTTAAAAGTTGGTATCAGAGCTGTGGTTTAAGGGACTTGGGTAATCCACGATAGGGATTATCTAGGCTTAAACCATTGTTGTGAAAGGATAAGCGGTTTAGGACTTGCATAAGTGTTATAGTCGTATAGTTGTGCCATGCTCCATAGGGTAGAGTCATCGACTAGACCCGTAGTATAATGATTGATCTATGAAAGGAGTTTGATACCCGTTAGCCATGATGTCATAGTGGACTTAATGTGTAATGAAATGGTGTAATAACAACAGGCCATTGTTATTACTTCATTTTAGTACACATGAACGTCTACTATAGTCATGGTGAATCGAGTTAGGAATTCTTTCGAATGGTTTGGTTTTGTTGAATAATGGTGTTATCGGTATTTGAACTAATGGGTTGAATGTAATTTTTTTAGAAATGGCTATTGTATCACCAAACCGAGGTCAAGATGAGGATGATGAGTACGTCCGCACCCCATCCGCGGAGTCTATAGAAGACTCTCAAAACGAATCGGGAGAAGTTAACATGCCAAATGACATTTCGGGGCAAATAGGGCAAGCCTTGATACGTTATACTCCAACTTTGTTAGAGAAGATTAAGACGTTGATCAATGATCAATTAGATGAGAAGTTAAAGACTTTTGTTGCTAATAACCCTACCTTAAGAGGTGAAGGGGGAAGTGGAGTAAGGCAAGAAGAGGTAGAAGCCCCTAAGAGAAAGGATGACCGTTTTGAATATAAGAACTTCGCAAATTGCCATCCTCCCGAGTTTCATGGTAAGGTTGACCCTATTGTTAGTCAAAGATGGATTGATGAGATTGAAGAAACCTTCATGTTGTGTGAATGCCCCGAACATTTGAAGGTAATTTATGCGGCTCATCAAATGAAGGGTAGTGGATACGAGTGGTGGAATTTTATAGTTAAGTCTCATGGGCGAGACGTGGCTACGAGTTTCTCATGGGACAAGTTCCGTGAAATGTTTATGACCCAATTTGCTCCACCCGCCGAGGTTAGTAGGTTGAAATCCGAGTTTATGAATATAGAGCATGGAGGTAAGTCGGTGACCGAGTTTAATGCCGAGTTTAATGATAAGTCTCGTTTTTGTCCGGACTTCGTGTCAAGTCCCAAGTTGATGATGGATCATTATCATGAAAAGTTGAATCCCGAAATAAGTGAGTTTATCGATAAGAGTACTTATAAGACTTTAGCCGAGATGATGAATCGAGCACTTGTTAGAGAACATGAACTTAGGAAGAAGGCGGCGTTCAAGCGAAAGTTAGATCAAGACTCCAAGGTAATGCAAAATGTTAGTCCGAAAAAGGGTAAGTTTGGTTTCGAATCCCCGCACAAGTCAAAAGGGGGTTTTGTGTCGGGTAAGAGCGGTGGGAAAGAAGCCAAGTCGTGTACCAGGTGTGGTAAGAATCATACGGGTGAATGTAAAGCGGGTACCACCGATTGTTACTCTTGCGGGAGGCCGGGTCATAGGGCCGCCGAATGCCCTAAGAAAGGTAAGCAATGTTACTATTGTTTTGAGAAAGGTCACTTTCAAGCCGAATGTCCGGAATACAAGAAGGATTTAGCTAGTGGTAGTGTTAAGAAAGAGGTTAAGACGGAACCGAAGACTAGTGATAGCCGACCAAGGGCCCGAGCTCATCAGATTACCGCACTCGAAGCGAAGGAGTCCCAAAATGTGGTGTCAGGTACCTTTATTGTAAACTCTTTACCTGCGCATGTTTTGTTTGATTCCGGTGCTACGCGGTCGTTTGTATCATATTCTTTTTGTAAGCATTTTAATATGACCCCAAGTATGTTAGAACACCCATTAGAGGTTGAAATAGCGGATAATAAGACCGTGATGGTGTATAGTATCATTAAGGGGTGTGAAATTATTTTGGATGATGAAAAGTTTGTCATTGATTTAATACCCATGCAAATGGGTGAATTTCAAGTAATTGTGGGCATGGATTGGCTAGATAACAATGAGGGGATAATTTTGTGTCGTAAGAAAATAGTGTTAGTTCAATCACCAAGTGGAAAAGTTATATGGATTTATGGGGAACGAGCTAGGCGTGCAATTCCTATATGCACATATGCTAAGGCTAAAAGATTTTTGTCTCATGGGTGTTGTGCGTTTTTGGCACATGTTGTTGATGATTTGAAAAAGGTTGTTGAATTAGATGATGTACCAATAGTTAACGAGTTTCCGGATGTGTTTCCAAGTGAATTGCCCGGTGTACCTCCCGAGCGAGAGGTAGAGTTTAGAATAGATTTGATACCCGGGGCCACGCCAATTGCCAAAGCTCCATATCGATTAGCCCCATCGGAAATGAGAGAAATGATGACTCAATTGCAAGATTTGATGGATAAAGGTTTTATACGCCCTAGTAGTTCACCTTGGGGAGCTCCGGTTTTATTTGTGAAAAAGAAGGATGGAACTATGAGAATGTGTATTGATTATCGAGAATTGAATAAAGTCACTATTAAGAATAAGTATCCGTTGCCGAGGATAGACGATTTGTTTGATCAATTGCAAGGTGCAAGTTTCTTTTCAAAGATAGATTTGAGGTCGGGTTACCATCAATTGAAGGTGAGGGAAGAAGATGTCCCTAAAACAGCTTTTCGAACAAGGTATGGTCATTATGAGTTTGTGGTTATGCCGTTTGGATTAACAAATGCTCCGGCCGCGTTTATGGATTTGATGAATAGAGTTTGTCGACCGATGCTTGATAGGTTTGTAATTGTGTTCATTGATGACATTTTGATATATTCTAAGAGTGAAGAGGAACATACGGTACATTTAAGACAAGTATTAGAGACTTTAAGAAGGGAAAGATTGTTTGCTAAGTTCTCTAAGTGCGAGTTTTGGCTTCGTGAAGTTCAATTTTTGGGCCATGTCATTAACAAGAAGGGTATTTGTGTTGATCCGGTGAAGATAGAGGCAATTATGAGATGGGAACCACCTACGAATCCTACCGAGGTTAGGAGTTTTCTAGGTTTAGCGGGGTATTATCGGCGATTTATACAAGATTTTTCTAGAATAGCCACCCCACTCACCAAGTTGACTCGTAAAAGTGTGCCATGGAGATGGGAAGAAAAGCAAGAACAAGCGTTTCAACTCCTTAAGGAAAAGCTCGTTCAAGCTCCCATATTGGTTTTACCGGAAGGGAATGAGAACATGACGGTTTATTGTGATGCTTCTAAGAAAGGCTTAGGGTGTGTATTGATGCAAAATGGGAAGGTCATAGCTTATGCTTCCCGACAATTGAAGGAACACGAGAAACGCTATCCTACGCATGATTTAGAATTGACGGCCGTGGTTTTTGCTCTAAAGATTTGGCGTCATTATCTTTATGGTGTTAAGTTTTCCATTTATACCGATCATAAGAACTTAAAGTATTTGTTTGATCAAAGGGATTTGAACGATAGGCAAAGGAGAGGTCTCGATTTGGTGAAAGATTATGATTGTGAGATCTTATATCACCCCGGAAAAGCGAATGTAGTAGCGGATGCTCTTAGTAGGAAGTCAAGTCATCAACCGATTAAGATAACAAGCTTGGCTATGGTAATATCACCTCAAATATTTGATGATATTCGTGTTGCACAAGGTGAAGCATTATCGCCCGAAAACGTGAGAAAAGAAAGAATCAAGGGGCAAGTTGACGATTTTGTGGTAGATTCTCGTGGTTTAAGGCTTAGATATGGGAGAATTTGGGTACCTTTGCAAAGTGATGTTAGAAGTGAGCTCCTTGACTTAGCTCACAAGTCTAAGTATTCGATTCACCCCGGTGCTACGAAAATGTATAGAGATTTAAGGAAAGACTATTGGTGGCCGGGAATGAAGAGGGATATAGTTAAGTATGTGCACAAGTGTCTTACTTGTCTTCAAGTGAAAGCCGATCATCAAATGCCCTACGGTGAAATGCAACCTTTAGAGGTACCGGTGTGGAAATGGGAGCATATTACGATGGATTTAGTGACTAAGTTGCCTAAGACCCCTAGACAACACGATGCAATTTGGGTTATTGTTGATAGATTGACTAAGAGTGCATTATTTTTGGCAATAAGAGAAGCTTCGTCATCGGAAGCAATGTCTAAGTTGTATATGAAAGAAGTTGTTGCAAGGCATGGAGTGCCGGTTTCCATAGTTTCGGATAGAGACACTCGATTTACATCTCGATATTGGAGGAAATTTCAAGAGGAAATGGGTACTAAGTTACATGTAAGTACCGCGTTTCACCCGCAAACGGATGGTCAAAGTGAGCGGACTATACAAACTCTCGAGGATATGTTAAGAGCATGTGTTATCGATTTTGGTGGTAGTTGGGATACTCACTTACCTTTAGTTGAATTTTCATACAACAATAGTTATCACTCTACAATTGGAATGGCACCATATGAGATGTTGTATGGAAGGAGGTGTAGAACCCCGATTTGTTGGGGCGAGGTAGGTCAACGAGAATTGGGAAGCACGGAAATAGTGCAACAAACCACCGAGATGATTGATCAAATTCGTGAAAGAATGAAGGCGGCACAAGATAGACAAAAGTCATATGTTGATAAGAGGAGAAAGCCGATAGAATTTCAAGTAGGTGATAAAGTGATGCTAAAAGTTTCTCCATGGAAAGGCATCATCCGTTTTAGAAAGAGGGGAAAATTGGGTCCAAGGTTCGTGGGACCATTTGAGATAGTGGCGAAAGTTGGGAAGGTAGCCTACCGTTTGGCTTTACCCGATGAATTGAGTAATATACATGACACGTTTCACGTGTCACAATTGAGAAAGTGTTTGGCGGATGATTCAACCTATGTTCCTTTGAATGAAATTGAGGTCGATAATAAGTTAAGATATGCGGAGAAGCCGGTAAAGATTTTGGATCAAAAGGTTAAGCACTTGAGAAATAAGTCGGTTATATTGTTGAAGGTATTATGGCAATTTAGAAAAGGTTCCGAATGCACATGGGAACCCGAAGAATGGCTCATAAAATATTATCCAGCGTTGCATCAAGAATGGTTCGCGAGGACGCGAACAATCCAAGAGGGGGAGAGTTGTAACACCCCAAATATTTAAGGTATTATTTTATGTAAAATTTTATTGCTAAGAAATTAATGGTAAAGGATATTTTATGTTAAATGGACGAAAGTTAATGTTGTTAGTTAAGTTTCAAGGGACTAAAGATGCAAGGTTATGATTTAGGACCTCCTTAACTATAGTTTACATGGGGAGGGTAGAAATTGCAATTATGCCATAGTTGTTTTAATAAAAGAAATTAGAAATGCTGGAAATTGATTATTATTCACAAAAAAATAATATACAGAGAGTGCTCCTGGGTTGTGTATGTCGACATTTGCAAGGGAAGAAGGAGGATCCATCATTTGTTGAAATTTAACTCATGCAAGCTTGAATTTGTGAAATCTAACACACCCTAATCACTTTAGCAAGCTCTAATCTTCCAATTTCATCTTCATTGTGCACAATTAGGGTTCTTAAAACTCTAAAAGACAAGGTATGGATTTTGTGTCTAATTATTGCTTGCATTGTATGCTAATGATGAGATTATGCTTAAGAAAGTTGCTATTTGTTAAATTGTGCACATTTGGATGAGTTAGTATGGATTTGTTGTTGATTTTGGAAGTAATTACATGTATGAACTTGCATTATAGATTTATGGCATGATTATGGTGAGAATGATGATGTTCTAGTTAGATTTCTAGTCATGCACACCAAGTGTTTGTTAAAATGCCTCAATGAGATGATTTTGTGTTCTAGCTAGAAATTTTGATGAAGGATGCTCATGTATGAACTTTTGTTATAGTCATAAGTTATAGAAATTGATAATTTGATAAGTTAATGGTGTTAGTAATGAAATTGAATTATTATGCACATTTGATGTTTAATGAAAGGATTAAAGGAAAAGTTGCATGATAAAGCTAAAAGTGATGAGTTAGTAATATACATGATTAAAATGTGATGTTTGATTGGTAACATGCTTGTTTTAGAAAAGATGAGTTCAAAGTTAGAAAGTATGAATGAATGTATGTTGTGATTAGGGGGTAAAGTGTAAGTGTAAGTATGAATGACGTAATGATTCAAGAAAGTTGTGATTTTGATTTAGTTATGTGATTAATGAGATTAGCTCATGTATAGGTGCTAATCAAGGAAAAGAAGTTACAAGTGACCAAGGAAATTCAATTAAGCAAGGTGAGTTTATAGGGGGTAATATGGGCGGGTCAAGAGTGGCTTAGTGTTCTCGGATTGCATCCGTGCAAGAGAGTAACGACTAAGTGCACTAGTTACGTAGCTTAGATAGAACTATTGGGTTAGCTCAATAGTTGTGTCTATGGATGATGCTTAGCTTAGGCAAGGTTATTACATTGCTAGTAATCTTGCCTATGGTTCATGTTAGCTTAGACACTTCGGGTGTCTATGTATGAGATGATGATAGCTTAGGCATATTTAGTATGTCTATGTTTAGCTTAGACATGATTACTAGGTTCGGCCTAGTAAGTCATGCCTATGGTATGAATGATCGGATCCGAAAGTATGCAAGCAATCTAAGGGTTGAAGGATAAGTGTTTTGATTATGCCCAAATGATTTATGTTTTGTGTTTTGTTACTTTCCTATAACTCACTAAGTGTAAAAGCTTACCCCCATGATGTTTTATGTTTTAGGTGCTAAGGTTCATCGAGAAGGTAAGGAACCCGTGTGAAGAGCTGGAGGAGCATTGGCATTAGCGTAAGTGGTATTGCAAGTCCCTTTTGTAATCACGCTCTATGGTTACCGCTTATCAAACGCCATGTATTTGAAGTGTCATGTTTGTCATTATTGAATTTGGGACCAAATGATGGTTTTGTTTCATGAAAACACGTTTGATGTCTAAATGTTGTTATTAGATGGTATACGATGTTAGAAACTGAATCTTAAGTTTGTGTATGAATTTGGTTGTTTAAATGTGTTTGAGAATGATGGAACGTGCAAAAGTTGGTTTAAATACAATGTTGCAGGTCAGGCACCCGGATTAGGGTTATGTCGCGCCGCGGCAAAGGGGTCCGCGCCGCGGCATATAACTGAAGTTGGGAACAGAAGCAAGGTTAAGGAGTCTAAAATTTCCTGTGTTGTGTCGCGCCGCGACAAGGCTTGCCGCGCCGCGGCATAAGCCTTGTCCGGCCAGTGACTTAACTTTTCAAAAAAAAAAAAAAAAAAAAAAAAAAAAAAAAAAAAAATTTACTCGAATCAAGGCGTTAAACATTCGATCTTCCATACTTAATGGTTCTGTTACTTCCATAATTGAATTTGTTGAATCGGAATCACTAGAGGATTCTGATTTAATGGTTCGTTCCTCAACAATCTCTGTTTGAATGATTGGTGGTTCCGGAGGAGAATTTAGTGGTTCAGGATCTATGAATCGTCCCTGAATATTCTCCGGATTCTCAATTGTGAGGTCGGGTTCAAAAAATGGATTATCGGAAATTTGAACTGGAGTACTTGGTTGACTGGATGACGATTCTAAAGAAAAATCAACGGCAGTAATATTTGCTAAATGTCTTGATCTAGTTACAGGTGGTGAACGCACAAAAGGTGGTGAACGTCTTGCTCGGTGCATTCACTGAATATCCTATTAGTTTTAAAAAGGAAAGAAAAATTATAATAAGTTATCCAATCAATAGACTTTTCTGATTTTGCTCACGTTTCGAATAGCCAAAAGATGCAGCAGAGGGGTAGGATTCGTTTGTTCTCAATATAATTGAGGACTGTTTGGCTCCAATAACCCGGTCCACGTACAAATCCAACTATTACTACCAACCAGAAAATTTTGATGTCTATCAATTTAACCACTTAAAATAAATTTTCGTAATTTTAAGAAATTTAGATAAGAAGTAGAATAAAAATCTATGTCCTAAAACTAGAATAGCGAGAAATAAGAAAGAAAAAGAGTTCGTCGAAAAAAGATCGAAAAAGAAAAATAAGAAAGAAAAATAAAAGGCGACGGAAAAATAAAAGAAACTTATAAAACTTAAAAACACTTGACTAACCCAACCTTATCACTACAACTAACTTAAAATTATAATCGCAAATTGAGATTACTAATTGGAATGATAATTGATACATAGGTAAAAGTCGTCTAAAAATATTAAAGCTTACAGGAAAAACTATATCCCAAATGGAAATAACTTAAAAAGAAACTAAAACTTAAAAAGGCGTCGCAAAATTCTAAAGCACTTAAATCTTAGTCTAAAGAAAAAGCACTTAAGTGATTTTTCGGCAAAGCCTAAAAATCTAGAATAAAAATAACTATGGCAAAAACTAAGTTTAAAACTAAATATGAGCTAAAAATACAAATATTACGCTAAAACTATTAAAAAGGGACAAAATATAAAAATATACAAAAAGTTGTAAAAAGTTACAAATTTTTATAAAAATATTATTTTTATATTATTTATTTATTAAAACTATTAATTTTATATTTTATTTAAACTAATTTAACTAAATAAAACAAATAAATAAAAACTAAACTAAACAATATAATATAAATAAACTAATTAGGGTTTTAAATTAATTAAAATTAATAAAACCCGTAATTAATGCGAATTAGGGTTCCTGTGTACCCGTGTCAGGTCTGCTCCGCGAGTCGCGGTATTCGATGCTTCAAACTTCGCGAGTCGCGGGGTTTCAAAATTCAACTCAGGTACAGTTTTGAAATTCGACGCGTTTTTCTTTTTTATTTTTTTATTTTATATTTTCTGTTTTATATTTTCTGTTTTAAAATCTAAAATATTTATATAATAAAAACTTATATTTTAAAAACTAGAATAAAAATAGAACTACTTTATAATTTTATAAATAAAAATCTTAAAACTAGATTTATATATATATTTAATTTTTTTTTTCGGTTTTTTTTTTATGTTTTAAATAAAAACAAAATACTTAAATAAAACTTATATAAAAATAAAGAAACTTTATAAAACTTAAATATTTAACAAAATCTTAAAAATATATAATTTTTTTTTTGTTTTTTTTCTTTTTATATTTTCGAATAATTAAAAACGTATTTTTACAAAAGTGAATTTTAATAAAAGTAAACTAAAAAATAAAAATCTTTTTTTTTATGTAGCGTTGCGCTTCCGGCTTTTAAGCTAGATTGTTTCCCCGGCACCGGCGCCAAAAATACTTGATATTATGCGAGGTGTATATAAAATAGCTTTATATTTTAGCAGGAAATACTATTAAATACGATACAATTTTACACAAGATATTTATTTATTTAGAGAATGGATATACTTAAACCTTGCTACAACACTTATAGGCAATGTACCTAATCGTACAGTAGTGTAGTTTTTAGTAAGTCCGGTTCGTTTCACAGGGAAAATCTTTAAACAAAGCTTAACGCTATATTAGTTTACTTTTATAAAAATACAAATATATATATAAGTAATATTATTATTATAAAGGGGGGTTTTTACCGTTTAATGACCGGTTTGTCGATTTTAAAACTTTAGTCGCAGTTAAAACCAAATGTAAAATAATAAATACAAGACTTAATTTAAAGCGTAAAGTAAATAACGATAATGAAATTGCGAATAATAAAAGTGCGATAAAATAAACTTGCGATAATTAAAAAGTACGATAATTAAAAGTGCAATTAAATACAATAACAATAAAAATGCGATAATTAGAAGTGCAATTAAATATAAAATAAAGGAAATTAAATATGAAATAAAAGAATTATGCTTATTTAAACTTCCGTAACCATGATGTTTGACGTGTTGATTTTAGTTTTATGCCCATGGGTTAATTGTCCTTTGTCCTGGATTATTTAATATGTCCGTCTGGTTTTTGTCCATAACAGTCCATCAGTCATAAATATAAAGTGCGAGTGTCCTCGTCAAATTATCCTTATACCCGAAGTTAAATATTCCAACTAATTGGGGACTTAAACTGTAACAAGATTTTAATACTTTGTTTAATAATTACACCAGGATGTCGACTGAGTGTAACCCAAGGTTTTAATATTTTGTTATCAATTATACCAAGTGTCCTTGTACATAATTTCACCCCTGTTTTAATTATTCTAGTGGCTATTAATCCATTCCCGTGTCCGGTTAAATGAATGATTATTCGTACATATAAATACCCCACCCATCGTGTCCGATCGAGTGTATATGGTAATTTATAGGGACGCTTAATTGTAAATCTTTATATTAACATTAACAAACTATCATTTAGTTAAACAAATATAAAGCCCATTAATAGCCCATAGTCTAATTTCCACAAGTGTCGTTCTTTTGTCCAAACTCCAATTATGGTACAAAGCCCAATTACCCAATTTTAGTAATTAGCCCAACATCATGATTACTTCGGATTAAATAAGCATAATAATAACTTAGCTACGAGACATTAAATTAAAAAGGTTGAACATAACTTACAATGACTAAAAATAGCGTAGCATTACACGGACAGAATTTCGACTTACACCCTTACAACATTTGCTAACATACCCTTATTATTAGGATTTAAAATTAAAATTAAAATTAAAATATAAATTATATATATATATATATATATATATATATATATATATATATATATATATATATATATATATATATATATATATATTTACGTATATATTGAGAGAGAGATAGATTATGGATATTGAAAATGATCAGAATTCGGTTGGCTTTATAGGGAATTGAGTTCAGGGGTACTCCGCGACTCGCGGCAACTTTTGCCTTCAAACTCCGCGAGTCGCGGAGTTTGAAAATACAGCTCACCCTCCTTTGGCTTCTTTCTTACCGACGATTTATAAATATATTATAATATATATATTAATTTTAAGAATTAATTATATATTATATTATATTTATGTGCATAGTTGACTCGTGATTTTTAGTCCATTGCGTCGAGCGTTGAGAGTTGACTCATGTCCCGGTTCCGAATTTTCGAACGTCCTTGCGTACAATTTAATATCTTGTACTTTGCGTTTTGAATCTTGTACTCTTGTAATTTCGAGACGTTTCTTATCAATAATTGGAACCTCTTTGATTGTATTTTGTACTTTTGTGCTTTTTGGTCGTTTGCATCTTCAATTCGTCGAATCTGTCTTTTGTCTTCACCTTTTATTATTTAAACGAATATCACTTTTAAATAGAACAATTGCAACTAAAAGCTTGTCTTTCTTGAGGAATAATGCTATGAAATATATGTTCGTTTTTAGCATTATCAGTAACAATAACAGATACGCTAAGATATGAATTTATCTATACACTGTCTATGCAATAGAGGCAGTAAGACGTGTCTAGACTTTAAGGATGATAATCAAATAATTTTTGACACTAAATGAATAACAAAACTTTTGACATGCAGACACGGTCGAAGTCCAGACCCACTAATGCATCTAAACAACTATCAGTTAGACACACTAATGCAAGACCTGGTTCGCTAAGACCACCGCTCTGATACCAACTGTAGAGACCCGTCCTAATTCATCCGAACGAAGTCCATATCGATTATAAACGTTTCACAACAGTTGATTACATCGCGAGGTAGTTGACCTCTATATGATACATTTTACAAATATTGCATTCGTTTTTGAAAAGTCAATCTTCCATTACATCAAAAGTTGACGACATGCATACCATTTCATAAAATATCTAACTATAATTGACTTAACAATAATCTTGATGAATTCAACGACTTGAATGCAACGTCTTTTGAAATATGTCATGAATGACTCCAAATAATATCTTTAAAATGAGCAAATGCACAGCGAAAGATTTCTTTCATACCTGAGAATAAACATGCTTTCAAGTGTCAACCAAAAGGTTGGTGAGTTCATTTGTTTAACATAAATAATCATTTCTATCATTTTAATAGACCACAAGATTTTCATTTCTAGTTCTCATAAATGTACGTCCCATGCATAGAGACAAAAATAATCATTCATATGGATTGAACAGCTGGTAACCGACATTAACAATATGCATATAAGAATATCCCCTATCATTCCGGGAAATCCATCGGACATGATATAAAACAACATCGAAGTACTAAAGCATCCGGTACTTTGGATGGGGTTCGTCGGGCCCATAGATCTTTCTTTAGGATTCGCGTCAATTAGGGTGTCTGTTCCCTAATTCTTAGATTACCAGACTTAATAAAAAGGGGCATATTCGATTTTGATAAATTCAACCATAGAATATAGTTTCACGTATTTGTGTCTATTTTGTAAATCATTTATAAAAATTGCGCATGTATTCTCAGCCCAAAAATATAAAGGGTAAAAAAGGCAAATGAAACTCACTTTACTGTATTTTATAGTAAAAATACATATGATGATATTGAACAACTGAACAATGCAGGGTTGGCCTCGGATTCACGAACCTATATCATTTATTTATATTAAAACGTATAATCATAATCGAACAAGTTTATGTATATTTTTAATTGATAATATTATACTTGTTATATTGTGTTTTATTTAGATAAATTTAATATATTTACTTTATATATTCTATTTACCAAATTTATCATTATAACATATTAATAGTAATAATAATTTATATTAAGGAAAAACATATATTTATATATCAATTGATATATTTTATATGTAATTTAATTAATATCATTTTTATAATAAAAATATAGTGATATGTAATATTAGTATAATTGTAATGTATTTACATAAAAATCTCTATTTATAATGAAACTAATAATGATAAGAATGATAATACTAATACTAGTAGTAGTAATAATAATAATAATAATAATAATAATAATAATAATAATAATAATAATAATAATAATAATAATAATAATAATAATAATAATAATAATAATAATAATAGCTATAATAATAATAATACTTAATGATTATACTAGTAATAACTATAATGATAATACTATTACTTAGATAAATGATAATAATATTTATTACTTCTAATACTTAGGAAATAATAACAATTATCATAATAATAACAATAATCAATCATAATAATGATAATAATTGTAATTTTAATAATAATGATAGTACTTTATAACATTCTTAATGATAATACTAATAACATTCTTAATGATAATACTAATATTAATAATAATGATAGTGATAATAATAATAATATCATTAATAATAATACTTATGTTCATAATAATCCTAAAAATATTAATAACATAAATCATATTAACGATAGTATTAATAACAATTAACCTAACACTAATAACAAAACTTAATAATAATAATAATAATAATAATAATAATAATAATAATAATAATAATAATAATAATAATAATAATAATAATAATAATAATAATAATAATAATAGTAATAATAATAAATTTAAAAATTGAAAACTACCTCAAAAATTCGGGATAAAAAGAAATGCCTCAGCCGGGTCTCGAACCCGCGACCTCTCGAATACCCGTAAACACATTTAACCAGTTGAGCTGTTGCCCAATTTCCGAAATAACACAGAACTCGTTTATATTTAAACCGAATATATATAATTCCTATTTCCCTCCTTCTTCATACTTGGAAATCAACCACATCAATAGTCAATGGTAACACGTTTAGGATTAAATTAGGTGTTGAACGTAAATAATCCAGATGTGGGTGAATTGATTTATTAACACAGGAAAAGAAATTAAATGGAATTTAAAGTCTGTAACAGAAAAAAAAATACGTATGAACTCCATCATTGAATTTGAATTTGAGGACGTTTTAGATCATACCTTCAACATGAAAAAGATGGCAAAACCTTTTTAGAAACTATCTGAATCCTTAATTGAACCTAAAACATCAACTTGAAATCAAATTTCACTATGAACAAAACCGGTGACTTTTATTTCAAGAACTTTGACTCCAAAATTTGTTTTCAATTCAAGGATTTGAGGATTGAAACTTTCCAGATAGATGGAGTAGAAGATTTTAAACAACACTGCATTAATAGTTTTTGAAATTGATTGCGAAAGTCAAATTTTTGAAGAATCGACCAAGAACAGGGACGGTTCTTTATTTTTCTGTTTTATTTCCTAATTTTAATGAGTAATAGGTATTGTCTGAGTAAAAGCACGAGTTGTAACCCTTATTATCGACCCTAAGTTGTTTGTATTGTATTTGATATGGACGCGTAACAATATTATGGACAGGTAGTACACAGACGTTCAATCAGAGAATTAATAAAACAATAAACAGATAGGGATGGCAAACGAATCTGTTAGAGGTCTGTTTCATCTCTTTTTAATTGTGCTGTAAAGGGTAAGGATGATAGTGAAATGTAACAAACTCAAGATAGCAACAACAAAACTCGCATAGTTGGATTGTGATGTCGAGCATAAAGCAAGAGAAAGAATAGAAAAGGAATTTTATAAACATATACAGATAGATATATTCATACACATCTATATATATCTATAATTATATCAGTGTTTAATTTTATATATATCAGTATTTTATATATTTGAATACTCGTATATGTATTTATATATATATAATAGTATTTCGCTTATGTATATCTATTTACATAAATCTGTAATTATATAACTGATTATATGTATATGCTTTGTAAATTTTTGTTAATTGCAAGTATAAATATATTAATATTACAATAATAGTATTACTAATAATAATAAAATTTTTGGTAAAGGATTTAATAATGATAATTGACAAGGTTAAATTTAATTAATAATAATAATTACAATAATCTTATTAATAATACAAATAATAATACTAGTTTTAATAATCTTAATACTACTAATGAATATAATATTAATAATGATAATAGTATAATAATTTATATATCTAATTTCATCTTTATATAATAATATTATTAATACTGATTTTTAGATATTAACATTTATTTTAATGTAAGTAATGCAAATATAATTATAATATTTTTAACTTGTATATAAATTTAATATGTAGGAATTATATCTTATTATCTATGTAACATTTAGTAATTATATTATATATCTTATAAAAACATTTATTAGATATTATATATTTATATATTATATATATACAGACAATAGTTCGTGAATCGTCGGGAACAGTTGAAGGTCAATTGAATATATGAACATCGTTTCAAAATTTTCTAGACTCAACATTACATACTTTGCTTTATCGTATCGAATTCATATAAAGATTAAGTTTAAATTTAGTCGGAAATTCCCGGGTCGTCACACATCATCCGCCGATTCTTCATCCGACGACTCATCCTCTGACGACTCTAGTGACGAGGATTCAGATGAGGACCCTGATGATGCACCTGTACAGCCACCCTCCACCCCGTCGAAGAAGCGGTACCGTTTCGATGGTACCGTTATTCCAGGGATTAATGGAGGTCGACCATTCGTTGACGCTCATGGTCGGCGTCGTAGGGTTACCGCCCGTAAGCGGCTTGTACCGTACCCTGCTGATCCTTTTGTGCGTAAGCCTTACCACTTTGCAGCCTCTACTTCTGGAGCCGGACCGTCTGCACCACCAGCTCCACCAGCACCACCCGTACCGACTGCACCGCCTGCCCCACCATTTCCCACTGTCGAGGAACTGACAAGGGAGGTGGAGATCCTCCGTGCTCGGGTAACTGAGCTCGAGGACCAGATGTCCCACGTATTGGACATCCTACACCTACCGTCACCGTAGGGCTTTTGTAGTAGATTTCATTATGTAATCTCACTTGTAGTTTTATGTTTCACTTATGTATTGTACGAACCTATGCTGATGTATGCAACTTATTATTAATGAGTGGAACTTTGTGTTGTTTAATTCTTGCACGGTGTTCTATTTACGTTACTATATGATGATTCTGTGGTAATTGTACCTAGTTGCATTACTTAATTAGCATGTAATGTGTTGATTCAATGTTGGTTACCATATACTGTATTATTACTATTTGAATACCGGATTTTGACTGAAGTCAAAAATTTTGTTTAGAACATCAATGGCCAACGGAAGATCAACACCCACCACAGCCCAAATCGAGGAAATGATCAATGAACGAGTCGCCGCAGCTTTAGCGGAAATGAACCCCCAAGCTCCACCGCCACCGATTATCCAGCTCATTCGTAATGGGTGCACATACAAAGAGTTTCAAAGCTGCAAGCCCCACAACTTTAGTGGAACTGAGGGACCAGTTGGTCTCACTAGGTGGTTTGAGAAATTAGAATCTGTGTTTCGAGTTAGTAACTGCTCATAGGCGAACAAAACCAAGTATGCTTCATGTACGCTGTCAGACGGCGCCGTAACTTGGTGGAACACACTGGCACAAGCAAAGGGTATTGATGAGGCATTTGCTACCCCATGGGAGGAATTCAAAGGGGCCCTGATTGAGGAATATTGCCCTAGGACAGAGATCCAGAAGATGGAGATTGAGTTTATGCAGTTGAAGGTTGTGGGAAACGATCTCGATGGTTACAACCGTAGGTATCTAGAATTAGCCCTAATGTGTCCTACCATGGTTACCCCGGAGTTTAAGCGTATGGAAAGGTACTTGTGGGGACTTCCAAAGTCCATTAAGGGAAATGTCACATCGTCTAAGCCACCCAATGTCCCGGAAGCAATGCGCATGGTGCATACCTTAATGAACCAAATCATCATCGATGAACCGGAAAAGGCAAAATCCGAAGCGGGTAGTAGTGATAAGCATAAGTGGGATAACAACAAGGGTGGAGCCTATGATCAGAACCCGGCGAAGCGACATGAGGGTTTCAAAGGAAACAACAACGGTGGGAACCCCAACCTGAACACTGGCTCAAACCCCAACTACAAGGGTACTCTACCACAGTGCAAGAGGTGCTACAAGCACCATACTAGGTACTGTAACGTTGTTTGTGAAAAATGCAAAAAGATCGGGCATATTGGCAGGGACTGCAAGATCACCACCATGACTGGGAAGCCGAACCCCACTGGACCGAGAAAGTGTTACGAATGCGGACAGACGGGCCACTTCAGAAATGAGTGTCCCAACAAGCGAAAGGACGGCGGACCACTGCGTGGATGAGCTTTCAATGTAAATCAAGGGATGCTCATGAGAACCCCGACTTAGTGACAGGTATATTCACTATCAACAATCTATTAGCTTTTGTCCTATTTGATACTGGTGCCGATAGAAGTTATGTATGTAGACACTTTTGCGATAAGATAAATTGGTCGTTAGTTCCTTTAAAGGAGAGTATGCTTGTAGAGGTAGCCAATGGAAAACTTGAGAAAGTTGACCAAATTAGTTGAGGAGCTATTATCAACATAGCTGGTGTGGATTTCGAGATTGACTTGATACCCATTAAGTTGAGAAGCTTTGACGTTATTGTCGGTATGGACTGGTTGACCAAGATAAGGGCCGACATTATCTGTGGAGATAAAGCTCTTCGTATACCATACAGAGACGGTGAGCCATTGATTATTTACGGAGAGAGATGTAGCTCGAAACTAAATCTCATTAGTTGCATGAAAGCGCAAAGATCATGAAGAAATGACGCCTTGCTGTTTTGGCACATGTGAAAACATCAGAAACTGAAGTGAAGAGCGTAGGCGATGTACGAATTGTGAACGAATTTTCCGATGTCTTTTCAGAGGAATTGCCTGGATTTCCGCCACCGAGAGCAGTAGAGTTTCAGATCGATTTAGTGGCAGGAGCTGCACCTGTAGCTCGCGCACCTTATCGACTCGCACCTTCCGAAATGCAAGAGTCGCAGAGCCAACTACAAGAACTGTTAGACCGTGGATTTATCCAACTAATTTTCTCGCCTTGGGGCGCACCTGTTTTATTTGTGAAGAAGAAGGACAGATCATTCCGCATGTGTATCGACTACCGTGAACTCAACAAATTGACGATCAAGAATCGGTATCCTCTTCCCCGAATTGACGATCTTTTTGATCAACTACAAGGATCAAGCGTTTACTCTAAGATCGATTTGCAATCTGGTTATCACCAATTGAGGGTGAAAGAGAGCGACATGATGAAGACTGCATTCAGGACTCATTATGGACATTATGAGTTTCTCGTAATGCCATTCGGTTTAACAAACGCACCTTCCGTGTTTATGGATCTCATGAATCGTGTCTGCAAGTCATACCTAGATAAGTTCGTTATCGTCTTCATAGATGATATTCTCATCTACTCCAAGAGCGAAGAAGAACATGAACAACATCTTCGTTTAGTGTTGGAACTCTTGAGATAAGAGCAACTTTACGCCAAATTCTCCAAGTGTGAATTTTGGTTGAAGGAAGTCCAATTTCTGGGTCATGTTGTGAGCGACCAGGGTATCAAAGTTGATCCCGCAAAGATTGAAGCTATCAGCAAGTGGGAAGGCCCCACCACTCCGACTCATATTCGCCAATTTTTAGGTCTCGCCGGTTACTACCGAAGATTTATTGAAGGTTTCTCTCTGATTGCGCGTCCTTTGACCGCGCTGACTCACAAAGGGAAGAAATTCATTTGGGAACCCGAACAGGAATCTGCATTTCAAACCTTGAAAAAGAAGTTAACCACCGCACCTATCTTATCACTTCCTGAAGGCAGTGACGATTTCGTCGTTTATTGCGATGCTTCGAAAAGCGGTTTTGGTTGTGTACTGATGCAACGCACAAAGGTTATCGCTTATGCTTCCCGTCAACTGAAGATTCACGAACGAAACTACACTACTCACGATCTTGAACTTGGAGCCGTTGTCTTCGCATTAAAACTGTGGAGACACTATCTTTATGGAACTAAGAGCACTATTTTCACCGATCAAAAAAGCCTCCAATACATCTTTGATCAGAAGCAACTAAATATGAGACAGTGTCGATGGATCGAGACGCTGAACGACTATGATTGTGAACTTCGTTATCACCCTGGCAAGGCCAATGTTGTAGCTGACGCTTTGAGCCGAAAAGAGAGGATGGCACCTCTTCGTGTTCGGGCACTCAACATCACCATTCATTCAAACCTCAACAGCCAGATCCGAGCAGCCCAAGATGAGGCTCTTAAGGAGGAGAATATATCTCAGGAATACTTGAACATTCTCATTTCTCGATTGGAAGTTAAGGAGACTGGACTCCGATGCTATGCCAGAAGAATTTGGGTACCTCGTTATGGGGATCTACGGAACCTTATACTAGATGAAGCCCACAAGTCGAGATATTCGATTCATCCAGGAGCCGGTAAAATGTATCACGATCTTAAGGAACAGTACTGGTGGCCGAATCTTAAGAAGGACGTTGCAACTTATGTTGGTAAGTGTTTGACTTGCTTGAAAGTTAAGGCCGAGCATCAGAGGCCTTCTGGGTTACTTCAATAACTGGAAATCCTGCAATGAAAGTGGGAGAGGATAACGATGGACTTCATTACTAAGCTACCAAAGACGGTGGGCGGATACGATACCATTTGGGTTATCGTTGACCGTCTTACTAAATCTGCACACTTTTTAGCCATGAAGGAAATGGATACGATGGAGAGACTCGCTCAACTATACATCAAAGAGGTTGTATCTCGTCATGGTGTACCTTTATCGATCATCTCAGATCGTGATCCCCGTTTTGCTTCTAGATTTTGGCGTTCTTTGCAAGAAGCCTTGGGAACTCGTCTCGACATGAGTACTGCTTATCACCCACAGACCGACGGTCAGAGCGAATGAATGATTAAGACTTTGAAAGACATGTTGTGTACATGTGTCATTGATTTTGGAAAGGCCTGGGAAAGGCATTTGCCGCTAGCCGAATTTTCTTACAACAACAGTTATCATTCGAGTATTAATGCCGCACCTTTTGAAGCGTTGTATGGCCGCAAGTGCCGATCTCCTATTTGTTGGGCCGAAGTAGGCGAAAAGCAAATCACCGGACCAGAGGTAGTCCACGAAACAACTGAGAAGATTGCTCAAATTCAAGCGAGACTTAAGACGGCCCGTGATAGTCAAAAGAGTTATGTTGATCTTAAATGTAAAGACTTTGAATTCAACGTGGGTGACCGTGTAATGTTGAAGGTCGCACCTTGGAAAGGTGTGATCCGTTTTGGAAAACGTGGGAAGTTAAACCCGCGATACATTGGTCCTTTCGAAATCTTGGAGCGTGTTAGACCCGTTGCTTACGTCTGGATCTTCCAACTCAATTGAGCTCAGTTCATCCTACTTTTCATGTATCGAATTTGAAGAAGTGTCTTGCTGAACCGGAACATGTCGTACCTTTGGAGGAACTTACATTTGATGACAAACTCCACTTCGTGGAGGAACCTGTTGAAATTATGGACTGTGAGGTCAAAACTTTGAAACACAACAAGATTCCGATCGTCTGAGTACGATGGAATGCCAAACGAGGACCTGAGTTTACCTGAGAACGAGAGGATCAAATGATGCAGAAGTATCCTCACCTTTTCCCGACTCCTCCATCTACCTCAACTTAAAATTTCGGGACGAAATTTTCTTTAACAGGTGGGTAATGTAACGACCCTGGATTTTCCAACGTTTAATTATTAATAATTTATTATTAATGTTTGCGTTTTAATAAACGTGTTCTTATACGTGTTACTTGTTACCGTATTTAACTTTTCATGGCCCGAATTATCTTTGTGACGCACGTACGTATCACGAATAATATTTCCGAATATTATTTGCATTCATGATTAATTATTATTAATCATTTTAATTAACTAAGGTTACTAGTTAATTACTTGGGCTTTGTTTATTTAATTGTTACTTACTTACATACTTGGGCTTTATAATTGTACCTGGACTTAGAAGCCCACCCTACACACTTAATGGACTTGTAAGCCCATCATTTAAGCTAGTGATTTACTAATGGAAGCATGGATTAATTAACATAAGTAAAGGAATCTATACTTGTATCTTTACACCATTTTCCCACACCCATTTAGCTTTAATACTACTTCAAGCATACACCATCTCCCAATATATGAAAGAAGCTTTTGACCCTTCCCCTTTGGTGTGTAAACCGTCGGCTTTTGATGGTTACAAGGGAGGATTCAAATTTTTTTTTTTTTTTGTTAACTTATAAGCTAGTATTCACTCCATTTTTACTCACACACACTTACACCACTTTTCCTCTCATCTTTTCTCTCTATTATTGTAAGTAACAAAGCCTTATGTTCTTCTTTTTCTTGTTCTAAAAACCGAATCCTAAACTTACATCATCATCATCATTTGCTTGTTTTAATACTTGTTCTTTGTTGTTGTTTAAGTTACTTGTTGTTTGTTGTTTGTTACTCACTAATTGTAAGAATCAAACTATCTAGTTTATTCTTCATATTATCTTGTTATTCAAGAAAAAACAAGAACCTAAACTTTCTAGTTTATGGTTCTACACTTAATGTTTTAAAAGATTTAAAGTTCATGAGTTTATAATCATACTCGTATCCATGTTTGTAAACTTAAAGTTTACTTTCTTAAAGATCAAAGCCTTGGCTTGAATCTTTAAAGTATGAACAACCATGAACTTGTTACTTGTAGATTTAACTTATTTCTTCATTTTATGTACTTTAAAGTTGAAATGTTGTTAATTTGGTCAAGTATTACTAGTTATTCTTGATCTCATATTTCTTGAAACTAAAAGTTAACTTTATAAGTTCAAGAACATGGAAGTATAACTTTCTAGTTATAACTTCATATACTTGTGTTGGATATAAGTTTCTATAGCTTATGGTCTTCTAATTTTGTTGTAAACAAGGGCTTATGAGCTTACATACACTTTACAAGATGAGAATCTAAGTTTCATAACTTATGGTTTCATTAAAGTACAGATTCAAGTGTTATGACTTAGGATTTAACTTAGTAACTTTAGATCTACACTTTTGGGTCTTGGATCTTCAAGATCTAACTAAGAACTATGTTCTACAACTTAAGATCTTGATTATTTAGTTTACTTTCAAGTTTGTAGTTCAATATTACTTTTAGAGTTCATGTATTTGTCGGATCTAAGATCTTGATGTAACTTTGGTTCATCAAACTACTTGCAACACTTGATTGAGTTGTGATACTTATCTTAGACTTACACTTATGTTATGATGGTCAAAACTTGGTAAAGATGATGCAAACACATCAACGAGTTGTACACTTGAAGCTATATGCATCAAGGATGAGAACCGTGATGAGCATCGAACACCAAGAACCCACCGGAACACTAAACCTGCTGTTTTTCGAGTCTGATCAGAATACCTAGGCTACTATAAAGTTGATTTTCAGTTATCTCTGTTCGGGTAGATAATTTTTCGTTTAAGACTCATCTTAATCCAAGTTACGGTTTAGGATCTATGGCCCTCCGAACGTCACTATGTCCTTTTAACGTTGTGCTGAAAATTCTGACGTACTCGCACTTAAACTGTCTCCACGGTCAAACGAAGACGATTTTGGTTCTGGAATTTTTACAGCAACTAAAGGACTTATATACGGAACCATGGCCACTGGTCCCACCTCAATTCAGTTTGTATAGAGTTCGTGGCGACTGATCGAATTCAGCCTTTGTTTTAAACTTTTTCCTAGAATGAAACGTACTTTATACTTTTTGTTTGATGATGAATGATGATGATACTTAAGACCTAATTTACATACATTTAAACCTATTGGGACGATTTACTGACTTAGTAACTTTTGACTTAGGTTGAGGACCTTTTGGACAAACGTACTTGCTTACTTTTCCCGAGTCAACTTTACTACTACTTTTTCACTGTGAGTTATAGCATCCCTTTTTACTTTAACTATTTTTGGGAACTAAGAATACATGCGCATTTTACGTTTTACATACTAGGCACGAGTACTTAAACTTTATATATGTGTGGGTTATACAACGGCATAAACTTTCCCCTTAGCACGGTAACGTTTAGTCATTGGTCTTTGAACCGGTGAACGCGAATCTTAGATATGGACCCATAGGGTTTGACATCCCCACTCAGGCTAGTAGCGCTAGCATTTAACGGGTGTTTAATACTTCGTAAACATACGCACTCGCCAAGTGTACTTTCAGGGAGTTATAAACATTAAGTTAGTTACCAAGTGCCCACGGTTAAACATATACTTTACATACTGTTTTGAAACGCTCTTTGTAGCACTGAAATCTCATGGCCTACCTTACATTACTGTTATACTTAAACTATAGCTCACCAACCATTGTGTTGACATTTTTAAGCATGTTTTTCTCAGGTGCTTAAGGTTTGCTTGCTTCCGTTGTACTAGTCATGCTTTGTAGACACCCGCTGCGCTTGTTAGAGTTGTCACCGCATGAAACATTTTATTTGCATTCAAACTATGTTACCTTTTGAAACAATGATTTGTAACGACCATTGGGTCACGTACTATTACTAATTGCTTCGGTTCATTGAAGCATACTTTTGTTGTAAGACATTTGATGTTGGTTAAGACATCACCTTTATTCATGAATGCAAACTTCTTTTGAAACCGCATATAGTATTTGACCTTGTAATGATCCTGTTGTTGATGATTCGTACACGATGGTTTTGTACGGGGCATCACAGTTAGTGTCACTAGTCGTTTAGAAAGAGCTACGTACTTGGTACACGTTAACCTTTGATCATAATGGGAATATTATGACACCTTAATTCTAATTGTTATTTCTTAATGACAATTACTTAGTTCGTCATTTGCTTAATTACGTTTAGTGACTTGTTAATTACTTGGGCTTATCTTAATTGGACTAGGATTACCAGTGCCCACTCTACTCTAGTTAATGGGTTAATTAATAAGTCCATCTTAATAAGTTAATGAACCCATTAAGCATAAGATAATCCATTAAGACATAAGACAAAAGTGTATGCATGCATGCTTGTACCACCCTTACACATTTTGGCACCATGCACCATGCCACCCAACATCACCACCTCACTTTTGTACCACCATGGACTACCACCTCCCCCACCCTCCAAACCGTCATTTTTTTGTCCCCCACCATCACCACCATTTTGTTGTCTTGTTTTGTGATTACTTGCCTATAAATACAAGACCCCTCCATTCACTAATTCATTTTGCACATACACTCTTCTCTCTAGTTTCTCGCTCTAACTTCTCCCTAGTTTTGAAAGCTTTTCTTCTTTCTTTCTTCATCATCATCCACGAAATTCGTCATCATCATTATTGTTTCAAGATCAAGTTTTATAACTTGTATCTTCTTTACATCTTGTTGCTTCAAACTCTTGTTTGAAGATTATGCAAGAACATGAAGGATTCAAGCTCTCTAACTTTGAATCTTTCTTTACTTGTTTAAATTACTTTACTTTTGTTAAAAGATCAAAACTTGCGTTTATGATCTTCATAAAACTTGTAGATCTAGCTTTATGCTTTAAGGATCTACAAGAACATTAGAGATCCAAGCTTTCTAGCTTAGGATTTCACCATTTTGTTTAGATCTAAGCTTTTTAGCTTTTGATCTCATTACTTTTACTAGGTCTAAGCTCTCTAGCTTATGGTCTCATATATCTTGTTTAGATCTAAGCTTTCTAGCTTATGGTCTCATTAATCTTGTAAGAATCCAAGCTTTCTAGCTTAGGGTTTCATAATACTTGAGATCTAAGTTTTGTTGTAGATCTCATTTACTTGTAACCTTTCTATGATTTTTATGGTGATAAAAATCAAGTCTTTATCATCTACATATGATAAAGGCACATAAAATTATATAAAGATGATAAGAAACAATGCTTAATGCTAAGTATGTAACTTTGGTTCATCATGTAGCATGAAACTCTTAAAGAGTTGGTTTTTCTTTTCATTTAATGTTAATAAGTGTGTTGATGGTTAAAGCTTGACCAAAATGATGCAAAAGTATCTAGAGTTGTACACTTGAAGCTTAAATGCATCAAGGATGAGAACCATGATAAGCACCATGAGTTAAGAAACCCACCGGAGCACAAACTACTGTATTTTCCGGATCTGAACTAGTACCTGGTATTTTTGGAAAATTGATTTTCAAAAATTTTAGTTTTTGTAGATAACTTTTCGTTTAAGACTAACCTAAATTCGATATACGGTTTAGGAGTTATGGTTAAAAGAAACTTACTACTACCTTGTAACGACATGCTGAAATTTCTGACCTGTTCTTGCTCAGACTGTCGCCACGGCTTGACAACTTTGAGTTCAGATCTAGAAATTTGGCAACGGTTAAAGGACTCACAAACGGAGCCTTGGCCACTGACCACTCGTCAATTGAGTTTGTATAGAGGGCACAACGGCTGTCCTAAGTCAACCCTCTAAACCAGTCTTTACTTTTGTTAAACGACTTTTCTTTTGATGATTGATGGTGATTGATGATGATGATGTCACTCGACTTACTTTAAACTTCATACGAAACTTATCTAGACACGATTACTGACTTAGCAACTTGACGAGGGCTCGTTGGATCGACCACCTTACTTGCTTACGTTTACGCACTGTTTACTATACTGATCTTTCACTGTGAGTTATAGCTCCCTCTTTCTCTAAACTTTTTGGGACTAGAATACATGCAAGTTTTATGTTTTACATACTAGACACGAGTACTTAAACTATATTATATGTGTGGGTTAGATAACGGCACAAAGATTCCCCTTAGCTCAGTAACGTTTAGTCATTGGTTTATGAACCGGTGAACGCGGATCCAGATATGGATTCATAGGGTTTAACATCCCCACTCGAGCAAGTCGCGCTAGCATTCAACGGGTGTTTAACACTTCGTCTATTTTAACGCACTCGCCAAGTGTACTTTTAGGGGGTGATATTTATATTACTTTGTTAAGTTAGTTACCGAGTGCCCACGGCTAAGCATATACTTTTCATACTGTTTTGAATACAAAAATCTCGTGGTCTACATTATCTTATCGTTTACAATAAAACTATAGCTCACCAACATTCGTGTTGACCTTTTTAGCATATTTTATTCTCAGGTAACTAAGACGATTATGCATCCGCTGTACTCTGCATTGTTAGAGATGTCTCCTAATCATGGACTTTTTATTTTGCATTCACTACTTAAGTTGTATTCGAACCATGGTTTTGTAATGACCTAAGTGTCACGACCTATTGTTAATGCTTTCTATCCGTAGAAGCACGTTACTTTTGTAAAACTTTTGTCGTTGGAAAAACATTACCATTTTATGAATGCAAAACCGTGTTTTAAAATAGCATATAGTGTTATACCGTATAATGGACCTGTTGTTGATGATCCGTACCATAGAGGTTTTGGATGGGGCATCACATAGAATTTACCAAATTAAGGTATATTTTGTTACAACTCAAAGTAGAATAGTTTAGATACTTATGTCTAACATGTAGACATAAAAAGCTTTTACATGTATTCTCACCCCAATTATAAGACATTTAAAGAATTTAAAAAGACGGGCTATAACTCACCTTGAGTTCAAGGAAGAATGAACACGCGTACAAAAATAATATAGGATCAAATATGATTAAGACTTCAACCTAAATATGAATGTAGGTCAATAAAAGTCAAACTTAGGTCGGGTCAATGTATAAAAGTCCTAGTGCTTGAAGTGGCTTTAAATAAAGGATTAAAGATTTGATTAAATTAAAGTGCTAAGTGTACTTTTTATTTTTAGTAAGTTGCTATTTTTAGACGGTTTCTATTTTTAAAAAGTATCTTTTTTTAAAGTTTCTATTTTTAAAAATGTTTGTACTTTTGGAAAGTTTTTATTTTTGGAAAGCTTCCTTATTTAAAAAGTCAACCGAAAATCAAACGAGAAAGTCAACCAAAAAGTCAACTCCAATTAACCTAAGTCAACCTTTATATTTAAAATAGAATAAATTTCAATGTCATACATTATAATACTATTTGACATAATATAAGTATTTAATTTGTTATATCATAAGTTTAATTAAATAAAATTAATAAAATTAGTTTAACATAAGTTAAATGATATAATACTTATAACATAAGTATTTTTAATTAAATTACAATTAATTAAATAATTAATTAAATCGTATAAGTATAAGTGTTTAATTAAGTTAAATAACCATAAGTCATTAATAATTAAATTATATCATAAATATTTAATAATTAATTATTATCATAAGTATTTAATAATTAATTAATATTATAAGTATTTATTATTAATTATAATTAATATAAGTATTATTAATAATAATTAAATTATTCGTTATCATAAATTTTAATTATAGGAATAATTAAATTATAACATAAGTATTAAATTAAATGGTTTATTAAATACAACTCATAAGTTTTAAATAATAGCAATTATTAATTTTTATAACCTAAGTATTAAATAATATTAAGAAATACCATTTTTAACCTAAGTTAAATTTTATATCATCAGTTAAATTTCATAATATAAGTTTTAATTATATAATTTCTTTGGTTCATATTTTTTAACCGTTCAACGAATTTTAATGAGCCTTATATACTTTTTCGTTCAAAGGATATTCCCGACACATTGATTAGGTAAAAAAGTTCTAGATGTGGCTCGAAAATTGAGGCCATATCTACTGTAAATAATAATTAATTTTTAATTTAATCCCAAACTTGTGTGACTCATAAATTTTGATCCGTAACTCGGATTTTGATGATCCAAAAATATAAATTCGACGGAACAATGATCCCGACATGATGGACCTATCTAGAAATCAGGCACGGTTCCCAGGAACAGTAGCTGATCGAGTTATATATATATATATATATATATATATATATATATATATATATATATATATATATATATGCATTTTTTTATTGTTTATCGCGTAGATTTTGATTCGTTCATCCGTTTAACATGAATTCTATATGAAAATTGCACTACTCAATGAAAGGAATTCAATGAGCTACAAATTCAAATCAAAATATCATGGTACGGATCCCAAAAACGCAGTTAAAGTGACTGTCCAAAATTTAATAAACTGAAAAACATAGTTTAGATACAATTAATTAATTTTAACAAACTCACAATTAATCACAAGCACTAGTAACAATTGTACATGCAAAATATCATATAAATAAGATGAATTGAAAAAATTTATGGTTTTTAGATATACCCAAATCAAGAAACGCAAAGAAGGAGATTGTTGATCGCGAAGAGAGGAATCCGTTTATGTAATTTAATTGCTAAGAACAAGCTTGAATGATGATCAATTGTTGGTGATGGTGTTCGATTAAGATGATAAAACACCAAAACTTATCAAATTAAATATATTAAAAAAAAATTGGCCTATATTAGGGGGGTCGGCCGAATATGGGGAGGGTGTATATTTTTATTATAGTATTTTTTTTATTATAAAATGCAATCTTACTATAATATAGATTATAGATTATCTAGTTAATTTAAATAAAAGGATGGGCAAAAATAAAGATTTAGCAAAAAGCCTTGAGCCATGGAGACTGCGTCGGCCAAAAATGGTCAAGACGTGGCCCACACATTTTATTTTGACTTTACTAATTGGTCCGAAGATTAAACGAACGCGAATCGAGAAAAATAATGTCACGCGAAATTACGCGAGAAGGATGAAAATCCATAAAATAAAATATAGAAATATTTAATTAAATTATATGACATAGGAATGTCTTGAAAATTATATCGGGATTAAGAAATCACAAAAGGGACATTTATTAGTTTAAAAACCGAGACGATTCAGAGAAAGTCGAACCGTAACACATACGCATGTAATAATACACAAATGTATCTTTCATTTAATAAATAATATAAAAATCTTATAATTACAACGGAGTCACATATGTAAATATATTTTATAACGCATGAATACTTAATCCTCGATAAGTTTAATACGCCATGACATGTAATAACTAAAAAAAAAAAAATCTAGCGTAGAAAATCATAGAATTTAACTAACGATCGTCAGATATTTAACGGAAAAAATTTGGTTGTTAGACCACCCCCTATGGTTAGTTACCCGCCCACTACCCGCTCATTACCCGTAACTAACCATAGGCACCACTTAGTTACCCGCGTTAGTTACCCGCTTTCACCATAGATTTAACGGAAGAGTTATAGGAATTGCGGGTCCCAGTGCTTTTTATTGTTGGACTTGATGCTTTATTGCTTGTACGTTGTATATTAAGAGGAGTATTGTTTTAGCCATGATAGGGAGTGTTTAGTTATGAGTTAGTTATAGGATATTGGTGTTGATGTGGCGCTGATGTGGAAGGTTAAGAGGATGAATAGTTTAGTTATGATAGAGAGTGGCCTTAAAGTTTTGATTCTTAAATTGCTATAAAATCCATCAAAGGTAGTTTTATGATTCAAGTTCATTCCTCAAAAATTATGCACAACTAACTTTAGTTGATGTCAAACTCATCATTACAAAGTAATCGTAGGCCTACATTCAAGAATTAGCGTGGGCCATAATCTATTGGATAAGCCCATATTGTTTATAATGCTAACAAGTTGTCATATACGCTTTCAGTGAGTTCAAACTTCTGTTAGGCTTTTATGTTTAGCTTCAAAGCTAAAACAAAATTTTCATGGGTTTATCACCAAAATACTCAAATTTTTTGAAGTTCTTGCATCAAACCCCCAAAAAAAAAAAAAAAAAAAAAAAATTGACAGATTACCCGCGCAAGGCGCAAGACGCCTTGTGTCCTTGCGGTCTTGCGACTTAACCCAATATAATTAGATTAAAACACAAACACACAGACACATGCACAAACACAAACACTTGCGTCTCCCTCTTCAAACTTGCACATCCCTCATCCACAAACACAGACTTGCGTCTCCCTCACAAGCTTGCGTGTCCCTCCATCCTCTCTATCAAGGCGCAAGGACGCAAGGTCACAAATCTTGCGCCTTGCGCGGACAATCTATCAATTTTTTTTGTTTTGGGCTCTAACGCAAAAAACTGAAAAAGCTTGGGCATTTCGGTGATAAACCCACAATTTTCATTCCTCTCTAAAGAATACACCAACTACTTCAATCTGAACAACAAATAGTAGCAAGAAATACTTAGCTAGTTTTTTACATTAAAAAATCTATCACAAATGTACATTTAAAGCATGTCAATTATTCTTTTTGTTATTTTCTAACCTTGACTTTTACAAAATAGGTTAAACCAAACCTATTACGATCATGATGGAAAGTATATTTGAAAAAAATTCATAAGGTGACAAATGTTTTACACATAAAATATTTCTTGCAACAAAATGCAATAACTATAGCTTTTGGACTCATTACTAACTAAATTGAGTTCATATGAAGGGGTATGATCATACTAAATTTGTAATAGAGAAAAACATATGATGGGTCTCTGGTTTGTATTAGATTACTATTATGGTCCCTGTAATTTTTCTAATATGGATGGTCCTCGTAGTATTCACTTGTTCTGTCGACAATCCCCATCACTAACATCTGGTAATAGTTCATTTCATTTTAATATACTTTTTAGGCGAAGAAACCTAATACAGTAACATGTAACGGATAGAGATCAATAAGTCAATTGATACAACAAAAATCCAAAGCTAGAAAACAATAAACAGCTAAACATAAAGTCCTAACATAAACGATCCCATCAATAGGGTGGAAAACTCACTTTGCTAGGAAACAAAACTAGTCTAAATATGTCAAACAAAGGAAACTTGAACGGCCGATTACACTAAAAAGCATAAATAATCACAACAAAACAAAACATAACAACAAAAACAACATAACAAACCAAGCAACCGTAGAGCACCCCAAACCGTCTGAAGAAAAGCCGAACCGTATAAAACCAAAACCTTCCCCGACCCCCCGGTCCCACTGAAGGAACCCCGACCCCCCGGTCCCACACATCCCACCCGTCGCACTTCAGTCACCTTTAGTGGCCTTCAGCAACATAGTGAAAAATCACCACAACCACCGAAGAACGAGCAGATAAGAACAGCAAAACCCTCGGTGGCCACCACCAACAAAGCAGTGACCAGTGAGCCACCATTTGCCATCGCTACAAGAACACCACACAACCACCATCATCCGACCATCGTTGGTGGCTACCATCAACAGGGCGATAGACCACCACGATCGCCAAACAAGAGCATTCAGATACAACACCTCCGGTGGCGACCACCAACAGGGTGGTAGGACACCAAAACACCGCCTAGTGCGAGGTCTATTAGGTGGAGACAAGGGAAGAAAGTAGTAGTACCAACTATATATTTGGTTTGAATATATAACAACATTGTTTTGCCACATTCATTTGTATAAAAATTTATAGGTTGTGAACCATCAACAACTTCACTTTCAACGTTAAGCAAAAAAATATTTATGAGATCGTCATAATAAACGACGCATGTCGAAAATCAGATCTAGTATGTATTGATTATCGTAACCTTAATCCCATCAATCCATCGATGGCTACGTCAATATAAAAGATTCTACTGCGCTCAGCAACACCCATGGAAAAAACACAGCAAAGGTCGTCAGGGCAGATATGAAACCATTGATGACGTCTCATTTTGGAAATCCAAAAATTGATGTGGTATTCAAAGAGTACGCAAAAAATGTGTCCAAACATCTAATTAGCAACAAGACAAGACACTTCAATCTAGTTGTTACACTAGCTAAAAATGAACTATTGAAGTGTTCATGAGATCACTATATCAGTTTTTTCTTCTAAATAATAAATAAATATTATAAAATATCTAGATTGTGTTATAAAATATCTAGATTGGATGTTAATTTTATTATTATTATATTTCTTGCATAGTAATATTTTATACTATAAATAGACATGTATGGTAACCATTTAAGGTGCACCATTTCTCTTGAAATATCAATATCAATATTTCTTCTCTCCTTCTTCTCTCTTTTTCTCTCTTTGTTCTTATAACCATTAAAGGTAGTTATAAGCCTACTGAATTATAACACGTTATCAGCACGAAAAGCTTAGTGTAATTAAAAGATATCTCAAACGATCACGAATCACTAATCAAGGTATGAAATTATTAATAATTTTCAGACTCGAATATATCAAATTTTGGACTACTAACATTTATATTTATGTTATTTAAGTTATATATGGTCGGTTATACCACCTGAATTATATTTCTGTAATCTAACTTTTACTAACTTCACTAACATTTATATTTATGTTATTTAAGTTATATATGGTCGGTTATACCACCTGAATTATATTTCTGTAATCTAACTTTTACTAACTTCACTAACATTTATATTTATGTTATTTAAGTTATATATGGTCGGTTATACCACCTGAATTATATTTTCTGTAATCTAACTCTTATTAACTTCACTAACATTTATATTTATGTTAATAAGACCTCATGATTGTACGCAACACGTCATTTGACAACACGGTACTTTATGTACGCAACACGTCATTTGACAACACGGTACCATGGGTCGAGATTAATTCCGATCAATACGAATACGACGGGGTCTTTATATGTTATCTAACATTTATGATTACTTATGCAATTAATCATTATTTATTTCATGCATACTAATGTTTATTCTTAAATTTATAATTTTAAAAGTTAAAATAAAAAAATAGTTTGTATTTTTATTAAAAGTAAATCTTAAAAGTTAAAATAAGAAAAAGTAGTTTGTACTTTTATTAAAAGTAAATCTTAAAAGTTAAAATACAAAAAGTAGTTTGTATTTTCATTAAAAGTAAATCTTAAAAGTTAAAATAAGAAAAAGTAGTTTGTATTTTTATTAAAAGTATATCTTAAAAGTTAAAGTAAGAAAAAAAAGGGGATGGTAAAATGGAATAGTTTTTTTGTCAAAAATGAAGTATTGAAAATGAAGTGGTCTCCTTCTATAACTAAAAAAAAATATATACTTTTATCAAATGAATTTTTTTGTGGCCGACAATTTCAAACACGAGTCCGTGTTTAGTTTATCAAGAATATCTCTTGCTTTGGTGAAAGGTCACGATCACGATATCAGGTGTTGTGAAAGAATTAAAAAATTGGTCAAGTGGCCTTTTAAAAACTAGAAAAAAAAAATTTAAACAAAAAGTTTTTTTTATATATTTATAATTTACGGGTAACGTAAAAAAAAGGAAGTTTTTTTTTAAAAAAAAAAAACAAAGAAAGTGTTTAAATGAGTTTTACAGAAAGGGGGAAAGCAAAGTAAAAAAAAAACTTTTTTCCAAACAAAGGTAAATGAAAGTAGGACTTAATACAAGAAAAAAGTAAACATCTCCTAGACGTGATAAAATCTATCAATGATAAATATTAGACTTGATGAGCTAAATGTGACAAAAATGTTTCAACATGTCTTATGTTAATTTTCTAAAATAAGTTATTATTATTCCGAGTTTAACACATATACATATGTTAATTAAAAATAACTTTTTTGTTCTTATGTAGTGTTGGGTTGCAATTTTGGTTGTATGCCATAATTCCATCCAGTAGAGTGATAATAGAAAACTTTTGATGATAATCAATAAAAAACTTTTTTCCAAACTTGTCAAATGTTTTGTTAAAAACGTGACCGTTGAAAAAAGGAGGTTGAATAATAAAACTTAAAAAACAAATTATTTTTTTAAGAGTGTGCATCAAAATGGCCCGTTTAATAATGGGGAGTAAAAATATAGTCAAATTGTTTCAACGAACAAGGGTTCAATTGGATGTCTCTTAAAAAAAATCCGCGGGTACGGGTGATGGATCCAATGGATCCGCATCCACGACCCGCGGGTGCTATCCCTAATTGTGACAAGTACAAATCAACTAAAAGTCTAAAAAATAAATGCTCTTATAGGGACCAAATGTTCACAATAATTGCCTAAGCTAGATATGAAACAAATAGTTCATAAAAAAAAAAAAAGGTCGTTGTGCGTTTTCGGGATGATAGCCGAAATACACTTACAAAAGTAGGTCAGCCGTCAATTCTTTATGGCCATATCAACGTAGATCAATAAAATCATTTATGATTTTGATAAAAGATTAATTAAAAATTAATTGTTTTTTGGTCTTGGATTCTCGGTAACAAAAGCAAAGGTTGTTTTTGGTTGCCACAACAAACAAGACAGAGGTTGTTGACTTTTGTTGTTAAACATGGCACAAGTGAACAATAACAATAGATTATTGTTTTTGAAAAGAATAATGATGCGTTAATTTTATTGTATAAAATAAAATTAAAGAAAATAGTTTTCATTGATGACTATGAACAAACGCAAACAAAGTGTTTGTGGTATTTGGTGATTAAAAAAAAGTGCATCTAAAGCTTCTACTGAAAATAATATGCATCTAAAGCTTCTACTGAAAATTAATGTGCAAGGTACAACGTATAACTATATGGTCAAATTCATTTGAGCCTTCGGAGTCACAAGTATATGATGTATATATATATTACTCAATTAACAAAATAGTAAATCTAAATTAATTCATATGAATAGTAAAACGAAATTAATTAATTTACTATTCACATAAAAAAGCGCATATGATAAAAAGCGCATCGCATATGATAAGCGCATATGATAAAAAGCGAATATGATGAAAAGCACAACGCATATGATGAAAATCGCATATGATTAAAAGCGCATATGGTGAAAAACACAGCGCATATGATTAAAAGCGTATATGGTGAAAAGGATATATGGTAAAAAAAAACACATATGGTGATTTAAAAAAAAAAAAAACACATATGGTGATTAATGGAAAGCACATATGGTGATTAATGAAAAGTATATTGTGAAAAAGAATCACAAATGTTTCTTGAAAGAATTCAAGGTAAGATATATGAACCAATTCATCCATCATGTGAACCATTTTGATATTTCATGATTCTAATAGACGCATCTAGCGGATGGTCTCATATTTGTATGTTATCAAGCCGTAATATGGCATTTGCAAAGTTTCTTGCACAAATTATTAAATTGAGAACACATTATTCTGATTACACCATTAAAAGGATGAGACTTGATAATGCTGGTGAGTTAACATCTCAAGCATTTAATGATCATTATATATCTACAGGGATTGTTGTTGAACATCCAGTTGCTCATGTGCATACACAAAATTGGTTTAGCTGAATCAATAGATAAACGCTTACAGCTAATAACTAGACAATTGATAATGAGTACAAATCTCTCAATATTTATATGTGGACATGTAAATTTACATGCTGCGACATTAATTCGCATTATACCATGTGGAAGTCGTAAATATTTTCACTTAATACTTGATTTTGGCCAAGAGCCAAATATTTTCTACCTTAAAACATTGGTTGTGCAGTGTATGTTCCAATTGTATCACCACAACACAATAAAATGGTTCTTCAAAGAAAGATGATAATATATTTTGGATATAAAACATCTTCAATCATAAGATATATTGAACCCATGATGGGTGATGTTTTTACAGCACATTTTGCTGATTGTCATTTTAATAAAACATTGTTCCCTAGATTAGGGGGAGAAATAAAAATAAAAAATAAAATGATGCTTCATGATGTGAACATCAATTAAGGTATATTGAACTCGCACAAAAGAATGTGAAACGAAAGTTCAAAAATAATGCATATGCAAGAACTTGCAAATTAATTACTTTATGCATATCCAGATATAAAAAGTGACTAAATCATATATACCAGCGATAAATGCTCCAGCTCGAACTGAAATTCCAAAAGCTGGCAATAATGTCACTGTTGAGTCTTTGCCACGCATCAAACGTGGAAGATCAATTGGTTCCGAAGATAAAAATCCTCGAAAAAGAAAATCAGCTGATAATGAGGTAAGAGAAAGTGTTCAAGAAGAACCACAAATCAATATTCCTTCTGCAGAGGATATTGATAAATGTAAATACTAAAATTGCGATAAATTATGCAATATTATGGAACCGAAATGAAACTAAAATCTCTATGAGATATTTTCATATAATGTTACAATGACATCATGAATAAAGATGATGATCTGGAACTAAAATCTGTCATTGAATATACAAAATGGACATGATTGAGCTCAATGAAAAGGAGCAATAAGAGCTGAATTAGAATCGCTCGATAAAAGAAAAGTTTTCGGATCAATCGTTATCACTTTTAAAGATGTGAAACGTATGGGATACAAATGAATTTTTATTCGAAAAGAAATGTGCAAATGAAGTTACAAGGCAAAACTAGACTTGTAACTCAATATTTCCCACAAAGACCAGAAATGAATTAGGAGGAAAAATTATCCTCCTGTAATGGATACAATTACTTATTAGATACTTAATCAACCTGATAGTTATTTAAATGCATCTCATGAATGTTGTTACTACTTATCTGTATGGATCACTTAATAGTGATATATATGAATATACCTAAAGGGTTAAGGTATCATAAGCATCTAATGTAAAACCCAAGGGAATATATTCCATTAAATCACAAAGATTTCTAAGTGGGTTTATACAAACGGGACGTATGTGGTATAACCGATTAAATGACTACTTGATAAAAAAAAAGGGTATAAATATAAACTTATTTTGCACGTATGTTTTATAAAAACAATGTTCGGATATGAGATCGTAGTTGTTTATGTCAATGTTCTTAACATCATATGAACAAATAAAGAGATCTATGAAATCATTCAACTTCTAAAGAATTATTTTGAAATGAAAGATCTTGAAAAAACCAAGTATTACCTTGGATTGCAAATTGAGCATATGCCTAATGGTTTACTTGTACATCAAACAACTTATACCGAAAAGATTTTAAAACATTTTTTTTAAAGACAAACTCATTGTTGTTAGATCACTCAATATTGACACTAATCTATTTCATCCCTGCGAAGATCATGAAAATTTTAACAGATCGGAGGTTCTATATTTTAGTGCAATTGAGGTTCTTATGTATCTTATAGATTATACAAGATCTGACATTTCTTTTGCAGTTAATTTGTTGACAAGGTTCAGCTCAGCCCCTACCAAAAGACATTGGAATGGGATCAAACAAATAGTTTGATACCTTCGGGGAACTACTGATTTATAATTATTTTATTCTAACAACTCGAAACAAGATTTGTTTGGTTATACAGATGCAGATTATTTATCCGATCTACATAAAGCTAAATCTCAAACTGGATATGTATTCCTAAATGGAGGCACCGCAATATCATGACGTTCTCAAAACAAACACTTGTTGCAACATCATCAAATCATGCCGAAGTGATTGCATTACATGAAGCTACTCGGGAATGATTTTAGTTAAGATCAATGATACAAATCATTATTGATTCTTGTGGACTAGAACGCTATAAAAGCGTAACAACTATCTATGAAGATAATACAGCTTACATAATACAAATGAAAGAAGAGTATCAAAAATGACAGAACAAAACATAAATGCTGACGAGGCGCTAAAGCTATAAACGGTCTTAACGGTCATAAGTTTGATGGAAAAGAATGGTATATTGGTAAGGCTCAGAAAAAGACTGAAAGGGAATAGGAACTGAAACAACGGTTTGAACAAACCATGAATGAGACTGTAGACAAATCACGCGGGCCAAACTTGTACATAAAAGATTTAGATGATACAGTTTCAGATGAAAACCTCAGATTTTTCTCATATACTCAAGATATCGTAAAAGACAACCAGATTAAAATGAGATACTTTCAATCAACAACTCTGCTGATCTTTATACCAAAGCACTGCTAACTGCTATTTTCAGAACACACGTTCATAATATTGGCATGAGGCATGTTCAGAAGATGTAACAACTCAGGCGTTGCCTACTTGAGGGGGAGTCAACTTTATGCTGCACTCTTTTTCCCTTAGCTAAAGTTTTATCCCAATGAGTTTTCTTTAGCAAGGTTTTTAACGAGGCAGTACTAGTTATTCTCTAATAAAATTGTCATCCAAGGGGGAGTGTTATAAAATATCTAGATTGTGTTATAAAATATCTAGATTGGATGTTAATTTTATTATTATTATATTTCTTGCATAGTAATATTTTATACTATAAATAGACATGTATGGTAACCATTTAAGGTGCACCATTTCTCTTGAAATATCAATATCAATATTTCTTCTCTCCTTCTTCTCTCTTTTTCTCTCTTTGTTCTTATAACCATTAAAGGTAGTTATAAGCCTACTGAATTATAACAATAAACAAATAAATAAAATTTTTTATTGAAAGTGTTAATGAGATCACCAATTTTGTTCTTTCAAGTTCTGTAGCAAATAATATGACTTGGCTATTTACTTGTCTAGACTTAGAATGTTTTTTTTTTTTTTTTTGAAAAGCAAGAAGGACTTATATTAAACAATCACGAATAGTACATGGTTGACTGGACAACCTTAACAACACAATACATCACGAAAGAAATAGAGAAAACAAATTACACCGCCCTAAGCTAATTGCAAAGATTGCAACTAACAAAAGAGAGAAACTAAGGTTGTGAGAACCATTGAAGTCAATCCATAATATGACCCTTGCAACGTCGTGAAATCCAATCGTATGAAAGAACTTGAACCTCGCTAAATAAAGATGGGACCGTCTCGAGCTTATTCTTGAACACCTTTGCATTTCGATTCTTCCATATAATGTAACAAACCACCCAACAAACCGCTTGCCATTGGTTCCTTTTGTGATCATGTGCTACGTAGCCGAAGGTACCATTAAAAATATTCTCATACCCGAATAAAGCCGAATTATACCCCCACCATTTAAGGACTTTCGCCCATATGTCTTTGGCCATTTGACAAGAAAAAAGTATATGTTCCACCGTCTCAATGTCACCATCACAAATCGGACATCTCACGCTGTTCAAATCGATGCCCCGTTTATCTAACTCGAACCTTACCGGTATACGACCTAATCTCGCCCGCCAAATAAACACCTCTACTTTTTTTGGAACCAAACCATTTCGCAACGACTCAATTGAATTAACCGCACGTGGTAGGATGACTTTGTCCACTAGAACTGAACAGTCCTTGACCATATATGTACCCTTCGAATTGAGATTCCAGCTCCAACAGTCTTTTTTATCTTCGATCAGCTGCAAGTTCCGAACAGTATCTCGCAATTCAGTTAGTTCACTATTCGTTCGTCCCATAGGTGGATAGGCCCAATTGCCGAGCCCATCTCCCTTAAATTCTTCGGTTTTGTTACTGATGTTGATATCTTTGTCAATCTCGAGCCTGTATAATCTTTTGAATTTGTCTTTGAGGCTTGCGTTCCCCACCCAAATGTCATTCCAAAAAGAGGTGCTTTTCCCGTCCCCGAGCAAGCGTATGAAAGACTTAGAGAAAGAAATCCCTAACCCGTCCACATGATTTCCTGCAACACAAATAGAATTCCAAAGGCTAGCGTTTGGTTTTCGGATAAGCCCGTTTCCAAGCACAAGACCTCCATTAGAACCATAAATGCTACGAATTACGGCGACCCACAAAGTGTTAGTTTCGGTTTTAAACCTCCACCACCACTTACAAAGAAGAGCTAAATTTTTACTTTTTAAGGACATGATATTTAAACCTCCTTCTTCGTGAGGAAGAAGGATTTTTTCCCACTTAACCCATGACATTTTAGAGTTAGAACCCGTCCCGCCCCAAAAAAAATTCCGTCTCACACTCTCGAGAGAATTTAGCACACAAGTAGGGGCACGAATGAGCGAGAAGTAATAGAGAGGTAGGCTAGAGAGAACCGACTTAACTAAAGTTAACCGTCCACCGAATGAAATCATTTTTGCTCTCCAGTCCGCTAACCTCTTGTTAAATATCTCGATCACCGGGGACCAATCATTCAATTTCTTCATCTTATTACCCACGGGAATACCCAAATACATGAAAGGCAACCGACCTGCAAGACATGAACACCAAGACGCAAGAGCTTCCACGTTATCATTACTAATGCCTATCCCAAATAATTGACTTTTATTATAATTAACCTTCAACCCCGAAGCCCGTTCAAAACATTCCAACAAGTACATTAAATTTCGCACATTACGTCTACTCCATTCGTCAAAAAAAATCGTATCATCCGCATATTGCAAATGAGAAATGACGACTTTATCTTTACCCACCTCCACCCCTTTATACATCCCTCTCTCAACCGCCTTTTTCGTTAGGATATTAAGTCCCTCCGCTGCAATAATAAAAAGGAAAGGTGATAAGGGATCACCTTGGCGAACGCCCCTTTTAAGATTAAACTCACTTGTCGGAGACCCGTTTATGAGAATGGAGATTGTAGCCGATTTAAGACACGAGGAAATCCACTTACACCATTTGGTACCGAACCCCATACATTTCATCACTTCAAGAAGATAATCCCAATTAAGCGAATCAAAGGCTTTCTCGAAGTCTACCTTAAAAATTAGGCCGTGCTTTTTGTTTCGTTTAAGATCTTCGACCACTTCATTTGCAACTAATGCACCGTCTAGAATATATCTACCCCCAAGAAACGCACACTGTTCCTTCCCTACAAGACTAGGTACCACTTTACAAATTCTCAAAGACAACATCTTCGCGATAATTTTATAATAACTGCAAATAAGACTAATCGGGCGATAATCACTAAAACTCAGCGGGTCCGATTTCTTCGGAATAAGGGAAACAAAAGAGGCATCGCAACCCTTTGAAAACTCGCCAAAAACCCAAAACCAGTTGATAGCACCTACCAAATCATCTTTGATTATGGACCAAAACTTTTTGAAAAAACCAAAGTTGAACCCATCCGGTCCCGGGGCCTTCGAACTACCACAACATTTGACCGATTCCCAAATTTCCCCTTCCGTGAAAGGAGCTTCTAAGAGCTCGTTGTCCGCTGATGTAATCAATTCAGAAAACAGCCCTTCAAGGCTTGGTCCATCCGAATTATGTACCTCGAATATGCTCTTAAAATGGTTGAAAGCAACTTCTTTGATTGTATTAGGATTTTCACACCAAGACCCATTAACATTAATCCCCCGGATGTTGTTTTTATTATATTTCCTCTTTAAGGAATTATGAAAATATTTTGAGTTTTCGTCTCCATCGATCATCCAACGAACACGAGCTTTCTGTTTTAGCATCCCTGTCTTGATTTTTTCCTTTTCCATCCATGTTTTTCTCGAGTTTAGCCATTTAGTCCGCTCTTCATCCTTTAAACTACCTACTTCTGCTTTCATTTCAAGATCCGTTACCACCTTTTTAACCGACTCAATCTCACAATCAAGCTTGCCAAAGTGAACTTTACTCCATTCTTTAAGGTCTCCTTTTAATCTTTTTAACTTGTTACGAAAAACGCAATCCTTCCGGTTACCCCCCATTGGACCAGACCAAGAATCGGCAATAACCTTGTCAATACCCTCAACCACGAACCAATCATCAAAGATTTTAAACGGTTTAGGCCCAAAATCCACTTTACCATCCGACATCATAATAGGACAATGATCCGATACAGTTCTATCTAAAGCCACCACTTTTAGATCGGTCCAAAAGCTAAGAAAGTCGTCCGAAACCAAGAATCTATCTAGTTTACTCATTTTCAATCCATCATCACTAACCCTAGTAAATTTCCTCCCACCCAAAGGAATATCCACTAAACTATTTCTATCAATAAACTCGTTAAACCTCCTAGCCCGATTATAAAAAAATTCACAATTCAATCTTTCCAACTTATCTCTAACCTCATTAAAGTCCCCACAAATGACCCACGACACACCATCAATACACAAGATCTTGTCAAGCGAATCCCAAAACTTACATTTATTGGCGTCATCATGCGGACCGTACACCTTGACAATAATCGATTCATTTCCCGACTGTTTCCATTTCCCCCGTATAGCAATAAAAAAGTCACCAATTAGCTCACTATAAACCTCGAAGATGTTTTTATCCCAAATTATTAATTGTCCCCCCGACTTACCAATCATTTCTTTTTGAACATACCCACAATCATTAGAACCCCAAAGCCCGAATATCCAATTGTCGACAAGGTTATGACATTTAGTTTCTTGAAATGCTAGAATAGAGGGCCTTTCGACCAAACATAAGCTTTTAACATCACCAAACTTACTTTCTTTCCCGGACCCGAACCCACGAATGTTTAAGGAAATAATCTTCATAAATAAAAAGAAGATACGAACAGAGAAAGAAGACACTTACATATCTTTCTTGGTCCATTTTAGACCAAGATTGGTGCCGAATTCCTCAACTCCAATACTGTTTTCCGATATCAATTGGCTCACCTCCTTCTTCTTGCTATTCCTAGACGACGATGGCTTCTTACTCAGTTTCGATCTTCTACTACCACATGTCACACAATTAATCCCACTTGGATCCTCAACGCCTTTCCCTTTCCTAGTCGATTTTTTCGCATGTAAAATTTTCGATGAAGCTTTCCAGTTGCCGATGGAATTCCAGCAGCAATTGGACGAATCAGAAGCATAAACAACCCCTTTACTTGCTTTTTTAGGCAAATAGTTGTTAGCGGTATCCATAACATTCAACGAGGATGTATCACCGGAAATCTTAGCCTTCTCCACCCCGTCACCACCGTAGTTCTTAACTGGACTTTTACATTCTTCTTCATCCGATGAGCAATCGGTATCACCGAGATCCTCTATCACCACATTATCTCTTGGATCGGCCGACCTAATGACATTAAACTTATTTTGATTAATAGGCCCATCAACACTAAGCACCTTTGCTGGATTATCACGAGATACTGGGCCAGATTTATCAACATGAAAGTTGGGCCCATTTAAGTTGAAGTGAGCTGACCCAACACTAGTACCCGAATAACAGCCCTCAGGATTTACTTTTTTATTCGAGACATCAGACCTCACCTTGGTATCCGGAGTCTTGGACTTGGAGATATTTGCATCTATAGGTGATTCTTGCACATTGGACAAAAAAGCATCATCATTATTATCTTTATCAAAAGGTTGCTTAATTCCCATGCAGGAAGACCCATCATCTTCCACCTGCAATGGTAAGCTGCCATGACCGTCACCATTCACCTGACCTTTTTTCGATCGAATCTCCCCATCTTCAAGTTCATCGGAAGCATCATCACCGGACAAAGAATCCGGAATTTCTTCCTCATCTTCCGAGCTGTCCCAATCCGACTGTGGAATATTTTCCAAATCAAGTTCTATTTTATCTTCACATTCTGAAATACCAACATGTTTGCACCAGATGCCTGCGACCAATTTTACTATTCCATTGATGCGTTCGTCATTCTTAGTATGAATCAAGACTTTACCCGAAATTAGATTTTGATTACCACGAATAATATTGCAATTCTTGAAATCCAGGGCTGGCCCCCACCACTCCGCAATTGATTTAAAGGTACTACAAGACCAATATTTAAACGGAACCCCTATGATCTCGACCCACGTTAATCTACCCGAATTGACTGAACGGCCATCCCACAATTTTAACTCATTAAAGCACTTTTTCACAGGCGAATTAGCATCACATACAATATTTTTGGCCGTAACACTGTTGGCACATATCAATAACACATGTAGGCCACCAATGTACTTAATATGTATACCATCGTATCTGTGACGATCGCTCCAAATCCATATGGACGAACACGTCATTCATTGATTTCATTGCGAGGTATTTGACCTCTATATGATACGTTTTATAAACATTGCATTCTTTTGAAAAGGCACACCATAAATGAATATTAAATCAAAGGTTTTCGACATCTGATGATTTCTACATATAAACAATCACCTTATATAATAGTTTACAACAGTACTTCCGTTGACAATGCAGTCTAAATAAGGTACATGGTGATGAATTGGTGAATGCAACGTTTTCTTGAAAAATATGCCATGTAAGATTCCATGCACATAGCTTGTCTATCATATAAGCAAACAGCGGAAGACTTCTAGGGAACCTGAGAATAAACATGCTAACAAGTGTCAACACAAAGGTTGGTGAGTTCATAGTTTTAGTGTTTCGCATAATCTGCATATAAAAGTGGATAACAAGATTTCAGTTGTTTCATCCAGAAACGTTTATCAAAATATTCTACGAAATTGAGCACCCTGGTAACTAAACTTAACGTATATATAATTTGTACCCTTTGTATAATCATCTTAATAATACACGCAAACCAACGTGTACGCTTCTCAAATAGCATACGTCCGTTAAAAGGCTAGTGCTCTAGCTCGGACGGGGATATCAAGCCCTATGGATCCATATACTACTACTCGCGCCCACCAGTTCTTATAACTGGCAGTTAACAGTTACCAAAGCTAAGAGATTTTCGGTTCAAACTCAGTGTAGAATTTAGTATGTACTTGTATCCATTGCGTTTAAAATAAAGTGCATGTATTCTCAGTCCAAAAATATAGATTTCAAAAGCATTTTAAAAGGGAGCAAATGAAACTCACGCATATAAATATTATAAAACAGTTAATAAAGCATTTGCATGTATTCTCAGCCCAAAAATGTAATGAGTAAAAAGGGAGCAAATGAACTCACCTTAGCAGCATATAAAGTCGTTCACCAAAATGTGATCGAAACTCGGATTACCAAATAACCGTAGATCTCAACCTAGAGAACATATGTTGGTCAATAAATGTCTATCAAGCTAGGTCAGGTCATAGTGTATAACAATCCTAATGCTCGAGATCGACATACAAAAGTTATCCAAAGTCGTTTCAAAAAGTCAATTTTGACAATAATTCAACAAAACGAGACGTGCCTTATATATGGATTCATTTACTTGCCTGGTAATATTCAAAAATCCAATTTATCATTCTAACAAACAAGTTTCAAAAGCAATTTCAATCAATGTCAATCATAATTCAGTTGATCATATCTTTTAATTCGTTCACCGAAATTACGCGATTTCTAAATGAAAAGTTATTGATTTTTCGCCAGCTTTCCAAAAACATGCATATCATATACCTTTTATCAGTAATATATGTATTTACTTCGTGATTCATCATAACTGTTTAACGACAAAATTTAGCGTACAATAATGTATAAATATATACACTCGAGCACTAGTATGTATACACTATTAATTTATAAAATATAAAATATAAATGCTTACGTATTAATATTGAGATTCAATATTGTAGAAAAGTACGTAGACGCAACAGAGATGATAAACACTAGATTTGATTCATAAATATACCCTCGAACATTACCCATAACCTCTTTGGCAATAACCCATAATTTCCTTAGCTCTATCCCGCTCTTAAAACCATTTTGAAAGTGACACACTCATAACCTCGTCGTAGTATTTTATGTATAATACTAATTAATAATATTAATAATAATAATATTAATAATAATAATAATAATAATAATAATAATAATAATAATAATAATAATAATAATAATAATAATAATAATAATAATATAAATATGGAGTATGATATGTATGTGTGTAAGACAGAGACCAAAATGCTCGAGCTTTTATAGGTGTGGCCTGATTCTGATGCCCATGCGATCACATGGGTTTTATGCCTATTTGCCATGCGATCGCATGGCCGTCAGATCCAGCTCACATATTTTTTGTAATTTTGTTTGTCGACATAATTTAATATAATATATATAATATATTTAATTTAAATAATTAATTATATATTATATTAAATTCACATGCATAGTTGACTTGTAATTTTTGTTCCGATAAGTCGTACGTCATCACTCGACTTATGTCCCGGTTCCGGTTTTTCGAGTGTCCCTTCGTACGTTGAGAAAACTTGTACATTACGTTTCGCGACTCGTACCTTTGTCAAAATATAGTCTTAAATTATTCCTAAACTATACCACTCAAAGTATATCTTAAACTTTCGAGTATTTTGGTCATTTACTTCTATAAATCATCGTCTCGTTATTTGTTATTATATATATAATAACAGATTGTTTTATGACCAAGTTAATATTATATTTAAATATATATATTCAATATTTAATAAACACGTTTTTAAAATACATAACACAGGTTATTCATATATCTAATTCCAACAGTTAATATTCCTTATTATTGTATGTGTCCAAGTTACGTTATTTAAACAAACACTTTATCATTTGTTCCGAATACCGTTAAAAATGAATGATTTCTCAAATCAACGTGGACCTCTCAATAGAGACCCGTAATGATATCATAATCCTTAAGAGACTCAGTAAATGTCTTTTACTTGAATCGTTTGGCATAATCTTTTAACTCCGTAGTTAAATATATCAATCAGGTAATCAATCAAATAAGATTAATGCACAGTATCATATACCCAACACTTAGTTACGTTTTCAAGTTATAGTATATGTATCTATTTACATATAATTATTCGTGCATCATCGTGAATAAACGAAAGGTAATTGAATAGTTCAAGAATTTTGAGATTCAGTTTAACAGACTTTGCTTATCGTATCGAAATCATATAAGATTAAGTTTAAATTTGGTCAAAAAATTTCGGGTCATCACAGTATCCGTTAGCCATCCCTATCGTGGTAATAAGGTTAAGTGCACCAATGTTTTTCAGTTCACCAACAATAATACAATCTTCCATCCCCACCAATGGAGAGTTATCTTCAACCTCCACCGTACGAAACCTTTCAGCTTCTTCCGATTTCCAGGCCTTTCTCGATCTAGATTTGATCAGCAGTGTTCTTAAATCCTCCTGAGGTTTAGGTTCACCGAATACCTCATTGAGAGCCGGAAAATCATCTCCACGACTAGTGCCCACCTTTGATGACCCCTTTGGTATCCAGACATCACCACCAGTATTACCTTTTGGTCCGTTGCCTTGAAAAACATGCCTGGTATTGAAATGATTTGAGTCAGGGTTTTGCGAACGGTTGACGGCTCTAAAAACCCTAATTGGTCTTGAATCAAACGTTATGCTTTCTAGTCGACGAAGAAACTGTGCTTCATCTCCAACACCATGGAACCTAGCAAAAGCGAACTTGAGTCCATTTCTTAGTCGTTTGCCTGCCAAGTAGATGTCCCTAAGATCGCCGAATTGCTTGAAGACCCGCCAAAGATCAGAAATAGCCCAATGATCACCGAAATTAAAGAACATAAATGATGTCAAACGATGCCCGAAAAACTTTGTTGTCGTCGGAACCCTAGGCTTTCCCTCTCCGCGATCTCTCTGCCCCGTCGTACTAAACCTGTGTGCATGACTCTCTCTCCTCTCACTCTCTCTCACACACTCCATTTTTACACTTTGGTGGTGGATGTTGGGTGGATTAGGGTGGTTTTACGGTGGTGGGAATTTGGTGAGAAGAAATTGGAAATGGGGATGAAAGTTAGCAGAAGATGGAATGGAAATTGTGCGAACTTAATTTCATTTGTATTTTAATAATACGAATTTTACAGGAATTGAAATGAACTAATCAGAGAAAAAGGAATCAGATCTGGATCTGTACAAACATTACCTTATCCACATACATGAATATAATAATGGATAGATTGAGTTTTGTTTTTTTTCTTCTTCAAAAAAACTAGAACTTTAAATTAACAAAAGGGACTTCATTAACCAGAGTTTTGTATTTAGGTGAATGATTTTAATTGTCGTATCCTACACCATGAAAGATGGAAACCCTGATTTTATAAAAAGGTTCCAACTTGGAGCGTTATTGGGATCAAATTAGTTAAATTGCTAAAAGATTTTATATGGGTTTGGGTGAAAAGGAGAAATTTAGTAACAATTGTCTGAGGTTGCGAAAAATCATTGAATGAAAAAAGGGTAAATTTATCGTAACAGAGCATAAAAGAAAAAGATTATGTAATATATTCTAGACTTAGAATGTTGATTAATAATAATCACCTAAATGTGTATATTTTTTGCATAAAAATACGGAGTATAAAAATAAAAATTTACCATCATATAGAAACATCTCATTACATATTACCCGAGGCTTTACCTTCTATGAGAGAGCCAGTGTGCTTATTCATAGAAGAGTTTCTCCTCTTAAAAAAAAAAAAAAAAAGGCTATAAAATCCATCAATGGCAGCTGTTTGATTCAAGCTCATTCCTCAAAAAAAATATATGCACAACTAACTTGAGTTGATGCCAATCTCATCATTAGAAAGTCATTTCGAAACTACTTTAAGTTTTGTTTTTTAATAGCCAAAATTTTATTACTCACATTCCTTAGCAAGTAGCTAAGGAGCAACAAAACACCAAATTACATCGGATTTAACATCCATTCGTTCCACTTTACATTAGTTAAGCCCATGTTCATTATCATGCTAATGAGTTGTCCTATTGGCCTAGAATGAATTCATACTTTTGTAAGGTCACTCGCTATTTTAAATTTTTTTTTAACTAACTAAATTTTTCTCATTCGAATTCATGACGCATTAGCACCAACCCATTTCATTTACCTTTCCTTAAACACTCATTGTCATTCACTAAATAATACCCGCGAGTATATTCATACAATATAATACGTACAAATAATAAAACACAATATATAAATTAAAAAGGACAATGGGCCCCACAGCTGAACATCAACGTTAACACTTGGTTTAACTTGGCTCTGCCTATCCATATTAGAAGTTTGACATCCACCAAACTATAAATTTAGTGCACACATGGACTTACCATAGGTATTTTTGTTTAGCGTTAGAACTAGAATAAAATTTTCATTTTCTACATCTAGCAATAATACACAACTACTTGAATTTTGGAGTACAAATAGTAGCAAGAAATACTCCACAAGTAGTTTTTTACACAGTAAAAAAGTTTATCAAAACTATACAATGTATACAAATGACACTCGTGAGTGATGAGCGCAGATTCTTTAAACTCATGAATTACCAACCATACCTTTTCTTTATTCGCCGAGGCTTGCCTACCTATATACGGTAATCTTTTTTTATTGTGCATGTGCCCATGACCTGCGAAGACCAACGACGCGGGTTAAGAACTACACATATTAAACAATATGTGTTCGCGGATACCCATAACTCGCGAGTAAACCCGAAAAATTGAGAATTTATATTAAATAATATGAGCATATTAATGGGTAATTAAATATAAATATGAGAGTTAACAGGTATATCTGCTAGTTGCTCAAGAAGGTATAACGGATTTGCGAGCCAGATTTCATTCGCAACGGGTATAGTATACCCATGACTCGGGTATAAACTTTTACCCGATAAATACACGTGGGTCAATTTTTTTTTAATTTACTATCTATGAAAATTTAAATATTCTAAACCACCTTATTATATTTATATGAAATATAATATAAATAGATATTGGGTTAAAGCAATAACTCAAGCAAATAATTTCATTTTTATTTCGATGTAAGTTATATAGCGCATAAATACCATTGTTTGTTATAATATTTTTTTTTTTTTTTTGGAAAAGCAGATATATTGACAAAAAAACCACGAATACAAAGTGTCCAAACCTAGTTACAAAACGCTCGATACCGAGTTAGAATCTACTGCTAGCAACTAGGAAACACCAATATGAAATACATCGCACTATAAAAATCGAATTAAGTTATATAAATACTATGGTTATGTAGCCAATCATGCCATTCGATCTTTCTCAAATTGCAACGCTTCGAGATCCATTCAAAGCTTTTTACTTGGATTTCGCTCAACGCCATCGGAGGAGTCCAACTCGACTTTTTGAAGATCATTTGATTTCTATTTTTCCACATGAGATACGCACTAGTCCATCTAACCGCTTGCCAAATTTGTGAACCCACATCCGACATCGGTAACGAAAAGGAGTCGCAAAAAAGTTCATCAAAACCCGGGCAAGGCGAATTAATACCCCACCAACTAAAAACCTTTTCCCAAATAATCTTTACATTTTTGCACATTAGTAAGGAGTGTTCAACGGTTTCAACATTATCATCGCAAAGAGGGCATCGGACAGTATTGAGATCAATACCCCTCTTATCAAGCTCCACTAAGGCGGGCAATCTTTTCCGCTTAGCCCTCCAAACAAAGGCGCCAACTTTTTTTGGAACAAGGCGGTTAACTTGAGTGGGAATAGGCGACGCATGGACCGGGAACATATGGGACATGATAAGATTCCAAAGAGAAAAGGTAAAAAACTTACCACACCCACCTAGGTGCCAAACCCATAAGTCATCCTTTTTCCCCAACAAGGTAACCGAAGACAAGGCATTTTCGAGCTCAACTTGTTCGCCTAACGTACGACCGCTAACCCTTCGGACCAATTCCAAACGAACCTATTTCCATCACCATCGCGAACAATCCGATCCGACACCAAAGCATTATGATTTGTTTCAAGCCGCACCAATATTTTGAATTTTTCACGCAAAGGAACATCCAACAACCAAGAGTCTTCCCAAAAATGAGTGTTGTTACCATTACCAATCGATCTAGAGATAGATTTGGAAAAATCTATCCCAAGAAGATTAATGTCGTCACCTGTTTTAATAATATTACTCCAGATGGTGTTAGAATAAGCAAGTGAAGTATTCCCACCCAAATTTAAAGAACCCGAAACCCCATAAATGCTTTTAATAACACTAACCCACAAGGAAGTGGGTTCGGTATAAAACCTCCACCACCACTTGCCGATAAATGCAAAATTTTTAACAAAAATAGAACCCACATTTAGTCCGTCATCTGCCAAGGGGCGAATAACATCATCCCATTTTACCCACGAGATTTTCGACTCGTCACCCGCCCCACCCCAAAAAAAATTCCTTCTCACACTCTCAAGTTTTTTAAGCACGGTAGACGGAGCACGGAAGAGCGAAAAGTAATATAACGGTAAACTATTAAGAACCGGATTCACGAGATTTAAACATCCACCGAAAGACATCGCACGAGCTTTTCAATCCGATAATCGTTTTTCAAAATTTTCAATAACCGGTTTCCAACTAGCCATTTTATTCATTTTTGTACCAACCGGGAGACCCAAATATATGAAGGGAAAAGAACCAACTTTACAACCAAATAGATTCGCCATCTCCTCAATTTCTTTTTTATCTACACCGATCCCGAATAAGTTACTCTTATTATAATTCACTTTTAACCCGAAACTTAACTCAAAACATTTAAGTAGTTTCATCAAGTAACCAATATTTTCCATACTCCAAGAACCGAAAAAAATAGTATTATCCGCATATTGAAAATGAGAGATTTTAATCTTATCTCTACCGATTTCCACACCGTGAAAAAGATTATTTGTAACCACATTTTTTGCCAACCAATTAAGACCCTCCGCGGAAATAGTGAACAAAATTGTGTGTTACTGAAAAAGATTATAAAATTTTAAATTGTGTGTTAATGATCGATTACCTGTTGATTCGGTAAAGTTAATTATGTGATCTATTTTAAAAATTTATGGAGGTGACATGAAAAAATGGCATAAAAAGTAAATAAATAATAATTGAAAAAACAACACTTTTTATATATAAAGAATATGATATGTTAAAATGATTGTAACTATTCAATGCTAAAAACATTTAACAATATTATATGATATTATATTATATTATATTATATTATACTAATATACTAAACGTCATGAGCAGTGTCGTAAAAGTCGTTCGACTTGACCGACGCGTCGGCCGATGCGTCGTTTTTTTGGGTTCTCCTTCCCGTTTTTTCTGAAAATGACTCAAAAGACGGTCGGAGCTAAAAGTTCAGTCAAAGTCTGTCAAAGACGGTCAAAGTCAGTCAAATTTTCGTCAAGATCTAATATATTTTAAAATTAGGGTTTGTTTTCATATTTTGGGCCGCTCTTTTCTATGTGTTCTTACTGATTATGTACTCGGTAATATTAATTGAGTTTGAAGTTTGATTGTTTTAAATTCAAGTTCTTATTTAAGAAATTTATGGTATACAATCAACTATTTTACATATATATATAAATATATATTTAAGAAATTATTAATAAAGTCAACGTTGGTCAACGACCGATGCATCCCGACGCGTCCCCCGACTAGGCCGACGCGTCCTTTTTAGGTCTTGATCGATGCGTCCCCGAGTCGCGACTTTTACAACCTTGGTCATGAGAATGAACACTATTCATAGTGGCAATTTGGTAAATACCCCAATAATCATGAGAATGAACATTATACTAATATGTATATTTTTTTTTGTAACTTTCTTTTTCTCCTTCATTTTTTTTTCATTTCTTAATTGTAACTATATAATATAATTTAATAATAAATGTTTTCTTTAAAGAAAGTGTTAAATTTGAACTTTAATTTTTTTCAACTTTGTAATAAAATTGTAACTTCAACAAAATTTGATAAATTTTTTACCAATGATCAATATATCTTTTTTACGGGATCAATAATTTCACACAATCTGTCACCTTATTGACATTCTAATTTCAAGAATGAGCATATTTAATAAATATAATATATTTTTTAATAAAAAATTAGTTTACATAAAAAAAATTAAAATATATAATCGATTTGTAATTTTTTTTTTTTTTTTTTTTTTTTTTTTTTGTTGTTGCAAAAAACAAGGAAACATATATATTAGAAACAAGGCTAGCCATCAAAATAATAGCTAGGCACATTACAAACGAACCCACATTAAGGCCATTACCTAATTGGCTTATGAGCTCAAATGAAACTACAACAAAATTACCAAGATAGAATGTCGAAAACAGGATAATCTACTAACTGTGAAACGATGTAGCCGATACGTGACTATAATAGTACCTAAGGGTATGAGTCTCAAATGTAGAGTGGTGAGGATATCAATAACTTTTGCATTTGTTGCCCATTCAAACGCCCTAACCTTGAGCTTTTATACTGTTATCGAACGACATGTGAACTCATCGTAAAACAGAGCATCATTTCTAGCGATCCAAATACTTCAAATTGTAACGGTACCAATTAACCTCTAATATTGAGCCCTTTTGATTCCTATGTCCGCACTCCAATCTCCCGAGACCGAGTATAAACCACTGTAAATGGACGACCAGTAAACGACATCTTCTCTAATCTCTAATAATTTATTTTATAGTGACTATCATGACCCTTATTTTTGCTAATAATGTAACGACCCGACCTTTTTGACTTGTATTTATACTTATTATTTTCACGAAACTGCGTATTTGTGCGTACTGAGCTATATTATATTCTGGGATCATCATTCATGTTAATTACTTTCGTTAATACCTTACAACGTGTTATTAAGTGCTTAATCACTTAACTTGATCCTCGAATGCTTTTACGACCGTTAGTGTCACTTGTCGTTTAAAAAGAGCTACGTACTTTGTACACATTAAACTTTTGTCATAATTGGAGTATTATGACTGCTTAAAACTAATTGTTATTTTCTAATGACAATTACTTGGCTTATTGGTTGCTTAATTACGTTTAGTGTTTTACTAATGCACACTAGTTAGTCTTAATAGACTTTTTACCTTAATGGACTAAGGCCCACCCTACTCTAGCTAATGGACTTTTAAGTTAGCCCAATTTTAATGGACTTATAACCCATTAATATGTAGGACAAAACCCATTAAGATAAGCCAACATACTAGCATATTTGTGTACCATTTCCTACACTTTGTTGCATGGGATCCCAACTTACAAGCACCACCTTTGTACCACCACCCATGCAAAAGCAAAATGGTTCCCCCTTGTCCCCAAAACCGTCAGCCTAAACCACCACCACCACCACTATAAATTCAAACCTCATCCTCATTTCACACTTCATTTCATTTCTCATTTCACACACACACACTTTCTCTCTAATTTTCTCTCTAGTCTTTCTCACACTAAAAGTTTAAGAAATTGTAAGTTCTTGAATTTTCTTTCTTCTTCTTTTTCTTTCTTAGTCACGACATCATCATCATCATCATCATCATCATCATCAAAAGATCAAACTTTTTAGCTTTTGATCTTGTTATATCTTGTAGATTCAAACCTTGATTGGAAATCTTCAAGAACATAAAAGATTCAAGCTTTCTAGCTTTGAATCTTCATTACTTTGTTAGATCTCAGTTTTGTAGCTTTAGATCTCATTATTTTGTTAAAAGATCAAAATTTGTGTTTATGATCTTCATGAAACTTGAAGATCTAAATTTTTGCTTTAAAGATCTTCAAGAACATTAGAGATCCAAGCTTTCTAGCTTGAGGTTTCTACAAAAAGTTTGTTAAGAGATCAAGTTATTTAACTTATGATCTTCTTTGATTTGTTTTGTTTCAATTTTGTAACTTGTGCTTTTCATGAAACAAATATACAAGCTTTCTAGCTTTAAGTCTCATAAGTATTGTTTAGGGATCCAAGCTTTCTAGATTAGGGTTTTATTATTTTGTTTGATCTAAGTTATGTAACTTAAGGTCTTGTTTGTTTGATTTGAATTAAAGTTTGTAGCTTTAAATGTTGAATAGAACTTGTATTTGTGTTGAAACTAAGAACATGATGTAACCTTGGTTCACCATCCTTCTAAAACTCTTAAGTGAGTTGTATTTATTCTTAGTCTTGATATTCTGTGTTGATGGTTGAAACTTGGTTAAAGTGATGCTAAAACATCAAAGAGTTGTACACTTGAGGCTTACACGCATCAAGGATGAGAGCCGTGATGAGCATCAAACACCAAGAAACCCACCGGAGCACTTGTTTCTGTTTTTCAGGGTCTGATCTGACTCGTGGAGCTTCTGGAAAGTTGATTTCCAGAAAGTTCGGGATTTTTAGATGACTTTTCATTTAAGACTCGCCTAAATCCGATGTACGATTTAGGATTTATAGTCTTCCAAAGTTCACTACGTCTTTGTAACGACGTGCTGAAATTTCTGACCTACTCGCGCTTTGACCGTCGCCACGGTCAAACGACATCGAGTTAGGATCTGAATTTCGGATAGCGGTAAGAGGACTCACAAACGGAACCTTGGCCATTGTAAGATCATGTTTTACCTTTATAAGAGGACTCACAAATTCAGCTATTCGTTTCGATCTCTATTCTTGTTGAAAACTTACTTTACCTTTGTAAGATCCTGTTTTCTTTGCTGTTTTGGACGCCGTCCAAATAGGCGGGACGTCGTCCCATTTTGTTGGGCTGGACGCCGTCCATAAATCTTGGACGCCGTCCAGATGGTCTGGCGAACCAGCCTTTATGTTTTTGATATTTTAAAAAGGGGTATTTTGGTAATCTTACTTTGTGGATGACTTAAAGGCTCTAGATCAGTTTTGTTAAGCTTCATTACTCCATTTCCAACCACCAAACCTCATCCACTTCAATTCTAGAGTGAGAGTGCATTTAAGTGTAAGAAAGCTCAACTGGGAGAGGAAGAAGCTTGTTTCGGGTTCTAGCTCGAGCATTAAAGTTGTTCATCTCCTCGTTAGCTTCGTTTTGATTGTGGTGGTAAGCCCTAAACTTGATTTCTCTAGTTTAATGTGTTTAAGGGTTAGGGTTTGGGTTAAGGTTGCACATAAAACCCATTTATGAGTGATTTGGGGGTTTTGGGTAAGTTTGGGTCATGAAGACCCAAATGGTAACTAACCTAGGGTTTTGAAAGGGTAAATGGTGTAAATGGGTCTGAAAGGCCTAGAAAAATCACTAGTACACTTATAGTTAATGTTAGTAGGTGTCATTTGAGTTGTGGGTGACCCAAATGGGTGTGTTGACCTTGAAATGGGTCAAAAGGGTCTTTGATGACCTAGGTTGTCTTGCACGTATGAAAACTAGTCAACTTGGTGATTAAATGTGTGTTAAGATCTTAAATGGCTAGAATTAGGGTTTTTGGTGAAGTTAACCCATTATTAGGGTTAAGGGTGCAAAATGGGTCGGGATTGCACTTTGGGTCAAAAGACTCTAGATTTTTGAGTGAGTTGCTTGACCGACTTGAGTTGTGAATTGATTATGTGCTAAAATGTAATAGGTACGTTACATTGAAGTTGCAAGTTCGGTTATCTTGCACGAAGACTCTAAGGTGAGTGGAATAATTATATGCGTAGATATATAATGTATTTATTTGTGTAGCGTGAGATGTGAAGTGTCGATGTGCTAAGACACCACGATCACGTGGCGAGTGAAGTGTCGATGTGTTAAGGCGCCACTCGGGAGTGAAGTATCGATGTGTTAAGATGCCACTCCAAGTAAAGTGAAGAGTGAAGTGTCGAAATGTTAAGACACCACTCGGGGTGAAGTGCCGAAGTGTTAAGGCACCACCCGGGGTGAAGCATCGAAGTGTTAAGATGCCACCCGTGGGGTTAGTGTGCGAAGTGTTAAGTGCACTAATGGTTGTTGTGAACACCGACGGTCTTTAAACACCGTTCCTTGTACGATTGGTTAACCATGGTTTGTGTTGTAGTGTAAGCATATTACTTTTGTTCATGTTATATATGCTCATGTTATGCTAGCTTGATTACTGGAGGTTATAGCTTGTATTGATGACGATAAGCTAATTGTGTTTGCTAGCATGTTTGCGGTATTTGTGTAAGTGTATGCAAGTAGGTAAATTATATATGTATTCGTATAATTATTGCATTCACTAAGCTTTGCTTACCCTCTCATTGTTACCTTTTTTTTATAGGCTCGGGGGTTGACAAGGGTAAGGGCGTTCAATTGGATTAGTGGTCTCCCGCTTGTTTTGATAGGGGATGCTTTTGGGTGTTAGCAGTTGGAGTTCGACCGAGATTGAGTAGTTTAACCCCAAACACCATGCTCTAGTGTTGTTTGGAACTTAAACTTGTATTTGGTCGAAACTTGTATTTTTGAACGAAACTCGTAAAATGGGCGATGTGGGCCCGATGATGTAAAACTTGTTTTGATTATGCAAAACTCTTAGTTTCACTTATATTGACTTGTGGTAAAAAGGTTTTCGTTCAAATGTGTCGGGAAGCGGGTTTTCCGCGTACGTGAAATGGGACACCAGGTCAGTCCCTGGCAGTTCATTGGGACGCCGTCCCGAATTCTTGGACGCCGTCCCAGTTTTAAAAGCTGGACGTCGTCCCAAACTCTGGACGCCGTCCAGATGGTCAGGCCCAGAATTTTTTTTTAGGCGTATTTTTGGTAAAGCGTTGTCGGGTTGTTACAAGTGGTATCAGAGCATGGTCTAAGGGATTTAGGCGACTTGAGATAGGTGCCTAGACTTAAATTTATTTGTATAAGCGCTTTATGCGGGACTTGTAGGAGACGAGTCGGACCGGGAGTTGATTAGTGCTTAGGTTTATGATAACTAACCTTGCGTTAATTGTTTTGTGTTGTGTTAGCAATCATCAAGCGAGATAGACGTTGTACTAGCAAGTTAATACGACGTGCTCGTGTAACAATGATTAGCTACCATTGTTACGGGTTCAAATCGTGTCAAACAAGCGATGTACAACGAATGTTAAGCAAGATGGGGTAGTGTGGTGTATATGTATATACTTATGTGTTAAGTCCTTCCGTTTCGTTGTTTAATCTTTTCCGTTTTATAGAATGAAGATGAGAAATGGACACGACACCAATGACGGAAGTACGAGTGAGGACGTTGAGTTCACGCCCAAAGTTGAGGCCATCTTTAAACGTCAAAAGGCGGAGTTCCTCGAGGATGTTAAGAAAATGTTTCTAGATACGATTGACGAGCAACTAGTCAATGTAGTAAGGGAGCAAGTTAAGGCCGTGCTTCACGAAGATAATGTGGGAAGACGGGACTTTCTCTATAAGAACTTCAAGGATTCTCAACCTCCCACCTTTAAAGGTGAACGAGACCCTCTAAAGAGTGCCCGTTGGATCTCCGATATGGAGGGGGCCTTTCGTACTTATGAATGTCCTTCCGATAAGAAGACAAGGTACGGATGTGGTATGTTGAGGGGTGATGCTAAGCTGTGGTGGGACGCAAAGCTCCAAGTTTATGGTGAAGAGCAATGCATGGAATTCACGTGGGATGAATTCAAGTCCAAATTTTTCAAGGAATACCGAACTTCGGCCGATCTTACTAGGCTTAAGGACGAGTTACGTTCCTTGAGGCAAGGGTCGATGGATTTGAACACTCTCAAATCCGTGTTTTTGTCCAAGACCCAATTTTGCCCGTAGTATGTCGGGAATGATAAGATGTTGAAGGAAGACTTTTACCGAACGTTGAATGATTGTTATCAAGATAAGATTAGTGTAACGGTGGTGAAAACTTTTGATGAGTTATTTGATATGGCCAAAGGTTTTGAGGCGCTCGTATTGAGGAAGAGCGGCTTTACTTTTGGCAAGAGAAAGAGTGAAGGTTTGAACCATTCGAACTTTTTGAACAAAAAGAACAAAAAGGGTTTCGGTAATGCTAGTAGTGGGAAGAAAGGTGCTTCCGGGGATTTTTCTTATTCATGTTACAATTGTGGACAAAATGGCCACATGGCTCGTGAATGTCCAAGTTTATCCTCCGCAACCAAAATCACTTGTTTCAATTGTGGTAAGGAAGGGCACAAAAGGCCCGAGTGTCCCGAGTTGCGCAATGATAATGTTAAGCGGTTAGAGAAGGCGGCGGGTACGGCTAGGGGTCGCAATTATTTGATGACCAATGATGAAGCCAAACAATCGAACGAAGTTGTCTCAGGTACTTTCATGGTTAATTCTAATCCGGCAAGGATACTTTTCGATAGTGGTGCTAACTTGTCGTTCGTGTCACCAAAATTTGTGCCTAAACTTAATAAACCATTAGCTAAGTTAAGTCGTCCGGTAGAAGTCGAAATAGCGGACGGCAAGACGGTGCTAGTGGTTGATGTGTGTAAGAATTGTAATGTTGTGTTTGGTGCCGAAAACTTTAAAATCGATCTCATCCCGATGACTTTGGGTGATTTTGATATCGTGGTTGGTATGGATTGGCTCGATCATAATAGAGCCGATATTGCATGCCATGAAAAATTTATTCGCGTGAAGACCCCAAGTGGGGGAGAGTTAATTATTCACGGTGATAAGCGTAGAAGACTTGTGCCGATATGCACTTTTGCACGGGCACGTCGTTTCCTTGTTAGTGGTGGCATGGCTTTTCTTGCCCATGTCGTTGATATTCGTGATGAGCCACCAACCATTCGTGAAATTCCGGTGGTTATTGAATTCGAAGACGCTTTTCCGGACGAGTTACCGGGTGTTCCGGCGGAAAGACAAGTTGAATTTCGCATTGAGTTGGTTCCGGGAGCTATTCCCATTGCTAAAACTCCTTATCGTTTAGCGCCGACGGAAATGCAAGAGTTGTTAAATCAAACCTAAGAGTTACTTGAGAAGGGTTTTATTCGACCGAGTGCTTCGCCATGGGGCGCTCCGGTTTTATTCGTGAAAAAGAAGGATGGTAGTATGCGGATGTGCATCGATTACCGGGTGTTGAATAAAGTGACGATCAAGAATCGTTATCCATTGCCTAGGATTGACGATTTGTTTGACCAACTCCAAGGTGCAACGTATTTCTCTAAAACGGTCCGGCTATCACCAAATGCGGGTCCGTAAGGAAGATATCGAGAAAACGACTTTTCGAACGCGTTATGGGCATTTTGAGTTTGTGGTTATGTCTTTTGGTCTTACGAATGCACCGGCGGCATTCATGGACCTTATGAGCTGAGTGTGCTAACCTATGTTGGACAAGTCGGTAATTGTGTTCATCGACGATATACTTGTTTATTCGAAGAGTATGAACGAACATGAACGTCATTTGCGCGAAGTATTGAAGACGTTACGAAAGGAGAAGTTGTATGCTAAGTTCTCCAAATGTGAATTTTGGCTAAGGGAGGTTCAATTCCTTGGCCACATTGTGAACAAAGTCGGTATTCAAGTAGATCCGGGGAAGATAGAGACGGTGAAGAGTTGGAGACAACCGACTACGCCTACAGAAGTCTGAAGTTTTCTCGGATTGGCTGGTTATTATCGTCGGTTTATCCAAGACTTTTCTAAGATCGCTTCTTCATTGACAAAATTGACAAGGAAGAACGCGAGGTTTAACTGGGAGAACGAACAAGAAATTTCTTTTCAATTGTTAAAAGAGAAGTTGTGTCAAGCTCCGGTGTTAGTGTTGCCGGAAGGAGTGGAAGACATGACGGTTTATTGTGATGATTCGTTAAATGGGCTCGGGTGTGTTCTAATGCAAAGGGGTAAAGTCATCGCTTATGCCTCGCGACAATTAAAGGAACACGAGACGAGATATCCGACTCATGATCTTGAGTTAGCGGCGGTTGTGCATGCGTTGAATATTTGGCGCCATTACTTGTATGGTGTTAAGAGTACGATTTATTCGGATCATAAGAGCTTGAAACATCTCTTTAATCAACGAGATTTGAATTATCGTCAACGTAGGTGGATGGATGTGGTAAAAGATTATGATTGTGAAATACTTTATCATCCGGGCAAGGCGAATGTGGTCGCGGATGCATTAAGTCGAAAGAGTCATCACCTGGCTTTACGATTGGGATTGTTACGTATGATTATTACTAACGATTTTCTTGAAAAACTTGGTCTGACTCAAATAGAGGCTTACGTTCACAACAAGTATGCGGAACGAATTGTGGGTCAATTGGAATTCGTTACTATGGGTTCGCGTGGATTGTTGTCTTTTCAAGGAAGGGTGTGGGTGCTTAAGATGGGGGATTACCGGCGGGTGCTACTTGATGAAGCACATAAGTCAAAGTATTCCATTCATCCAGGCGCGATGAAAATGTATCATGATTTGAGGAAGGATTATTGGTGGCCGGGCATGAAACGTGATGTTGTGAAGTATGTCAAGCAATGCGTCACGTGTTTGCAAGTAAAAGCCGAACACCAAAAGCCGTATGGTAAGTTGCAACCGTTAGAAATTCCGAAGTGGAAATGGGAGCACATTACCATGGATTTCATTACAAAGTTACCTAAAACGGAGAGAACCCAATTTGATTCGATTTGGGTAATAGTTGATCGATTGACGAAAAGTGCTTTGTTTCTTCCCATAAGAAGCAATATCGTCAGAGGCCTTGGCTAAGTTGTTTATCAAGGAAATGGTCTCTCGACATGGGGTTCCTATATCTATTATTTCGGATCGAGATACCCGTTTTACATCTCGGTTTTGGGAAAAGTTTCATGAAGATATGGGTACACAATTAAAGTTGAGCACGGCGTATCATCCTCAAACGGACGGTCAAACCGAGCGTACGAATCAAACTTTGGAAGATATGTACGGGCGTGCATTATTGATTTCGGTGGTAGTTGGGATGAGCATTTGCCTTTGGTGGAATTCTAGTATAATAATAGTTATCATACTAGTATCGGGATGCCACCTTACGAAATGCTATATGGGCGAAGTTGTCGAACTCCAATTTGTTAGGGTGAAGTGGGTCAAGGAGAAATCGGGAGTACCGATTTGGTTTTGGAGACAAATAACAAGATTGATATTATTCGGGATCATTTAAAGAAGGCTCAGGATAGACAAAAGTCGTATGCCGATAAACGTAGACGAACGATCGAATTTCAAGAAGGCGACATGGTAATGCTTAAGGTTTCGCCATGGAAGGGTATTATTCGATTTCGAAAATGGGGAAAGTTAGCCCCTCGGTTTATTGGGCCATTCAAAGTTTTAGCTCGTGTTGGTGAAGTTGCATATCGTTTGGAATTACCCGAAGAACTTGCGGGGATCCATAATACATCTCATGTTTCCCATCTCCGTAAGTGTCTTGCGGATGATTCTTTGTGGGTGTCGTTAGACGAGATTGAGCTAAATTATAAGTTAGAGTATGTTGAGGAGCCGGTTACTATACTTGATGAAAAGGTTAAGAAATTGAGAAATAAGGAGGTGAGGACTTTTAAAGTCCAATGGCGTCGAAGTATAGGCTCTGAGTTTACTTGGGAGCCCGAAGAGTTTGTCTTGGTTTATCTTCCTGCTTGTCATGCGGCGTGGATTGCGAGGTCGCAATCCGGTTCAAGTGGGGGAGAGTTGTAAGATCCTGTTTTCTTTGCTGTTTTGGACGCTGTCCAAATAGGCGGGACGCCATCCCATTTTGTTGGGCTGGACACCGTCCAGAAATCTTGGACGCCGTCCAGATGGTCTGGCGAACCAGCCTTTATGTTTTTGATATTTTAAAAAGGGGTATTTTGGTAATCTTACTTTGTGGACGACTTAAAGGCTCTAGATCAGTTTTGTTAAGCTTCATTACTCCATTTCCAACCACCAAACCTCATCCACTTCAATTCTAGAGTGAGAGTGCATTTAAGTGTAAGAAAGCTCAAATAGGAGAGGAAGAAGCTTGTTTCGGGTTCTAGCTCGAGCATTAAAGTTGTTCATCTCCTCGTTAGCTTCGTTTTGATTGTGGTGGTAAGCCCTAAACTTGATTTCTCTAGTTTAATGTGTTTAAGGGTTAGGGTTTGGGTTAAGGTTGCACATAAAACCCATTTATGAGTGATTTGGGGGTTTTAAGTAAGTTTGGGTCATGAAGACCCAAATGGTAACTAACCTAGGGTTTTGAAAGGGTAAATGGTGTAAATGGGTCTTAAAGGCCTAGCAAAATCACTAGTACACTTATAGTTAATGTTAGTGGGTGTCATTTGGGTTGTGAGTGACCCAAATGGGTGTGTTGACCTTGAAATGGGTCAAAAGGGTCTTTGATGACCTAGGTTGTCTTGCATGTATGAAAACTAGTCAACTTGGTGATTAAATGTGTGTTAAGATCTTAAATGGCTAGAATTAGGGTTTTTAGTGAAGTTAACCCATTATTAGGGTTAAGGGTGCAAAATGGGTCGGAATTGCACTTTAGGTCAAAAGACTCTAGATTTTTGAGTGAGTTTCTTGACCGACTTGAGTTGTGAATTGATTATGTGCTAAAATGTAATAGGTACGTTACATTGAAGTTGCAAGTTCGGTTATCTTGCACGAAGACTCTAAGGTGAGTGGAATAATTATATGCGTAGATATATAATGTATTTATTTGTGTAGTGTGAGATGTGAAGTGTCGATGTGCTAAGACACCACGATCAAGTGGCGAGTGAAGTGTCGATGTGTTAAGGCGTCACTCGGGAGTGAAGTATCGATGTGTTAAGATGCCACTCCAAGTAAAGTGAAGAGTGAAGTGTCGAAGTGTTAAGACACCACTCGGGGTGAAGTGCCGAAGTGTTAAGGCAGCACCCGGGGTGAAGCATCGAAGTGTTAAGATGCCACCCGTGGGGTTAGTGTGCGAAGTGTTAAGTGCACTAATGGCTGTTGTAAACACCGACGGTCTTTAAACACCGTTCCTTGTACGATTGGTTAACCATGGTTTGTGTTGTAGTGTAAGCATATTACTTTTGTTCATGTTATATATGCTCGTGTTATGCTAGCTTGATTATTGGAGGTTATAGCTTGCATTGGTGACGATAAGCTAATTGTGTTTGCTAGCATGTTTGTGGTATTTGTGTAAGTGTATGCAAGTAGGTAAATTATATATGTATTCGTATAATTATTGCATTCACTAATCTTTGCTTACCCTCTCGTTGTTACCTTTTTTTTATAGGCTCGGGCGTTGACAAGGGTAAGGGCGTTCAATTGGATTAGTGGTCTCCCGCTTGTTTTGATAGGGGATGCTTTTGGGTGTTAGCAGTTGGAGTTCGACCGAGATTGGGTAGTTTAATCCCAAACACCATGCTCTAGTGTTGTTTGGAACTTAAACTTGTATTTGGTCGAAACTTGTATTTTTGAACGAAACTCGTAAAATGGGCGATGTGGGCCCGATGATGTAAAACTTGTTTTGATTATGCAAAACTCTTAGTTTCACTTATATTGACTTGTGGTAAAAAGGTTTTCGTTCAAATGTGTCGGGAAGCGGGTTTTCCGCGTACGTGAAACGGGACACCAGGTCAGTCCCTGGCAGTTCACTGGGACGCCGTCCCGAATTCTTGGATTGTAACATCCTTGAATCGAGCCTAGTTGAAATGGTCTATTTTGCCGTTGTGTGGTTTTCTATGTTTTTATTTTAATTAACATTTATTGTTATTTGATGACGTGGTTAGGACCAGTTTGTGACAAGGGTCATAGAGCAGGTTTGTTTATTTAATTTGGACTTCGTTTGGGATGCCAAATGATGTACGAAAGATATCAGATAACTGATAAATACCCGTGTGTTGTGATGTATGAGTTTTAAGACTCATAAGTGTTTGGTGGGAGGGTTATTCTTCCATTTCTAGAAAATTCCCCAAACCCACCCGTTCACTCACCTCTCCATCCTATCAAACCCAAATCTTCAAATCAAGTTCTTGAGCTCAAATTGATCTTGGAATCTTGTTCCTTGTTGTCTACTGATTCTAACAAGGTAAGAAACATGTGTTTTTGTGTTCAATACATGGTTAAATTCATAGTTTTGTGTGAGTTTTGTAAAAAGCTTGATTTTGTGTCAAAATCCATGGATTTGATGTTGTTATGGTTAAAACTCTGTGGGTTTATAGTCTATAACATGTAGTAATGGAGTTGTGGCAAGTTTTGGTGTCGAAAACGAGCTCTAGATCAAGATTTGGTGAATTTAGCTTGAAGTCCGTAGCCTTTGTTCAGTTTCTGATGAAGATGAACACAGTCGGCCGACTGTCGGTCGACAGTCGACCCACTGAGGGTTGAACCGGCCGATTAACGAAGACAACCGACCGACTGAGATTTACATTCGGCCGATTGATGTAATACCAAGTGAGTCGACCGACTGAGAAGGTCAGTCGACCGATTGTGTAGACAGTCGACCGACTGTCAGTGTCAGTCGACCGACTGAGTATCCAGGGCAGAATATTTTACATAAGTGTTGATTTTTAGCCGTTATGCTGCCCGTTTGTATTTTGATGTTTATGATGTAAATTTTGAAAGTGCACAAGTGTTAAGGAGAAAATTTTTAGCGGACAGTTTTCTGACAAAATTTTCTGTATTGTGTTATTTGGTGTTTATGGACATAAACTAACTCGTGTATATGTATTTCTCAGGAGAAAAGGAGAAAGAGAAGGTTCAGTGATTAGATAGCTGAACACCTTCTCATTTGCTGGTAATCGGTGAGTGGGACTAACTGGAGAATATAGTATATTGTAGCATGTTATATTATGATTGCCATGCTTGTTAGGTATACTTATTGTTGTGATTAGTTAGTACCTTGTGATAACTGCATGTTAGTTGATGCTTGTCTGCTGGAGCCCAGTGCGTCCCTATCTTGTGGTAGCCTAATTCGATATGAGAGATCAACCTGCGGGTTGGGTTCCTCATGTGGTAGCCTATTTGCATCCGTGTAGTATATGTTTGAATGACGCGTACGTCGCGTGTGGATGATTTATGCAGCACGGTATGTAGGAGGAACTTCCGGTAAACCCCAGCCCGATCAACTGGAGGTTAATGGTTTGGCCGAACCGCCGGAGTCTCTGTAGACTGCACTACTGGGTGATGTTTGTGTGTTAGACTATGTGACATGATTAGTATAACACTTATGTATGCTATGGCCTGTAGTTAGTCGTACTCACTTAGCTTCGTGCTAATTCCCCTCCATCTCCTCCCTGCAGGTTATTAGCTTTTGTAGATTATGCTTTTGGGGGAGAAGACGGGCATGAAGATGTTATGTTTGACAGGAGTCAACTCTGATGTTGTCTTGCTTTATGAAAACAATAATCTTTTTGTAAATATGTCTTCTCCGTATAAACAAGTATTTTGTAATGACACGTGACACAGGTTGTATTAACAATAGTTAATGTGGAAATCGTATTAAATTAATATTATGCTTCCGCCACGTATTTCAAAAAAAAAAATCAGCGGTGTCACGAGTTGGTATCAGAGCTGAGTTTGGCCGCATGTGCATTGTGATTGACATGTCATGTTCCCAAACTTAGAAGAGTCATGTCAAACATAACATGCTGGGGATGGGTTAAGTGAGTATTAGGACAGGTTGTGTGTTAGTTGTTAGTACTAACCGAGTTTATACTAAGCTTTGGTGTAAGATGATGTGCAGTACAGGTATGATTGATAGTGACGGTAACGCTGTGACCCCAACGCCCCTAGAACAGTTAGAGCTGCAGAGTACAGATTTATATCAGGTGAAGAACCTCGAAGACAGATGTCAAGGTTGTAAGGACAGTTATTGAAGATTCAGGGCAGGTAATATACGTTAGAGCAGTAAGTACAAGTGGACTTAGATATTATACTTCAGATCAGACGGTCTAGTCAGTGTCAGGTGGATGTTCAGTTTCTGCTTAGATGTAACCGTGATGGATAATATTTTAGTCACCGATGATACAACCTCGACAACAGTTCGACAACCGTACTATTATCTGATACAGAAGCATTCGTCGTCAGTAGTAAAAGTAATAAAATAATGATAATAATAAAGAAAAAGATTCTGTTGGACGGAGTTGGTGTACTCGACCTATTAGGTATTCCAGGTTAAATTGATCAGTGAATTAGGAAGTTTATTGGATTTAATCAAGTAGAAGGATAAAGATGAAACGATATGGGTTCTTTGTAAAAGATGAGGAGTGACAGGTACAGGTTCTTCTACTTCGGGGTATGATTCCTTCTTGCGATGTTAAATGTGGGATGTGGTATGATAAAGGCGAAGTTGGATTCTTGCAGAGATAATATATATATATATAGAGGATTTATCAACTTATGGGATACAAAGCGTTACAGTGTTCGGCAAATCAGAGATTGAGTTCTGGGGTGGGGTCCGGGGCACAGACTTTATCAGCCGGGTGATCTACTGCTCTTGTTGTTGGACAGGAGAGGAGAAACCCCACAGATGATATAGTTGGAGCATGTTAGATGTTGACGGAGGCTTGTGATACATAAGATGACTTAAATGCCGGTACGTGTTTTATTACATTTTGTAATTTGTTAGTGCATATTGTAAGTCGTCATTTGTGGATATGTATGCTTCATAAGTGTTGTTTGATGTGGTAGTGGAAACGGTTAAATGGCCTTAGAAAATTTTCCTTTTTAGCTAGTACATAGTGGCTTAGTTACTGTAGCGTGTTTACATGCTAGTTTGGATTTGCTACTTTTATTGTATGCAACATATTGATTTGTTAAGTACCATGCTTTAGGTATTAGTTAGTATGACTGATTTTGATTGGCCTGTTAGTCCGGAGTTGATCTGATATTGTTATGCGTACTTTGGTTGTATTAAATTAAGACTTGTAAGAAGTCTTTCTCTTTACCATAGACCGTTGACTGGTTGGGCACACGTAGTGACCAGTGGGGACTGTTTAGGTAGTAGTTCCCTTATTTCTTGACCCGAGACTTGTACCTTAGTTTGTGGCCGTATGATATGTAGTCTGTAGGTTTACAGACTGTGACTGAAACAGTAGGTGACTGGCCTAGTAGTGATATTATATGCTTGGACTTGTTGTGTGGAACCTGTAGGGTTGTCAAGTAGAACTATCTTCCTACTTTGATTTAACATCACCTTGTGTATGGTCCTTAGAAATTTATTGGGGGAGGCTTTCCTTATTTGGTCTCTTGAGGAGATAGAGACAGACTTTGACTTGACCTTAGATTAGATAATAATTGTACTACTGACTTCAAGATCAGTGGAAGTGTCGGACGATGTTTTGGGAATATCGTGGCTAGTATTTTCTTAGAGTAAATTGGTATGGTTTGACCATGATTATTTCCAACGGTAGTGAGATCTCGTTAGTTGACAGTTGTGACTATATACGGCGGGAATGTGGGCGGTGAACCGTGTGAACTCTTTAGAAAATATGTGACTTTTGACTTAGAATTGTGATTGGAACATCGTTGGAATTGCATGGTATGATTTAATATATTCCTATACTTTGAGAGTTGTGTGACATTTGTACTTGACGATTGTAATCTCCAGGGATATGAATGGTAATGATGGGGTTAGTTATTGGTTGATGATATCATGTTCTGAGGGAACTATAACTTCTTCATTTAACAGTTGTAACTGTAGAGGATTTGGGTAGAAATGTCAGGATTTACCAGTGTGTTTGTAAAAGTGGATCAGTTGGGGTAAATTCGAACAGTGTGATTGTGACAGGCGTTAGTATACCGAGATAGTTGCAATCAGGTGATCCAGTTAGAAACTTTACGTTAGAATAAATTTGTATTAGTGGATTGTAACTATCAGTGACCAGAGGAACATACTGTGATAGATTGACAGACTTGATTAGGGACTTGCTCCGAAATACTCGAAATGAAAATATGATTTAGGATGATGTATTACGTCTGGCCAACAAAAATACATCATGGTAAATCATGCAGTAGTTTCGGGAGTCGGAGGAGACGTAGCAAGTGACGAATAAGATGATAATTGATGTTTGGTATATATATGGTTTCGATGGATTGTAAACTATAGTTTGATTATGTATATATGAAATCTTCTTAAAGAAAGAAACTTGATGGATAATGATTGATATTTATTAGTGGAATTTCCTTTAATGTCGGTTTATTGCGATTTTTCAGAGGATTTTGATCAGAAGTTGACTTTCAGATTTGGTATTGATCGTTGGACTGGAATTAGATATTGGTTTATTATTGGTTAAACATTGTTAAATTGCGAATCTTAATGGAGTTTTAACCAAGTGATAACCTTACTGAGGTAGTGTGTGGTGTCCGATTTGTATGCTGAGATTATTTGATGGATATAACTTGTTAATAACCGTGTCATAACAGTATACGTGGATATCCGTTAGTATAAATCATTGATGGTATGATTGAAAGTGGTTTGAGAATCGTGTTTGTAATAATTCTTATTGTTGAAGAGATGATCAGAGATATATTCTAGTCGACGGATTATTGATTATATATAATAATATTCTTGCGAGAATTGTGGTTAAATTCTTAAATACCGGGTTAGTAATGGGTATGTAACTACAAATTTAGGTAAGTTTAGTGAACCAGTGTTGACATAGTGGTTCAGAAATGGCGGGAATTGATTGAACAAGTGTTTTCAAGTAATGTGATGACGACGAATTTATGGTTTAGATGAATTGAATTGGAAAATTCGATGGAGTTATCTAATGGGTAATCTCGTAACCTGATGATATGGTTTACATATGATGAATTAAAAGTGGATTTCCATTCGTCTTTATGATGTGTGATGTGCAATTGTCGTTCTAATGTAGAACTTTTTATGGAGAATTGACGGAAACCAAAATGTTAGTGATAATTGATGGGTTAAATGGTGAACAATTACCTACGACTGGGGAAAAAGTGTGAAAATTTATTAGAATCGATGACGGATCGATGTATTGTCTATGTGTTGTTTCCTGTTTAAAAGGAGTTTAACGGTAGATGGTATTGAACTGATGAGTTGTTATCCTTTTATCTTAGAACTCGGATAGAAAATGACTTGCGCAGTTTTTGAAATATGATTGACCGATGGTACTTACTTATGTGTGCAAGAGAAGAGTGTGATACTATGGTCAATTGTGTAGTAAATTGTCTGACTATTGTGCTGTATGATTGGAATTTAGTGAATTAGAGGAATATCTGTTGCATGTACTTAGAAATTTTTAAGAAAGATAACTGCATAAAAGAGATAGATGCTATGACAAAATGAGTAATTTGTTGATAACAGATGACATAGTGATTTGATATGGACCTTGATCTATGAAAGGACCATGGAAATTGAGAATGCTGATTGTTAGAACTACGAACTATGTGGTAACCATAATTATTATTGACGATGTTTATCATGAAAGTTAATTATCCTTTACATCTTGTTAGAAACGGTGGTTGGTTTTAAATGATAAGAGTTTTGATTTGGTTATTGATTTTGGTAAGTAAATTTGTTGATTTTGTTGATGAGAAAGACCCTGGTGGTGATTTAACCGACTATGTGTGTTGGAGTACTTGTGTATCGTACGTTTGACTAGCACTTAGATTAGAAAACAGTGGATGTGATTAGAACCTGTGACTTTATTTGTTTTGGTAGACCAGATTCCGAGGACGGAATCTCTTTAAGGGGGGTAGATTTGTAACATCCTTGAATCGGGCCTAGTTGAAATGGTCTATTTTGCCGTTGTGTGGTTTTCTATGTTTTTATTTTAATTAACATTTATTGTTATTTGATGACGTGGTTAGGACCAGTTTGTGACAAGGGTCACAGAACAGGTTTGTTTATTTAATTTGGACTTCGTTTGGGATGCCAAATGATGTACGAAAGATATCAGATAACTGATAAATACCCGTGTGTTGTGATGTATGAGTTTTAAGACTCATAAGTGTTTGGTGGGAGGGTTATTCTTCCATTTCTAGAAAATTCCCCAAACCCACCCGTTCACTCACCTCTCCATCCTATCAAACCCTAATCTTCAAATCAAGTTCTTGAGCTCAAATTGATCTTGGAATCTTGTTCCTTGTTGTCTACTGATTCTAACAAGGTAAGAAACATGTGTTTTTGTGTTCAATTCATGGTTAAATTCATAGTTTTGTGTGAGTTTTGTAAAAAGCTTGATTTTGTGTCAAAATCCATGGATTTGATGTTGTTATGGTCAAAACTCTGTGGGTTTATAGTCTATAACATGTATTAATGGAGTTGTGGCAAGTTTTGGTGTCGAAAACGAGCTCTAGATCAAGATTTGGTGAATTTAGCTTGAAGTCCGTAGCCTTTGTTCAGTTTCTGATGAAGATGAACACAGTCGGCCGACTGTCGGTCGACAGTCGACCGACTGAGGGTTGAACCGGCTGATTAACGAAGACAACCGACCGACTGAGATTTACATTCGGCCGATTGATGTAATACCAAGTGAGTCGACCGACTGAGAAGGTCAGTCGACCGATTGTGTAGACAGTCGACCGACTGTCAGTGTCAGTCGACCGACTGAGTATCCAGGGCAGAATATTTTACCTAAGTGTTGATTTTAGCCGTTATGCTGCCCGTTTGTATTTTGATGTTTATGATGTAAATTTTGAAAGTGCACAAGTGTTAAGGAGAAAATTTTTAGCGGACAGTTTTCTGACAAAATTTTCTGTATTGTGTTATTTGGTGTTTATGGACATAAACTAACTCGTGTATATGTATTTCTCAGGAGAAAAGGAGAAAGAGAAGGTTCAGTGATTAGATAGCTGAACACCTTCTCATTTGCTGGTAATCGGTGAGTGGGACTAACTGGAGAATATAGTATATTGTAGCATGTTATATTATGATTGTCATGCTTGTTAGGTATACTTATTATTGTGATTAGTTAGTACCTTGTGATGACTGCATGTTAGTTGATGCTTGTCTGCTGGAGCCCAGTGCGTCCCTATCTTGTGGTAGCCTAATTCGATAGGAGAGATCAACCTGCGGGTTGGGTTCCTCATGTGGTAGCCTATTTGCATCCGTGTAGTATATGTTTGAATGACGCGTACGTCGCGTGTGGATGATTTATGCAGCACGGTATGTAGGAGGAACTTCCAGTAAACCCCAGCCCGATCAACTGGAGGTTAATGGTTTGGCCGAACCGCCGGAGTCTCTGTAGACTGCACTACTGGGTGATGTTTGTGTGTTAGACTATGTGACATGATTAGTATAACACTTATGTATGCTATGGCCTGTAGTTAGTCGTACTCACTTAGCTTCGTGCTAATTCCCCTCCATCTCCTCCCTGCAGGTTATTAGCTTTTGTAGATTATGCTTTTGGGGGAGAAGACGGGCATGAAGATGTTATGTTTGACAGGAGTCAACTCTGATGTTGTCTTGCTTTATGAAAACAATAATCTTTTTGTAAATATATCTTCTCCGTATAAACAAGTATTTTGTAATGACACGTGACACAGGTTGTATTAACAATAGTTAATGTGGAAATCGTATTAAATTAATATTTTGCTTCCGCCACGTATTTCAAAAAAAAAAAATCAGCGGTGTCACGAGTTGGTATCAGAGCTGAGTTCATGTGCATTGTGATTGACATGTCATGTTCCCAAACTTAGAAGAGTCATGTCAAACATAACATGCTGGGGATGGGTTAAGTGAGTATTAGGACAGGTTGTGTGTTAGTTGTTAGTACTAACAGAGTTTATACTAAGCTTTGGTGTAAGATGATGTGCAGTACAGGTATGATTGATAGTGACGGTAAAGCTGTGACCCCAACGCCCCTAGAACAGTTAGAGCTGCAGAGTACAGATTTATATCAGGTGAAGAACCTCGAAGACAGATGTCAAGGTTGTAAGGACAGTTATTGAAGATTCAGGGCAGGTAATATACGTTAGAGCAGTAAGTACAAGTGGACTTAGATATTATACTTCAGATCAGACGGTCTAGTCAGTGTCAGGTGGATGTTCAGTTTCTGCTTAGATGTAACCGCGATGGATAATATTTTAGTCACCGATGATACAACCTCGACAACAGTTCGACAACCGTACTATTATCTGATACAGAAGCATTCGTCGTCAGTAGTAAAAGTAATAAAATAATGATAATAATAAAGAAAAAGATTCTGTTGGACGGAGTTGGTGTACTCGACCTATTAGGTATTCCAGGTTAAATTGATCAGTGAATTAGGAAGTTTATTGGATTTAATCAAGTAGAAGGATAAAGATGAAACGATATGGGTTCTTTGTAAAAGATGAGGAGTGACAGGTACAGGTTCTTCTACTTCGGGGTATGATTCCTTCTTGCGATGTTAAATGTGGGATGTGGTATGATAAATCAAGAGGCGAAGTTGGATTCTTGCAGAGATAATATATATATATATATATATATATATATATATATATATATAGAGGATTTATCAACTTATGGGATACAAAGCGTTACAGTGTTCGGCAAATCAGAGATTGAGTTCTGAGGTGGGGTCCGGGGCACAGACTTTATCTGCCGGGTGATCTACTGCTCTTGTTGTTGGATAGGAGAGGAGAAACCCCACAGATGATATAGTTGGAGCATGTTAGATTTTGACGGAGGCTTGTGATACATAAGATGACTTAAATGCCGGTACGTGTTTTATTACATTTTGTAATTTGTTAGTGCATATTGTAAGTCGTCATTTGTGGATATGTATGCTTCATAAGTGTTGTTTGATGTGGTAGTGGAAACGGTTAAATGGCCTTAGAAAATTTTCCTTTTTAGCTAGTACATAGTGGCTTAGTTACTGTAGCGTGTTTACATGCTAGTTTGGATTTGCTACTTTTATTGTATGCAACATGTTAGATTTGTTAAGTACCATGCTTTAGGTATTAGTTAGTATGACTGATTTTGATTGGCCTGTTAGTCCGGAGTTGATCTGATATTGTTATGCGTACTTTGGTTGTATTAAATTAAGACTTGTAAGAAGTCTTTCTCTTTACCATAGACCGTTGACTGGTTGGGCACACGTAGTGACCAGTGGGGACTGTTTAGGTAGTAGTTCCCTTATTTCTTGACCCGAGACTTGTACCTTAGTTTGTGGCCGTATGATATGTAGTCTGTAGGTTTACAGACTGTGACTGAAACAGTAGGTGACTGGCCTAGTAGTGATATTATATGCTTGGACTTGTTGTGTGGAACCTGTAGGGTTGTCAAGTAGAACTATCTTCCTACTTTGATTTAACATCACCTTGTGTATGGTCCTTAGAAATTTATTGGGGGAGGCTTTCCTTATTTGGTCTCTTGAGGAGATAGAGACAGACTTTGACTTGACCTTAGATTAGATAATAATTGTACTACTGACTTCAAGATCAGTGGAAGTGTCGGACGATGTTTTGGGAATATCGTGGCTAGTATTTTCTTAGAGTAAATTTGTATGGTTTGACCATGATTATTTCCAACGGTAGTTAGATCTCGTTAGTTGACAGTTGTGACTATATACGGCGGGAATGTGGGCAGTGAACCGTGTGAACTCTTTAGAGAATATGTGACTTTTGACTTAGAATTGTGATTGGAACATCGTTGGAATTGCATGGTATGATTTAATATATTCCTATACTTTGAGAGTTGTGTGACATTTGTACTTGACGATTGTAATCTCCAGGGATATGAATGGTAATGATGGGGTTAGTTATTGGTTGATGATATCATGTTCTGAGGGAACTATAACTTCTTCATTTAACAGTTGTAACTGTAGAGGATTTGGGTAGAAATGTCAGGATTTACCAGTGTGTTTGTAAAAGTGGATCAGTTGGGGTAAATTCGAACAGTGTGATTGTGACAGGCGTTAGTATACCGAGATAGTTGCAATCAGGTGATCCAGTTAGAAACTTTACGTTAGAATAAATTTGTATTAGTGGATTGTAACTATCAGTGACCAGAGGAACATACTGTGATAGATTGACAGACTTGATTAGGGACTTGCTCCGAAATACTCGAAATGAAAATATGATTTAGGATGATGTATTACGTCTGGCCAACAAAAATACATCATGGTAAATCATGCAGTAGTTTCGGGAGTCGGAGGAGACGTAGCAAGTGACGAATAAGATGATAATTGATGTTTGGTATATATATGGTTTCGATGGATTGTAAACTATAGTTTGATTATGTATATATGAAATCTTCTTAAAGAAAGAAACTTGATGGATAATGATTGATATTTATTAGTGGAATTTCCTTTAATGTCGGTTTATTGCGATTTTTCAGAGGATTTTGATCAGAAGTTGACTTTCAGATTTGGTATTGATCGTTGGACTGGAATTAGATATTGGTTTATTATTGGTTAAACATTGTTAAATTGCGAATCTTAATGGAGTTTTAACCAAGTGATAACCTTACTGAGGTAGTGTGTGGTGTCCGATTTGTATGCTGAGATTATTTGATGGATATAACTTGTTAATAACCGTGTCATAACAGTATACGTGGATATCCGTTAGTATAAATCATTGATGGTATGATTGAAAGTGGTTTGAGAATCGTGTTTGTAATAATTCTTATTGTTGAAGAGATGATCAGAGATATATTCTAGTCGACGGATTATTGATTATATATAATAATATTCTTGCGAGAATTGTGGTTAAATTCTTAAATACCGGGTTAGTAATGGGTATGTAACTACAAATTTAGGTAAGTTTAGTGAACCAGTGTTGACATTGTGGTTCAGAAATGGCGGGAATTGATTGAACAAGTGTTTTCAAGTAATGTGATGACGACGAATTTATGGTTTAGATGAATTGAATTGGAAAATTCGATGGAGTTATCTAATGGGTAATCTCGTAACCTGATGATATGGTTTACATATGATGAATTAAAAGTGGATTTCCATTCGTCTTTATGATGTGTGATGTGCAATTGTCGTTCTAATGTAGAACTTTTTATGGAGAATTGACGGAAACCAAAATGTTAGTGATAATTGATGGGTTAAATGGTGAACAATTACCTACGACTGGGGAAAAAGTGTGAAAATTTATTAGAATCGATGACGGATCGATGTATTGTCTATGTGTTGTTTCCTGTTTAAAAGGAGTTTAACGGTAGATGGTATTGAACTGATGAGTTGTTATCCTTTTATCTTAGAACTTGGATAGAAAATGACTTGCGCAGTTTTTGAAATATGATTGACCGATGGTACTTACTTATGTGTGCAAGAGAAGAGTGTGATACTATGGTCAATTGTGTAGTAAATTGTCTGACTATTGTGCTGTATGATTGGAATTTAGTGAATTAGAGGAATATCTGTTGCATGTACTTAGAAATTTTTAAGAAAGATAACTGCATAAAAGAGATAGATGCTATGACAAAATGAGTAATTTGTTGATAACAGATGACATAGTGATTTGATATGGACCTTGATCTATGAAAGGACCGTGGAAATTGAGAATGCTGATTGTTAGAACTACGAACTTTGTGGTAACCATAATTATTATTGACGATGTTTGTCATGAAAGTTAGTTATCCTTTACATCTTGTTAGAAACGGTGGTTGGTTTTAAATGATAAGAGTTTTGATTTGGTTATTGATTTTGGTAAGTAAATTTGTTGATTTTGTTGATGAGAAAGACCCTGGTGGTGATTTAACCGACTATGTGTGTTGGAGTACTTGTGTATCGTACGTTTGACTAGCACTTAGATTAGAGAACAGTGGATGTGATTAGAACCTGTGACTTTATTTGTTTTGGTAGACCAGATTCCGAGGACGGAATCTCTTTAAGGGGGGTAGATTTGTAACATCCTTGAATCGGGCCTAGTTGAAATGGTCTATTTTGCCGTTGTGTGGTTTTCTATGTTTTTATTTTAATTAACATTTATTGTTATTTGATGACGTGGTTAGGACCAGTTTGTGACAAGGGTCACAGAACAGGTTTGTTTATTTAATTTGGACTTCGTTTGGGATGCCAAATGATGTACGAAAGATATCAGATAACTGATAAATACCCGTGTGTTGTGATGTATGAGTTTTAAGACTCATAAGTGTTTGGTGGGAGGGTTATTCTTCCATTTCTAGAAAATTCCCCAAACCCACCCGTTCACTCACCTCTCCATCCTATCAAACCCTAATCTTCAAATCAAGTTCTTGAGCTCAAATTGATCTTGGAATCTTGTTCCTTGTTGTCTACTGATTCTAACAAGGTAAGAAACATGTGTTTTTGTGTTCAATTCATGGTTAAATTCATAGTTTTGTGTGAGTTTTGTAAAAAGCTTGATTTTGTGTCAAAATCCATGGATTTGATGTTGTTATGGTCAAAACTATGTGGGTTTATAGTCTATAACATGTATTAATGGAGTTGTGGCAAGTTTTGGTGTCGAAAACGAGCTCTAGATCAAGATTTGGTGAATTTAGCTTGAAGTCCGTAGCCTTTGTTCAGTTTCTGATGAAGATGAACACAGTCGGCCGACTGTCGGTCGACAGTCGACCGACTGAGGGTTGAACCGGCCGATTAACGAAGACAACCGACCGACTGAGATTTACATTCGGCCGATTGATGTAATACCAAGTGAGTCGACCGACTGAGAAGGTCAGTCGACCGATTGTGTAGACAGTCGACCGATTGTGTAGACAGTCGACCGACTGTCAGTGTCAGTCGACCGACTGAGTATCCAGGGCAGAATATTTTACCTAAGTGTTGATTTTTAGCCGTTATGCTGCCCGTTTGTATTTTGATGTTTATGATGTAAATTTTGAAAGTGCACAAGTGTTAAGGAGAAAATTTTTAGCGGACAGTTTTCTGACAAAATTTTCTGTATTGTGTTATTTGGTGTTTATGGACATAAACTAACTCGTGTATATGTATTTCTCAGGAGAAAAGGAGAAAGAGAAGGTTCAGTGATTAGATAGCTGAACACCTTCTCATTTGCTGGTAATCGGTGAGTGGGACTAACTGGAGAATATAGTATATTGTAGCATGTTATATTATGATTGCCATGCTTGTTAGGTATACTTTTGTTGTGATTAGTTAGTACCTTGTGATGACTGCATGTTAGTTGATGCTTGTCTGCTGGAGCCCAGTGCGTCCCTATCTTGTGGTAGCCTAATTCGATAGGAGAGATCAACCTGCGGGTTGGGTTCCTCATGTGGTAGCCTATTTGCATCCGTGTAGTATATGTTTGAATGACGCGTACGTCGCGTGTGGATGATTTATGCAGCACGGTATGTAGGAGGAACTTCCGGTAAACCCCAGCCCGATCAACTGGAGGTTAATGGTTTGGCCGAACCGCCGGAGTCTCTGTAGACTGCACTACTGGGTGATGTTTGTGTGTTAGACTATGTGACATGATTAGTATAACACTTATGTATGCTATGGCCTGTAGTTAGTCGTACTCACTTAGCTTCGTGCTAATTCCCCTCCATCTCCTCCCTGCAGGTTATTAGCTTTTGTAGATTATGCTTTTGGGGGAGAAGACGGGCATGAAGATGTTATGTTTGACAGGAGTCAACTCTGATGTTGTCTTGCTTTATGAAAACAATAATCTTTTTGTAAATATGTCTTCTCCGTATAAACAAGTATTTTGTAATGACACATGACACAGGTTGTATTAACAATAGTTAATGTGGAAATAGTATTAAATTAATATTATGCTTCCGCCACGTATTTCAAAAAAAAAATCAGCGGTGTCACGAGTTGGTATCAGAGCTGAGTTTGGCCGCATGTGCATTGTGATTGACATGTCATGTTCCCAAACTTAGAAGAGTCATGTCAAACATAACATGCTGGGGATGGGTTAAGTGAGTATTAGGACAGGTTGTGTGTTAGTTGTTAGTACTAACCGAGTTTATACTAAGCTTTGGTGTAAGATGATGTGCAGTACAGGTATGATTGATAGTGACGGTAACGCTGTGACCCCAACGCCCCTAGAACAGTTAGAGCTGCAGAGTAAAGATTTATATCAGGTGAAGAACCTCGAAGACAGATGTCAAGGTTGTAAGGACAGTTATTGAAGATTCAGGGCAGGTAATATACGTTAGAGCAGTAAGTACAAGTGGACTTAGATATTATACTTCAGATCAGACGGTCTAGTCAGTGTCAGGTGGATGTTCAGTTTCTGCTTAGATGTAACCGCGATGGATAATATTTTAGTCACCGATGATACAACCTCGACAACAGTTCGACAACCGTACTATTATCTGATACAGAAGCATTCGTCGTCAGTAGTAAAAGTAATAAAATAATGATAATAATAAAGAAAAAGATTCTGTTGGACGGAGTTGGTGTACTCGACCTATTAGGTATTCCAGGTTAAATTGATCAGTGAATTAGGAAGTTTATTGGATTTAATCAAGTAGAAGGATAAAGATGAAACGATATGGGTTCTTTGTAAAAGATGAGGAGTGACAGGTACAAGTTCTTCTACTTCGGGGTATGATTCCTTCTTGCGATGTTAAATGTGTGATGTGGTATGATAAATCAAGAGGCGAAGTTGGATTCTTGCAGAGATAATATATATATATATATATATATATATAGAGGATTTATCAACTTATGGGATACAAAGCGTTACAGTGTTCGGCAAATCAGAGATTGAGTTCTGGGGTGGGGTCCGGGGCACAGACTTTATCAGCCGGGTGATCTACTGCTCTTGTTGTTGGATAGGAGAGGAGAAACCCCACAGATGATATAGTTGGAGCATGTTAGATGTTGACGGAGGCTTGTGATACATAAGATGACTTAAATGCCGGTACGTGTTTTATTACATTTTGTAATTTGTTAGTGCATATTGTAAGTCGTCATTTGTGGATATGTATGCTTCATAAGTGTTGTTTGATGTAGTAGTGGAAACGGTTAAATGGCCTTAGAAAATTTTCCTTTTTAGCTAGTACATAGTGGCTTAGTTACTGTAGCGTGTTTACATGCTAGTTTGGATTTGCTACTTTTATTGTATGCAACATGTTATATTTGTTAAGTACCATGCTTTAGGTATTAGTTAGTATGACTGATTTTGATTGGCCTGTTAGTCCGGAGTTGATCTGATATTGTTATGCGTACTTTGGTTGTATTAAATTAAGACTTGTAAGAAGTCTTTCTCTTTACCATAGACCGTTGACTGGTTGGGCACACGTAGTGACCAGTGGGGACTGTTTAGGTAGTAGTTCCCTTATTTCTTGACCCGAGACTTGTACCTTAGTTTGTGGCCGTATGATATGTAGTCTGTAGGTTTACAGACTGTGACTGAAACAGTAGGTGACTGGCCTAGTAGTGATATTATATGCTTGGACTTGTTGTGTGGAACCTGTAGGGTTGTCAAGTAGAACTATTGTGACGACTCCGACAAAACACTTAACGGCTCCGTCACTTGGTCCCACAGCTTGATCGAAACTCTATATGAATTTAATAAAACAACCTTGCATTCTTTATTTAAAAATGATTTCCTATAAAGGAAATCTACTAAAATGTATAAGTTTAGAAAAACTATACAATAATACTTTAACCAAAAGTTGACCAAAATAAAGTCAACAAACAACCACTTTTTAATGTAACAAAATAGAATGCAAGTTAATGTTTAACAAAAGCTGCCATCATAAATATGCAGACTCTCTAAGCACAGCGGAAGCAATCAATCATGAACCTGAGAATAAAACATGCGAGTAACTGTCAACAAAAATGTTGAGTGAATTATAGGTTTAATATTGCAAACAATATTTAATTTAAACAATAAAAATTTATGTTTGAAAACATAAAAACTCCTTTTTGAACCACCAAATTATATGCTAGAAAACATATAATAAAACATTATTCCATTTTCCGTGAGCCACCTGGTAACCACTTAACCATTTATTTACCCTTGCCAAACACAATAAATAATATACACCGAACAAGTGTATCTACAACAAAATACGAAGTACTAAACATTCCGATAACAAATTGCTAGCGCGACTAGCTCGAAATGGGGTTGTCAAACCCGATAGATCTATCCATAGGATTCGCGTTCACCAGTAGAAACCAGTGATTACAGTTACCAGACTAGGGAATATTTTTGTTCAACTCACAATGAATAATTTAAACCAACTTCCACTTGTGTCCAAAATATAAAATAAATTGCATGTATTCTCATCCCAAAAGATTTAAAATAGAAAATGGGACTATAACTCACCTTATTAGCAAACGAAGTAACCACACAATTATGCGAACAGCAAATGAAGTAAAGTGATCAAGAAAGATCACAACGCCGACCTATAAATAAAGCAGGCCGATATAAATAACTAACTTGGGTCAAGTCTTAGTATGATAGCTATTGTACATGTTGCAAGTAGACATAGAATAACACTCGGCAAGCATCGGTTTAACTGGAACAGCATACGGACACACACTTTCTATTTTTAGAAAGTTTCTATTTTTAGCAGGTTTCCATTTTTGGAAAGTTTTCTATTATAGGAAAGTTTCTATTTTTGGAAAGTTTCTATTTTTGGAAAGTTTCTATTTTTGGAAAGTTTCCAAATTTAGTAAGTTCTATTTTTAGAAAGTTTTGAAGTTAGGAAAGTTTCCTTATTTAGAAAGTCAACAGAAGTCAACTGAAAGTCAAAGTCAACCGAAAGTCAACTCAAAAGTCAACCTTGGTCAAACATAGTCAACATTAATTTGAAAAGTGTAAGTTATAATGATAACATAGGTTATAATGTTTATTAAAGTCAGAAGTGTATAATTATGTCTTAACATAAGTTTAATTAAATAAAAATGAATTATTAAAGTTTAGATAAGTTTAAATGATATAATTAATATAACATAAGTATTTAATTAATTAATTAAATATTAGTCATAATATAAGTATTATTAATTAATAATAAATTTTAAATCATATCATAAGTATTATTAATTAATAATGAATTATTAATCATATCATAAATTTCTAATTATACTTATTAAATCATAAGTATTTAATAATTAAATAATAACTAAGTCTTATAATAATTAAATAATTATTTAATCCTTATTATAAGTCCTATAATAATAATAATCTCATAATATAAGTTTAATACTTATCATAAGTATTTTTCATTAATAATAAAAGTATTATTAATCATAAGTTTAATTAAAATGTTAATTAAATCATAAGTCATAATTAAATGATATAATAAATATATATCATAAGTCTTAAATAATAATAATTACTTCTTATATCATAAGTAATTAATCAATAATGAAAATCATTATTTTTCTCATAAGTTTTAATATTTAACCATAAGTTTTAATCAAAAGTTCATCGGGTCGTATCTTGAGCCCCGGGTGTCGGTATTCGGCGAGCCTTACATATATCTCCGCCTAAGCAAACCACCCGACACAATTATGTACTCAAGAAAACTCCAAGAACAGTCCCTAGGTCGTGGATATCAGCCATGACAACACTTGGGAATTCAATTTACTCAAAACAGTGATTTAGGCACAACGGGTGAACCGTGGCTCGGATTTAGGTGAGACGAACATGAAAATTCGTCCCACCATCAGTCCTAACCAAAGGACACACCCTAAAGACACCAAGGATGATCACAAAGTCGGACCATACCTTGTTCTTGCCCATAACACCTTTCAATCTTTACCAAAAATCAAATTAAGCATATCTAGGGCTCCGGGAATCGAAACGACATGAATCCGGAGTCTAAAATTAATGTCTTGATGAGAGGAACTCATTTATATATTTTATTTTAACTTTTATATCAGTTACAAAGTCAGAAACACACGAAAAAGCTGCTGTCCCAATTTTATCAAACCGAAAACATGTATAATCGAGCAATTCTACGCATACAATCATCAATACAATAACATGTAACTATCATACTATCAATATAACATCAAAATACAGAAAAATAAATAAAAATTAAAAATCTAGGGTTAGGGTTTATACCCTAATCGAGAATCAAGAGGTGTAATCGTGTAGAGGATGATGAGAGGAACGCGTTTATGTTGAAAACTTCTTGATCCAAGCACTTGATTGATGGAAGATGATGATGAACATGGTGGTGGTGGTGACGGCTAGGCAAGAAGAAAAAGGGAGAAGTTGGGAGAAAAATAGAATTAGGTTTAATGGAGATAAAAATGAATGTGTTAAAATGAAAATGGGAAAAGAACTAAACACTCTCCCCCCCTTTCTTGTGATGTTCGGCTGAATGGGGGTCATGGGGTGGGCCCCATGGCCCAAATTTTGTATTTTGATCAATTCCTAGTGGCCCGAATGCCCGAACGAAACCCGAAACGCGAAAACACGGCTACGCGATTGAAAATTCGGAGAGATAACAAATACGCGACGAAAAATATATATAAATACTATATATAATCAAATGACATAAAAATATCATATTTAAAATAATTAGGACTTAAAAATCCCAAAAGCTCGACCGTTGGTTTGAAAACCGAAAAGATTCGCCGGATAGAAATCCGCGACACGTAGAAACGTACAACTTAAAATATGAATTCAAATATTCATATAACACATAATAATTAATATATTATTACAAAAATAATAATATAGGTCATAGAAATGACGTGACACGAATAACAATTAACGGTCGTTAAATAATTAACGGCAAAAGATAACGGAAAAAGTCGGGTCGTGACAGTACCTTCCCGTTACGGAAATTTCGTCCCGAAATTTAAGCAGGTGCAGGGGTTGACTCAGCATCTGGGAACAAATGCGGGTACTTCTGCCTCATCTGAACTTCACGCTCCCAAGTGAACTCGAGAATGCGTCTGGCGTTCCATGTAACTCGAACAATAGGAATTCTACTCTGTTTGAGAGTCTTAACCTCTCGGTCCATAATTTCAACAGGTTCCTCAATAAAATGTAGTTGCTTATCAACATGAAGTTCATCAAAAAGAATAGTTTCATTGGCCTCGGCCAAACACTTCTTTAAATTCGATACATGAAAAACGTCACAAGTAGCACTGAGTTCTTGTGGCAATTTCAAACGATAAGCCACTGGTCCAACTCTCTCAATAATCCCAAAAGGTCCAACAAATCGAGGATTCAACTTTCCCCTTTTACCAAAACGTACCACACCCTTCCAAGGTGAAACTTTCAACATAACAGGATCGCCGACCTGAAATTCGATATCGTTCCTTCTCTTATCAGCATAACTCTTTTGCCTACTCCTGGTGGTTCTCAATCTTTCCTTAATCTGTGCAATATTCTCGGTAGTCTCGTAAATGATCTCTGGTCCTGTGAGTTGAGCATCCCCAACCTCATTCCAGCAGACAGGAGACCTACACTTTCTACCATACAGAGCTTCAAACGGTGCGGCTTTAATACTTGCATGATAACTGCTGTTATAAGAAAACTCAGCCAGCGGCAAATATTTATCCCACCCATTTCCAAAATCAATAACACACACTCTTAACATGTTTTCTACATTTGAATGGTCCTTTCACTCTGACCATCCGTCTGTGGATGATAAGCGGTGCTCATATCCAATTTAGTTCCTAGAGCACCTTATTAGGACTGCCTCAGTCCAACATAATCAATACGGGAACACCATGTCTCGAAATAATCTCCTTCAAATACAAACGAGTAAACTTCTTCATTGAATATGTTTCCTTAATTGGCAAGAAAAAAAAGATGACTTAGTGAGTCGGTCAACAATCACCCAAATGGTATCGTAACCACCCACAACTCTCGGTACTTCGTAATAAAGTCCATTGCAATACCTTCCCACTTCCACTCGAAAATTTCAAGTTGCACCAAAAGTCCAAATGGTTTCTGATGTTCAGCTATAATCTTAGCACTGGTCAAACACTTAGCCACATACGTAGCCACATCAGCCTTCAAATGAGGCCACCAATACAGCTCCTTAAGATCATGATGCATCTTTCCTGAACCAGGATAATTAGAGTACCTAGACTTATGAGCCTTATCTAAAACAAGTTGTCGTAGGTCACCAAACTCCGGAACCCAAAGATGTCCCGCAAAATACCGAGTACCATCGGTTCGTACGTCTAACTGTTTACTCAAGCCTCGGACCTTCCCGTTACAAAATTCTTCTCCTTCAAGGCTTCTTGTTGAGCTGCAAGAATCTGCCTTGCGAGGTTTGTTCAAATGGTCATATTCAAGGCCCTAAACCTACGAGGTTCAGTCCTCTCTTTATGACTTAACGTATCGGCCACAACATTAGCCTTCCCCGGATGATATAAAAGTTCACAATCGTAATCATTCAACATCTCAATCCATCTTCGTTGCCTCATATTCAACTGTTTCTGGTCGAGGATATGTTGAAGACTTTTGTGATCTGTGTACACTGTACTCTTGACCCCATAAAGATAATGTCTCCAAATCTTAAGCGCAAACACAACAGTTCCCAACTCTAAATCATGAGTTGTATAATTTTGCTCGTGAATCTTCAACTGACGTGACGCGTACGTATTAACTTTCTTTCGTTGCACCAAAACACAACCAAAGCCTTGACGCGAAGCATCACAATAAACAACAAAATCATCATTACCCTCAGGTAGTGACAATATCGGAGCGGTAATCAACTTCTTCTTCAAAATCTGAAAAGCAGTCTCTTGTTCATCCTTCCACTCATACTTCTTCCCCTTGTGCGTTAAAGCAGTCAGAGGTTTCGCTATACGAGAGAAATCTTGAATGAACCTTCTATAGTAACCTGCCAACCCTAGAAACTGACGAATCTGAGTAGGAGTTTTCGGAATTTCTCACTTTTCAATCGCCTCAATCTTAGCAGGATCAACTTGTATTCCCTGTTTACTAATAGTATGTCTAAGGAATTGAACTTCTCTTAACCAGAAAGCACACTTAGAGAACTTAGCGTACAATTCTTCTTTTCTCAATAAATCAAGCACTAACTTCAAATGTTCTTCGTGCTCTTCATCGCTCTTGGAATAAATAAGGATGTCGTCGATGAAAACAATAACGAATTTATCCAGATAGGGCCTACACATACGGTTCATGAGGTCCATGAACATAGTATGTGCGTTTGTCAATCTGAACGGCATAACAAAGAATTCGTAGTGACCATAACGGGTGCGAAAAGCAGTTTTCGGAATATCAGTTTCTCTAGCACGTAATTGATGATAACCGGAATGAAGATCGATCTTAGAATAAATAGACGAACCTTGAAGTTGATCGAATAGATCATCAATTCTCGGAAAAGGGTAACGATTCTTAATAGTACGCTTGTTTAACTCGCGATAATCAATACACAATCGGAACGAACCATCTTTCTTCTTGACAAACAAAATCGGAGCTCCCCAAGGGGACGAACTGGGACGAATGAAATATAGTTGCAACAATGAAGGAAGAAATATATGGAGTAGTCACATCGGTGGCATAGATATTTAAGGCAACTCTCTCAAAGGAGATAACGAGGATCATGGACTTCAAAGTAAATTTTCATTACATTTCCGAAAGGAAGACGTACGGAATGTGTGATCTTTAAACGAGGGTGAACTTCCTAGCACAAGGAGCGAGGAAATCTAGGATTCATCCATATTCTTAAATTGATGTGCGGATGAAAAGAACGCGAATCATGGGTTATAAAGAATGGCCGACTTCAGGTGAGATGAATCTCCAAAAATAATTTCATGCACCGTAAAGTATTGAATCCTAGGATTGATGTTTTCGAGGGTGTTGCGGTTGACAGTGAATATTGAGAGTAGAAACTCCTCAAACGGTCTAGTGAAATATATATATCCATGATACCCACAATAACAACAGTTGGGGTAGAAACCCACATAGCGCCTTTTCTACAATAGGGTGACCACCGAGTGTACCCCAAAAAAATTGATTTATCGGTCCGTGTTTCGGCCATGTCCAACCATAAGAGGGAAAATTTTATGAGCGCAAAGACTTTCCAACAATTTTTATAAAACTGGCATCCAAACTGGTGTAAGAATTTCTATCAATGAACTTAATGGTAAATTTCATCCTTAAACGGAGGATGAGAAGAACTGTGATCCCAGCACTCTGTAGAGTAATGCGAAAATTCTAATGTAATCAATCAAAGAAGTTTTGAAAAAGCTTTAAACGTCTGATGTAACCCCATAAATGGAACGAAGCTCTTAGTAAATTTAGAAGTATGTACAACGTGTACCATTTTACGTAAAACAATTTGAGTTAACTAGACAACTCGACATGAGTGATTTTAAAATAATTTTGAAGGTACAATTTAGTGTATACTAGCCAAAATAGGTAAGGGTAAATTTATCCATTCGAATTCATACGTACATATATGATTTTATAATTAATATACATGACAAAATATTTCATTTCTTCTATTCGCCCATAAATCTCACGAGAACCGCCCAATTACACAAATGTGTAAAAATTTTAATGAAAAGCAGGGTATCCGCATCACAGAGGTTACGAGTTAAAGTAAGACCGTTAAAGCTCGGGTGAAGGACTTGAATCGTCTTGCGACATCTAATCAATAAATGCTACGAGGTCATGAAAACCAATGAGTTAAATATTGTTTTGACTATTATCAGGACATAAGTCCTTGGGCCAAAACTCTTCACGTGCGAAGCTGTCACTAACAAGCGAGTTATGAATGATAAAACATGGGGTAAGTAGTTCGGTTAAGACGAGTCTCTCATATATCAACAAATAGGATAATGAGTATCTTCCTTACTCATGTAACAACGTTAGAATTTCCGAATGAGTGGTGTACAAATTTTCTTTGACTCGCTTTCTATTCCTCATGTCACAATATTGGGACTTTTTATGAATTAACGTAATATAATCACGTTGGCCTGACGTCATTATATTTCACTAACTCATAGTTCCATTCCAATATCACTACATAAGGTCAGGACACGTGGTCAACCTCGAATTTCAACACAATTTCCCCTAAAACAATTTCCCCTAAAACAATTTCTTAACAATGTGCTAAGGATAGCACAAGAGACAAAGACATCAAAAGTAATGAATATGAGTAACGATGACATAAAAATGTCTTCGAAGTACCAAGAATCTCTAAAAGTCAAGAATGACGTTTCCCGATTCAAAAACCAAAGCACATAGGCACAACGGCACAAAGGCACGTAATATAACAAGAATGTTATATACCTAAACATAATAGCTGACATTGAAATGCCGAGCCCTTAGGAGTCAAGAATGACATCTCGCGTAATATAACTCAAACGTTATATACATAACCATAATAGATGACATAGAAATGCCGAGAATTCTAGAACACGTAATGTAACTTAAACGTTATATCAATAAACACAAATTATGACATAGAAATGTCGAGAGTTTCAGAAGTCAAGAATGACACCCCCTCGGTTTCACTAACCGAGGCGTTCCTATAAAAGATGAACTCGCATGAGTCGGAGAATACGTTTAAATCAGAATGGGAGTTCCTCCCGGATTCAGAACATAATAGAAATGTATGTGTGATAACCATATACATACCAATACGATACAAATAATCACATATAATAATATATAATAGGCCGGGCTGTAGACTAGACTCACTAATGCACCCTATTGACTCGGGTAACGACATCAATGCAGCCTAATTCCCTACAACCAACGCTCTGATACCAACTGTGACGACTCCGACAAAACACTTAACGGCTCCGTCACTTGGTCCCACAGCTTGATCGAAACTCTATATGAATTTAATAAAACAACCTTGCATTCTTTATTTAAAAATGATTTCCTATAAAGGAAATCTACTAAAATGTATAAGTTTAGAAAAACTATACAATAATACTTTAACCAAAAGTTGACCAAAATAAAGTCAACAAACAACCACTTTTTAATGTAACAAAATAGAATGCAAGTTAATGTTTAACAAAAGCTGCCATCATAAATATGCAGACTCTCTAAGCACAGCGGAAGCAATCAATCATGAACCTGAGAATAAAACATGCGAGTAACTGTCAACAAAAATGTTGAGTGAATTATAGGTTTAATATTGCAAACAATATTTAATTTAAACAATAAAAATTTATGTTTGAAAACATAAAAACTCCTTTTTGAACCACCAAATTATATGCTAGAAAACATATAATAAAACATTATTCCATTTTCCGTGAGCCACCTGGTAACCACTTAACCATTTATTTACCCTTGCCAAACACAATAAATAATATACACCGAACAAGTGTATCTACAACAAAATACGAAGTACTAAACATTCCGATAACAAATTGCTAGCGCGACTAGCTCGAAATGGGGTTGTCAAACCCGATAGATCTATCCATAGGATTCGCGTTCACCAGTAGAAACCAGTGATTACAGTTACCAGACTAGGGAATATTTTTGTTCAACTCACAATGAATAATTTAAACCAACTTCCACTTGTGTCCAAAATATAAAATAAATTGCATGTATTCTCATCCCAAAAGATTTAAAATAGAAAATGGGACTATAACTCACCTTATTAGCAAACGAAGTAACCACACAATTATGCGAACAGCAAATGAAGTAAAGTGATCAAGAAAGATCACAACGCCGACCTATAAATAAAGCAGGCCGATATAAATAACTAACTTGGGTCAAGTCTTAGTATGATAGCTATTGTACATGTTGCAAGTAGACATAGAATAACACTCGGCAAGCATCGGTTTAACTGGAACAGCATACGGACACACACTTTCTATTTTTAGAAAGTTTCTATTTTTAGCAGGTTTCCATTTTTGGAAAGTTTTCTATTATAGGAAAGTTTCTATTTTTGGAAAGTTTCTATTTTTGGAAAGTTTCTATTTTTGGAAAGTTTCCAAATTTAGTAAGTTCTATTTTTAGAAAGTTTTGAAGTTAGGAAAGTTTCCTTATTTAGAAAGTCAACAGAAGTCAACTGAAAGTCAAAGTCAACCGAAAGTCAACTCAAAAGTCAACCTTGGTCAAACATAGTCAACATTAATTTGAAAAGTGTAAGTTATAATGATAACATAGGTTATAATGTTTATTAAAGTCAGAAGTGTATAATTATGTCTTAACATAAGTTTAATTAAATAAAAATGAATTATTAAAGTTTAGATAAGTTTAAATGATATAATTAATATAACATAAGTATTTAATTAATTAATTAAATATTAGTCATAATATAAGTATTATTAATTAATAATAAATTTTAAATCATATCATAAGTATTATTAATTAATAATGAATTATTAATCATATCATAAATTTCTAATTATACTTATTAAATCATAAGTATTTAATAATTAAATAATAACTAAGTCTTATAATAATTAAATAATTATTTAATCCTTATTATAAGTCCTATAATAATAATAATCTCATAATATAAGTTTAATACTTATCATAAGTATTTTTCATTAATAATAAAAGTATTATTAATCATAAGTTTAATTAAAATGTTAATTAAATCATAAGTCATAATTAAATGATATAATAAATATATATCATAAGTCTTAAATAATAATAATTACTTCTTATATCATAAGTAATTAATCAATAATGAAAATCATTATTTTTCTCATAAGTTTTAATATTTAACCATAAGTTTTAATCAAAAGTTCATCGGGTCGTATCTTGAGCCCCGGGTGTCGGTATTCGGCGAGCCTTACATATATCTCCGCCTAAGCAAACCACCCGACACAATTATGTACTCAAGAAAACTCCAAGAACAGTCCCTAGGTCGTGGATATCAGCCATGACAACACTTGGGAATTCAATTTACTCAAAACAGTGATTTAGGCACAACGGGTGAACCGTGGCTCGGATTTAGGTGAGACGAACATGAAAATTCGTCCCACCATCAGTCCTAACCAAAGGACACACCCTAAAGACACCAAGGATGATCACAAAGTCGGACCATACCTTGTTCTTGCCCATAACACCTTTCAATCTTTACCAAAAATCAAATTAAGCATATCTAGGGCTCCGGGAATCGAAACGACATGAATCCGGAGTCTAAAATTAATGTCTTGATGAGAGGAACTCATTTATATATTTTATTTTAACTTTTATATCAGTTACAAAGTCAGAAACACACGAAAAAGCTGCTGTCCCAATTTTATCAAACCGAAAACATGTATAATCGAGCAATTCTACGCATACAATCATCAATACAATAACATGTAACTATCATACTATCAATATAACATCAAAATACAGAAAAATAAATAAAAATTAAAAATCTAGGGTTAGGGTTTATACCCTAATCGAGAATCAAGAGGTGTAATCGTGTAGAGGATGATGAGAGGAACGCGTTTATGTTGAAAACTTCTTGATCCAAGCACTTGATTGATGGAAGATGATGATGAACATGGTGGTGGTGGTGACGGCTAGGCAAGAAGAAAAAGGGAGAAGTTGGGAGAAAAATAGAATTAGGTTTAATGGAGATAAAAATGAATGTGTTAAAATGAAAATGGGAAAAGAACTAAACACTCTCCCCCCCTTTCTTGTGATGTTCGGCTGAATGGGGGTCATGGGGTGGGCCCCATGGCCCAAATTTTGTATTTTGATCAATTCCTAGTGGCCCGAATGCCCGAACGAAACCCGAAACGCGAAAACACGGCTACGCGATTGAAAATTCGGAGAGATAACAAATACGCGACGAAAAATATATATAAATACTATATATAATCAAATGACATAAAAATATCATATTTAAAATAATTAGGACTTAAAAATCCCAAAAGCTCGACCGTTGGTTTGAAAACCGAAAAGATTCGCCGGATAGAAATCCGCGACACGTAGAAACGTACAACTTAAAATATGAATTCAAATATTCATATAACACATAATAATTAATATATTATTACAAAAATAATAATATAGGTCATAGAAATGACGTGACACGAATAACAATTAACGGTCGTTAAATAATTAACGGCAAAAGATAACGGAAAAAGTCGGGTCGTGACAGTACCTTCCCGTTACGGAAATTTCGTCCCGAAATTTAAGCAGGTGCAGGGGTTGACTCAGCATCTGGGAACAAATGCGGGTACTTCTGCCTCATCTGAACTTCACGCTCCCAAGTGAACTCGAGAATGCGTCTGGCGTTCCATGTAACTCGAACAATAGGAATTCTACTCTGTTTGAGAGTCTTAACCTCTCGGTCCATAATTTCAACAGGTTCCTCAATAAAATGTAGTTGCTTATCAACATGAAGTTCATCAAAAAGAATAGTTTCATTGGCCTCGGCCAAACACTTCTTTAAATTCGATACATGAAAAACGTCACAAGTAGCACTGAGTTCTTGTGGCAATTTCAAACGATAAGCCACTGGTCCAACTCTCTCAATAATCCCAAAAGGTCCAACAAATCGAGGATTCAACTTTCCCCTTTTACCAAAACGTACCACACCCTTCCAAGGTGAAACTTTCAACATAACAGGATCGCCGACCTGAAATTCGATATCGTTCCTTCTCTTATCAGCATAACTCTTTTGCCTACTCCTGGTGGTTCTCAATCTTTCCTTAATCTGTGCAATATTCTCGGTAGTCTCGTAAATGATCTCTGGTCCTGTGAGTTGAGCATCCCCAACCTCATTCCAGCAGACAGGAGACCTACACTTTCTACCATACAGAGCTTCAAACGGTGCGGCTTTAATACTTGCATGATAACTGCTGTTATAAGAAAACTCAGCCAGCGGCAAATATTTATCCCACCCATTTCCAAAATCAATAACACACACTCTTAACATGTTTTCTACATTTGAATGGTCCTTTCACTCTGACCATCCGTCTGTGGATGATAAGCGGTGCTCATATCCAATTTAGTTCCTAGAGCACCTTATTAGGACTGCCTCAGTCCAACATAATCAATACGGGAACACCATGTCTCGAAATAATCTCCTTCAAATACAAACGAGTAAACTTCTTCATTGAATATGTTTCCTTAATTGGCAAGAAAAAAAAGATGACTTAGTGAGTCGGTCAACAATCACCCAAATGGTATCGTAACCACCCACAACTCTCGGTACTTCGTAATAAAGTCCATTGCAATACCTTCCCACTTCCACTCGAAAATTTCAAGTTGCACCAAAAGTCCAAATGGTTTCTGATGTTCAGCTATAATCTTAGCACTGGTCAAACACTTAGCCACATACGTAGCCACATCAGCCTTCAAATGAGGCCACCAATACAGCTCCTTAAGATCATGATGCATCTTTCCTGAACCAGGATAATTAGAGTACCTAGACTTATGAGCCTTATCTAAAACAAGTTGTCGTAGGTCACCAAACTCCGGAACCCAAAGATGTCCCGCAAAATACCGAGTACCATCGGTTCGTACGTCTAACTGTTTACTCAAGCCTCAGACCTTCCCGTTACAAAATTCTTCTCCTTCAAGGCTTCTTGTTGAGCTGCAAGAATCTGCCTTGCGAGGTTTGTTCAAATGGTCATATTCAAGGCCCTAAACCTACGAGGTTCAGTCCTCTCTTTATGACTTAACGTATCGGCCACAACATTAGCCTTCCCCGGATGATATAAAAGTTCACAATCGTAATCATTCAACATCTCAATCCATCTTCGTTGCCTCATATTCAACTGTTTCTGGTCGAGGATATGTTGAAGACTTTTGTGATCTGTGTACACTGTACTCTTGACCCCATAAAGATAATGTCTCCAAATCTTAAGCGCAAACACAACAGTTCCCAACTCTAAATCATGAGTTGTATAATTTTGCTCGTGAATCTTCAACTGACGTGACGCGTACGTATTAACTTTCTTTCGTTGCACCAAAACACAACCAAAGCCTTGACGCGAAGCATCACAATAAACAACAAAATCATCATTACCCTCAGGTAGTGACAATATCGGAGCGGTAATCAACTTCTTCTTCAAAATCTGAAAAGCAGTCTCTTGTTCATCCTTCCACTCATACTTCTTCCCCTTGTGCGTTAAAGCAGTCAGAGGTTTCGCTATACGAGAGAAATCTTGAATGAACCTTCTATAGTAACCTGCCAACCCTAGAAACTGACGAATCTGAGTAGGAGTTTTCGGAATTTCTCACTTTTCAATCGCCTCAATCTTAGCAGGATCAACTTGTATTCCCTGTTTACTAATAGTATGTCTAAGGAATTGAACTTCTCTTAACCAGAAAGCACACTTAGAGAACTTAGCGTACAATTCTTCTTTTCTCAATAAATCAAGCACTAACTTCAAATGTTCTTCGTGCTCTTCATCGCTCTTGGAATAAATAAGGATGTCGTCGATGAAAACAATAACGAATTTATCCAGATAGGGCCTACACATACGGTTCATGAGGTCCATGAACATAGTATGTGCGTTTGTCAATCTGAACGGCATAACAAAGAATTCGTAGTGACCATAACGGGTGCGAAAAGCAGTTTTCGGAATATCAGTTTCTCTAGCACGTAATTGATGATAACCGGAATGAAGATCGATCTTAGAATAAATAGACGAACCTTGAAGTTGATCGAATAGATCATCAATTCTCGGAAAAGGGTAACGATTCTTAATAGTACGCTTGTTTAACTCGCGATAATCAATACACAATCGGAACGAACCATCTTTCTTCTTGACAAACAAAATCGGAGCTCCCCAAGGGGACGAACTGGGACGAATGAAATATAGTTGCAACAATGAAGGAAGAAATATATGGAGTAGTCACATCGGTGGCATAGATATTTAAGGCAACTCTCTCAAAGGAGATAACGAGGATCATGGACTTCAAAGTAAATTTTCATTACATTTCCGAAAGGAAGACGTACGGAATGTGTGATCTTTAAACGAGGGTGAACTTCCTAGCACAAGGAGCGAGGAAATCTAGGATTCATCCATATTCTTAAATTGATGTGCGGATGAAAAGAACGCGAATCATGGGTTATAAAGAATGGCCGACTTCAGGTGAGATGAATCTCCAAAAATAATTTCATGCACCGTAAAGTATTGAATCCTAGGATTGATGTTTTCGAGGGTGTTGCGGTTGACAGTGAATATTGAGAGTAGAAACTCCTCAAACGGTCTAGTGAAATATATATATCCATGATACCCACAATAACAACAGTTGGGGTAGAAACCCACATAGCGCCTTTTCTACAATAGGGTGACCACCGAGTGTACCCCAAAAAAATTGATTTATCGGTCCGTGTTTCGGCCATGTCCAACCATAAGAGGGAAAATTTTATGAGCGCAAAGACTTTCCAACAATTTTTATAAAACTGGCATCCAAACTGGTGTAAGAATTTCTATCAATGAACTTAATGGTAAATTTCATCCTTAAACGGAGGATGAGAAGAACTGTGATCCCAGCACTCTGTAGAGTAATGCGAAAATTCTAATGTAATCAATCAAAGAAGTTTTGAAAAAGCTTTAAACGTCTGATGTAACCCCATAAATGGAACGAAGCTCTTAGTAAATTTAGAAGTATGTACAACGTGTACCATTTTACGTAAAACAATTTGAGTTAACTAGACAACTCGACATGAGTGATTTTAAAATAATTTTGAAGGTACAATTTAGTGTATACTAGCCAAAATAGGTAAGGGTAAATTTATCCATTCGAATTCATACGTACATATATGATTTTATAATTAATATACATGACAAAATATTTCATTTCTTCTATTCGCCCATAAATCTCACGAGAACCGCCCAATTACACAAATGTGTAAAAATTTTAATGAAAAGCAGGGTATCCGCATCACAGAGGTTACGAGTTAAAGTAAGACCGTTAAAGCTCGGGTGAAGGACTTGAATCGTCTTGCGACATCTAATCAATAAATGCTACGAGGTCATGAAAACCAATGAGTTAAATATTGTTTTGACTATTATCAGGACATAAGTCCTTGGGCCAAAACTCTTCACGTGCGAAGCTGTCACTAACAAGCGAGTTATGAATGATAAAACATGGGGTAAGTAGTTCGGTTAAGACGAGTCTCTCATATATCAACAAATAGGATAATGAGTATCTTCCTTACTCATGTAACAACGTTAGAATTTCCGAATGAGTGGTGTACAAATTTTCTTTGACTCGCTTTCTATTCCTCATGTCACAATATTGGGACTTTTTATGAATTAACGTAATATAATCACGTTGGCCTGACGTCATTATATTTCACTAACTCATAGTTCCATTCCAATATCAATACTGCTCTTGTTGTTGGACAGGAGAGGAGAAACCCCACAGATGATATAGTTGGAGCATGTTAGATGTTGACGGAGGCTTGTGATACATAAGATGACTTAAATGCCGGTACGTGTTTTATTACATTTTGTAATTTGTTAGTGCATATTGTAAGTCGTCATTTGTGGATATGTATGCTTCATAAGTGTTGTTTGATGTGGTAGTGGAAACGGTTAAATGGCCTTAGAAAATTTTCCTTTTTAGCTAGTACATAGTGGCTTAGTTACTGTAGCGTGTTTACATGCTAGTTTGGATTTGCTACTTTTATTGTATGCAACATATTGATTTGTTAAGTACCATGCTTTAGGTATTAGTTAGTATGACTGATTTTGATTGGCCTGTTAGTCCGGAGTTGATCTGATATTGTTATGCGTACTTTGGTTGTATTAAATTAAGACTTGTAAGAAGTCTTTCTCTTTACCATAGACCGTTGACTGGTTGGGCACACGTAGTGACCAGTGGGGACTGTTTAGGTAGTAGTTCCCTTATTTCTTGACCCGAGACTTGTACCTTAGTTTGTGGCCGTATGATATGTAGTCTGTAGGTTTACAGACTGTGACTGAAACAGTAGGTGACTGGCCTAGTAGTGATATTATATGCTTGGACTTGTTGTGTGGAACCTGTAGGGTTGTCAAGTAGAACTATCTTCCTACTTTGATTTAACATCTCCTTGTGTATGGTCCTTAGAAATTTATTGGGGGAGGCTTTCCTTATTTGGTCTCTTGAGGAGATAGAGACAGACTTTGACTTGACCTTAGATTAGATAATAATTGTACTACTGACTTCAAGATCAGTGGAAGTGTCGGACGATGTTTTGGGAATATCGTGGCTAGTATTTTCTTAGAGTAAATTGGTATGGTTTGACCATGATTATTTCCAACGGTAGTGAGATCTCGTTAGTTGACAGTTGTGACTATATACGGCGGGAATGTGGGCGGTGAACCGTGTGAACTCTTTAGAAAATATGTGACTTTTGACTTAGAATTGTGATTGGAACATCGTTGGAATTGCATGGTATGATTTAATATATTCCTATACTTTGAGAGTTGTGTGACATTTGTACTTGACGATTGTAATCTCCAGGGATATGAATGGTAATGATGGGGTTAGTTATTGGTTGATGATATCATGTTCTGAGGGAACTATAACTTCTTCATTTAACAGTTGTAACTGTAGAGGATTTGGGTAGAAATGTCAGGATTTACCAGTGTGTTTGTAAAAGTGGATCAGTTGGGGTAAATTCGAACAGTGTGATTGTGACAGGCGTTAGTATACCGAGATAGTTGCAATCAGGTGATCCAGTTAGAAACTTTACGTTAGAATAAATTTGTATTAGTGGATTGTAACTATCAGTGACCAGAGGAACATACTGTGATAGATTGACAGACTTGATTAGGGACTTGCTCCGAAATACTCGAAATGAAAATATGATTTAGGATGATGTATTACGTCTGGCCAACAAAAATACATCATGGTAAATCATGCAGTAGTTTCGGGAGTCGGAGGAGACGTAGCAAGTGACGAATAAGATGATAATTGATGTTTGGTATATATATGGTTTCGATGGATTGTAAACTATAGTTTGATTATGTATATATGAAATCTTCTTAAAGAAAGAAACTTGATGGATAATGATTGATATTTATTAGTGGAATTTCCTTTAATGTCGGTTTATTGCGATTTTTCAGAGGATTTTGATCAGAAGTTGACTTTCAGATTTGGTATTGATCGTTGGACTGGAATTAGATATTGGTTTATTATTGGTTAAACATTGTTAAATTGCGAATCTTAATGGAGTTTTAACCAAGTGATAACCTTACTGAGGTAGTGTGTGGTGTCCGATTTGTATGCTGAGATTATTTGATGGATATAACTTGTTAATAACCGTGTCATAACAGTATACGTGGATATCCGTTAGTATAAATCATTGATGGTATGATTGAAAGTGGTTTGAGAATCGTGTTTGTAATAATTCTTATTGTTGAAGAGATGATCAGAGATATATTCTAGTCGACGGATTATTGATTATATATAATAATATTCTTGCGAGAATTGTGGTTAAATTCTTAAATACCGGGTTAGTAATGGGTATGTAACTACAAATTTAGGTAAGTTTAGTGAACCAGTGTTGACATTGTGGTTCAGAAATGGCGGGAATTGATTGAACAAGTGTTTTCAAGTAATGTGATGACGACGAATTTATGGTTTAGATGAATTGAATTGGAAAATTCGATGGAGTTATCTAATGGGTAATCTCGTAACCTGATGATATGGTTTACATATGATGAATTAAAAGTGGATTTCCATTCGTCTTTATGATGTGTGATGTGCAATTGTCGTTCTAATGTAGAACTTTTTATGGAGAATTGACGGAAACCAAAATGTTAGTGATAATTGATGGGTTAAATGGTGAACAATTACCTACGACTGGGGAAAAAGTGTGAAAATTTATTAGAATCGATGACGGATCGATGTATTGTCTATGTGTTGTTTCCTGTTTAAAAGGAGTTTAACGGTAGATGGTATTGAACTGATGAGTTGTTATCCTTTTATCTTAGAACTTGGATAGAAAATGACTTGTGCAGTTTTTGAAATATGATTGACCGATGGTACTTACTTATGTGTGCAAGAGAAGAGTGTGATACTATGGTCAATTGTGTAGTAAATTGTCTGACTATTGTGCTGTATGATTGAAATTTAGTGAATTAGAGGAATATCTGTTGCATGTACTTAGAAATTTTTAAGAAAGATAACTGCATAAAAGAGATAGATGCTATGACAAAATGAGTAATTTGTTGATAACAGATGACATAGTGATTTGATATGGACCTTGATCTATGAAAGGACCGTGGAAATTGAGAATGCTGATTGTTAGAACTACGAACTTTGTGGTAACCATAATTATTATTGACGATGTTTGTCATGAAAGTTAGTTATCCTTTACATCTTGTTAGAAACGGTGGTTGGTTTTAAATGATAAGAGTTTTGATTTGGTTATTGATTTTGGTAAGTAAATTTGTTGATTTTGTTGATGAGAAAGACCCTGGTGGTGATTTAACCGACTATGTGTGTTGGAGTACTTGTGTATCGTACGTTTGACTAGCACTTAGATTAGAGAACAGTGGATGTGATTAGAACCTGTGACTTTATTTGTTTTGGTAGACCAGATTCCGAGGACGGAATCTCTTTAAGGGGGGTAGATTTGTAACATCCTTGAATCGGGCCTAGTTGAAATGGTCTATTTTGCCGTTGTGTGGTTTTCTATGTTTTTATTTTAATTAACATTTATTGTTATTTGATGACGTGGTTAGGACCAGTTTGTGACAAGGGTCACAGAACAGGTTTGTTTATTTAATTTGGACTTCCTTTGGGATGCCAAATGATGTACGAAAGATATCAGATAACTGATAAATACCCGTGTGTTGTGATGTATGAGTTTTAAGACTCATAAGTGTTTGGTGGGAGGGTTATTCTTCCATTTCTAGAAAATTCCCCAAACCCACCCGTTCACTCTCCTCTCCATCCTATCAAACCCTAATCTTCAAATCAAGTTCTTGAGCTCAAATTGATCTTGGAATCTTGTTCCTTGTTGTCTACTGATTCTAACAAGGTAAGAAACATGTGTTTTTGTGTTCAATTCATGGTTAAATTCATAGTTTTGTGTGAGTTTTGTAAAAAGCTTGATTTTGTGTCAAAATCCATGGATTTGATGTTGTTATGGTCAAAACTATGTGGGTTTATAGTCTATAACATGTATTAATGGAGTTGTGGCAAGTTTTGGTGTCGAAAACGAGCTCTAGATCAAGATTTGGTGAATTTAGCTTGAAGTCCGTAGCCTTTGTTCAGTTTCTGATGAAGATGAACACAGTCGGCCGACTGTCGGTCGACAGTCGACCGACTGAGGGTTGAACCGGCCGATTAACGAAGACAACCGACCGACTGAGATTTACATTCGGCCGATTGATGTAATACCAAGTGAGTCGACCGACTGAGAAGGTCAGTCGACCGATTGTGTAGACAGTCGACCGACTGTCAGTGTCAGTCGACCGACTGAGTATCCAGGGCAGAATATTTTACCTAAGTGTTGATTTTTAGCCGTTATGCTGCCCGTTTGTATTTTGATGTTTATGATGTAAATTTTGAAAGTGCACAAGTGTTAAGGAGAAAATTTTTAGCGGACAGTTTTCTGACAAAATTTTCTGTATTGTGTTATTTGGTGTTTATGGACATAAACTAACTCGTGTATATGTATTTCTCAGGAGAAAAGGAGAAAGAGAAGGTTCAGTGATTAGATAGCTGAACACCTTCTCATTTGCTGGTAATCGGTGAGTGGGACTAACTGGAGAATATAGTATATTGTAGCATGTTATATTATGATTGCCATGCTTGTTAGGTATACTTATTGTTGTGATTAGTTAGTACCTTGTGATGACTGCATGTTAGTTGATGCTTGTCTGCTGGAGCCCAGTGCGTCCCTATCTTGTGGTAGCCTAATTCGATAGGAGAGATCAACCTGCGGGTTGGGTTCCTCATGTGGTAGCCTATTTGCATCCGTGTAGTATATGTTTGAATGACGCGTACGTCGCGTGTGGATGATTTATGCAGCACGGTATGTAGGAGGAACTTCCGGTAAACCCCAGCCCGATCAACTGAAGGTTAATGGTTTGGTCGAACCGCCGGAGTCTCTGTAGACTGCACTACTGGGTGATGTTTGTGTGTTAGACTATGTGACATGATTAGTATAACACTTATGTATGCTATGGCCTGTAGTTAGTCGTACTCACTTAGCTTCGTGCTAATTCCCCTCCATCTCCTCCCTGCAGGTTATTAGCTTTTGTAGATTATGCTTTTGGGGGAGAAGACGGGCATGAAGATGTTATGTTTGACAGGAGTCAACTCTGATGTTGTCTTGCTTTATGAAAACAATAATCTTTTTGTAAATATGTCTTCTCCGTATAAACAAGTATTTTGTAATGACACGTGACACAGGTTGTATTAACAATAGTTAATGTAGAAATCGTATTAAATTAATATTTTGCTTCCGCCACGTATTTCAAAAAAAAAATCAGCGGTGCCACATGGACGCTGTCCCAGTTTTAAAAGCTGGACGCCGTCCCAAACTCTAGACGCCGTCCAGATGGTCAGACCCAGAAAAAAAAAATTTAGGCGTATTTTTGGTAAAGCGTTGTCGGGTTGTTACAACCTTTTACGTATGATGATAATGATGATACTTAAGACTTGACTTGTTTACCTTTTAAACTTTTTGGGAAGATTTACTGACTTAGTAACCTTTGACTTAGGTTGAGGACCCTTGGACCAAATTACTACTTGCTTACGTTTTCATATCGACTTTATCGCACATTCACTGTGAGTTATAGCTCCCTTTTTACTTTAACTATTTTTGGGACTGAGAATACTTGCGTTTTTTATGTTTTACACACTAGACACGAGTACTTAAACTTTATATATGTGTGGGTGATATAACGGCACAAATTTTCCCGTTAGCTCGGTAACGTTTAACTATTGGTTTATGAACTGGTAGACGCGAATCTTAGATATGGATCCATCGAGTTTGACATCCCCACTCGGGCTAGTCGTGCTAGCATTTAACGGGTGTTTAATACTTCGTCTGTTTTAACGCACTCGTCAAGTGTACTTTTAGGGGGTGATATAATATTTTACGTTAAGTTAGTTACCAAGTGCCCACGGTTAAGCATATACTTTTCATACTGTTTTGAATACGAAATCTCGTAGTCTACCTTACGATATTGTTTACAATAAAACTATAGCTCACCAACATTCGTGTTGACTTTTTAAGCATGTTATTTCTCAGGTGCTTAGACGAGTTTGCTTCCGCTGTAATAGACTGCTGTTATAGTCTTGCTGTGTTAGACTTCCGCTGCATTATTAGAGATGTCTCAGTCATGGAACTTTTTACTTTGCATTCATTACTATGTTACATTTAAACTATGGTTTTGTAATAACCTTTGTGTCACGTACTATTTTTAAATGTTTTCTATTCGTAGAAGCATGTTACTCTTGTTAAACATTTGTCTTTGGAAAAACGTTATCTTTTTATGAATACAAAAGCTTTGTTTTAAAAACAGCATGTAGTGTTATACCGTGTAATAGACCTGTTGTTGATGATCCGTGCCATTGATTTTTGGACGGGGCATCACAAATAATTTAAAAATTTTAGGTTATATGTTTGTGTATATTGATATGTAGATGTATAATCATATATTTTACTACGTATATATGTATACATAGATGTATTTCATGTGGTAATTGATATAGTAATGAATGATAAATTGTCATCTATATCCGATCCACGAAATATTTAAATCATCCTTATCAATATCCATTATTTGTTTATTTACATCATTCATTTCCATTATATATGAATAGAATCGTGTAGATATCTATTGATGGAACTCGTAAGGTGACTTACGCATAAGATCTTTCATAGTACAAAATGCAGCAACCATTTTCCAATAAGAGAGAATGATGATATTTTAGAAATTAGAAGTAAAACATACAACACATCAAAACCCGAATTTACGTTATATTTGTCACCTAATAATTGGATTGGTTATCAAATGACTTATAATTCAGCGATAAGTAAGGAGCCCGTTCAATAAAAAAGATTAAGGGTGCAAATCTCTTAGTGAACATTTATATATATTCGTGTTGTGTGTGAGTTGTCTTATAAAAAAATTATTTGTTTCATAATTGGTAGGAAGTGTTGAAAAAAGAATCTTCTTGTCTATAATCGCTTTTCTCGTTGAGTTTTTTCAAGTAACTTATAATATATATCCGTATTGTGTGTGAGTTAGCTAGTTATACTTATCAACGGATTCAGAGAGTGTGAAGTGCACGCTCGTAAGAGTTGACTAGTAACTGTCGCGTAAATTGCTGAAAAACGGAGGTCAGTGGGAGTCGCACCCCCTTGCGGGGTCAAGGGGCCAGCGGCGCGTATTGTGGGTTCCAAGAGGCAGCGCCCCTCGCGGGGCTCGGGGTAGCGCCGTTTGTATCGAAAAGTTGCCTTCCAACAGAGTTTTTTGTCAAACGTCATGACTTTAGTCAATCGATTTTTCAGCCAAAATGAAGAGTTCCTTCTTTTCATGATAAGCGTCATAACTGATTATATTTTCGGTTTTATGGATATTCTACATTCATCAAAAAACAATACACAAGAACATACATACTCTCTAATAATTGATTTTAATTTCTTTTTGTCTGAAAACAAAATTTGTTCTTGTCATATCACAATTGATTTTTCGTGTAAACACGAGGCTTGTGAGGGACGAAATACTTAATTAGAAAATTGTTTCACAATTCAGGAACCAATCAGATTGTCTGTTTCATACCCCTTTTTTAAACCAAAAAGAGTCTGAAACTTATCACGTGTTAGTCAGATTGGTCGCTTATATTTGAGTAAAAATTACCCCTATCGTCGGATAGCCTGAAAAAAATCTTATCCTTTTATCGTTTATATTGATGATATTCCATTATATACGGAGTATTCGTTTCTTAGTTCCCTCTTTGATACTAACAAAATTCTATCTTTGGATTCTCTAGTTGTATACTTTTAATGTTGGAATTTCTCCTTTGCTTATCTAACTATGAAAGGACTGTTTGTGACCATAATTCCATTGGAATAGGATTCTCTTCAATCACAAACTGGCACCATCACTATGTGCGGAGACCATTAAACAATAAACACACTTTCTGTCTTTTGTACTCCAATGTAATTTAGACATGGAAGTTAACGTATCCATGTACCAGTGTACGCTCTAAAAAACTGAAGATAAATTTATCACTGTTCAAACTTTACTATGTGTGATAATAGAAAAGTATTAATACACATGTTATAAATAACCAATTACTATTATGTAATCGTATTCTAGTGATGTTTGAAATACATTAGAAACTCGGAGATTAGTCTATCTTGGTAAAATGATAAAATGATTTTTATTACAAGAAAAGAAAAAAAGTGATTGAAATTTGAAAACCACTATGAATGAAAGTTAAACAGATTAAGGGAGCGTTGACGCATTCATCTTCCCATTATACCATTGCCTTCCAATAATTGCTCTAAACCCAATCATGATCCTACAACACCACCCACAAAAAAACTCCAACCATTACTTTATCAATTATTATCCTTTCTACTAAAAGGCAAACCCTATTAGATTCACAGGGGTATAATTGTAATTTCACTGTCTCATATAAATACATCCTGATTACATGTGTGTCGTCATTTATGACAATTAGCGAGAAAAAACTCGTGACCCGCAGGTACTCGATCCGTGATGAGCGGGTAAAATCATAAAATCTTACCCACGGGCACGGGTAGGGGTAATAAATTATACCTGTCAAAGGGTCGCGGGCGGGTCGCGTGTACAATACTCGTCGCGGGTAAAATCCGATCTACTAAGTCATGAGATTTTTTTTAATTTATCCGTGAGTTTATATACATAAAATTATCAACTTAAAGAAGATTTTACTTTTAATGCAATAATGATTAAACATATAATATAACATATAAATAAAAAACTTGACTTTCACGTCATTTTACAGATGTGTATGGTACATATTATTTGTAATCAATAAAATTTTCTAACTTTTCTATAAAAAATTAACGAAGTTTTATATTATTATTACCCGCGGGTCACGTGCATGGGCGAAATTTTTTTACCCGCGAGCGGGTAACGGGTCTCAACGAGCAGAAAACAACCCGACAGGCGGGTCGCGGGTATATAGAACTCGTGCCCGTTACATGCGGGCGCATCCCTATTTGGCAGTGGTTTACACGATGGGTTATCTCTAAAAAAGAATTAGTGTTATTCTTCCAGTGTTCATCCCTTCATTTCTTCACTATAATCTTCACCATTTCTCGCACCTGTTTATTCCGCATGTTGTTTTAATCAAATACACAAATCGTACTAACAAAAACAAATAAATGTTACTCTGTATGATTTCAAGGATCGAACGTATTGTCATTGTGGAGTTCGGTATCGAAAGCGTTACTTTCAATTCTATTCCAATGAACATAACTGGTCTTTCTCAAATTTATTTTTGCTTGACTTAATTACTTAAATGTATCAGTCGACAGATTAATTGTTGAACCTTTTGATATGTAACCATTGTAATATTTTTATAGCCTCTTGTTAGAGATTGTATATTTTATAATGTGTTACTTTTTGTTAGGAAAAGATTTCCTATTGTTAGGAAAATATTTCCTATTTATTAGAATTGATTGGATAAAATCGGTAGTTTTTATAAATCTCTTAATTAGTGGGATTTGCATTTATCTAGGGAATTTAGTTTCCTAATTCTTATCCCCAAGACTCTATAAATAAAGAGGTCTTGAAGTGAGGTTAGTTGTCTTTGCCTGCAGCAAGAACCGATCTCATAACTTTGAGATCGTCTATCCTCTGTTTTTCATTGTTTATGTTCTTCATTTATTCAATAAAATGTTAAACTTTGAGAAACTTCTTTTGTTCTTCGTTTTCACACTAAGCTAATGTTTAATTCTTTTGCTTGATCGACGTTATGGGGTCTATCAATTGGTATCAGAGCAGGATCAACATATCTTGTTGATGATCCGGTCATTTTCGAGCAAAAGATGTCTTATTGAAGATACAAAAGAAAAATCGTTTTAATATTCGTCATGCTATGCGCAGTCTATGTAAAACGATTGTTTTAGATTCGTTGGCCGTTGGATCGTCATGATTTTTGGATATGAGGTTAACGGCATATAGATCTATCTCGTGTAAAATTTTTAGCTTGATCTGATAATTATATTAAAAGATATGTATTTTTAGTTCTGCTGTAATTCTGAGTCTGGAAACTCAGACTCAAGACTCTGATTGAGATATGAGTCTGGATTTCGAACTTAACAGTTTGATTCAAATGCAGACTCAAGATCGGACTCAAGCACAGATTATAAAGATCAGATTCAGACTTCAGTTTCGCGTGAACTTATACTTAGTAGAAGTTAGACTTACACGAGGTCAGACTCAAAATACTTCAGACTTTAAGACTCCAGACTCAAATCAGGTCAGACCCATTTGAGTTCATCTCTTTTGAACTCAAATTTTGAAGTGGTTATTCCTCAATAAGAAGACCGGATGTTATCTCATCATAATCAACATTTATGAAGATGAAGATTCAACAAATATGTTCAACATTTATACGCAAGTGGTTAAGCGGTGGTGAACGCGGTTTTTCATGCATATTTTCAAATGCAGTTTTGTCATGATTATGTTCATGTTAGTTGATGATTTGTCTTCGGGATACATAAGTGCTGATGAGATGTTGAGGCTATGTGTACAACAATGATAAATAAAGAGGAGGAGAATCAAGATTAAAGAAAGATCAGTTTATCAAGAGTTATGAAGATCATACAAGATGGTTAAAGCTTTGAAGACAAAGATTAGATTTATTTTTAGTCTATATTTACATCTTGTAACCGATTGTTTTATCCTAATCAATTAGGGGGAGATTGTTAGGAAAATATTTCCTATTTATTAGAATTAATTAGATAAAATCGGTAGTTTGTATAAATCCCTTAATTAGTGGGATTTGCATTTATCTAGGGGATTTAGTTTCCTAATTCATATCCCCAAGACTCTATAAATAAAGAGGTCTTGGGGTGAGGTTAGTTGTCTTTGCCTCCAGCAAGAACCGATCTCATAACTTTGAGATCGTCTATCCTCTGTTTTTCATTGTTTATGTTCTTCATTTATTCAATAAAATGTTAAACTTTGAGAAACTTCTTTTGTTCTTCGTTTCCGCACTAAGCTAATGTTTAGTTCTTTTGCTTGATCGACGTTATGGGGTCTATCAAATGGTTAACTAAAAGAATGTCAAAGTCAAAACAAGCTAAGACTATTAAAAAACTCAAAAAGGAAATTTCAAAGCTCAATGAAAAAATCAAGAGTCAAGAAAAACCTTCAGTTAAAAGAACATCTTATTTTCCTAAGAAAATTAAGAAGGTATGGAAACCCAAAGCTTGTGAAAATAAAAGTGTCTTAAAATCTGTCAAGGACAAGTTGATCTGGATTGAAAACAAAGCTTTTGTCTGGAGAGTGAAGGATACTCCAATTGAACCCACTGAAAAGTGGGCTCCCCTTAAAAACTAATCATTATCTTTTATTTGTGTCTTGTGTAGCAGGGTAATATGTGGTATCTGGATAGTGGTTGCTCAAGACACATGACTGGGTGCAAAGAGCATCTAGAAGGGTTTGTTGAAGAAAAGGGTCCTTCTGTATGATATGGGGATAATTCTGTTGCAAAGACTATTGGTTATGGTACTGTTAAAGCTGGAAGTGTTACATTTAAGAAAGTTGCTTTAGTTGAAGGGCTGGAACATAATCTGCTGAGTGTGAGCAAAATTGCTGATGAAGACTGTGAAATCAGAATTAGGAAGAAAGCTGGTATTATTTATGATCCTAAAGGAAGGTCAACACTTGTGGCCTGGAGATTTCAAAATGTGTATATGTTGGATCTAGAATCTGTTGATGCTGGAATTGAGACATGTTTGTACTCTCAGACTGTCCCAGAACTCAATTGGCTTTGGCACAAAAGGCTTTCTCATCTTAATTTCAAAAATATCAATGAGCTTTCCAAAAAGAAGCTTGTAAGAGGTCTTTCACAACAACCTTTCAAGAAAGATAAACCTTGTTCTGCTTGTATTATGGGTAAACAGACCAAAACAAAGTTTCCCTCAAAAACCCTAGCTACCATTAGTGTTCCACTTCACATGCTTCACATGGATCTGTTTGGTCCAATGAACACTAGTAGTCTGGGTGGAAAAAGATATACTTTGGTAATTATTGATGAGTATACTAGACTTACATGGGTTATTTTCTTAGCTGCAAAGAGTGATGCTCCTGAAGAAATCATCAACTTGATCAAGAGAGAGCAGGTGCAAAAGGGTGTTCTTGTCAAACAGTTGAGAAGTGATCATGGTACTGAGTTCAAAAATGTCACATTAATTGATTTTTGTGTAGAGTCTGGAATTGGTCAAAATTTCTCTGCTGTTAGAACTCCACAACAAAATGGAGTTGCTGAAAGAAGAAATAGGACACTCATTGAAGCAGCCAGAACCATGCTATGCCAATCAAATATTGCCCTAAGGTTCTGGGCAGAAGCTGTAAATACAGCATGTTACACTCAAAATAGGTCCTTGATTGTGAAGAAACATGGTAAAACTCCTTATGAGTTATATCATAAAAAGGTGCCTACTATTCATTACTTCCATATATTTGGTTGTAAGTGCTATATTTTAAATCAAAGAGATCAGCTTGATAAGATGAGGCCAAAGTCTGATGAAGGTATATTTATGGGATATTCTTCTGTATCCAAACCTTATAGGGCATATAATTTGAGGAGAATGAAGATTGAAGAATCCATTAATGTTTCCTTTGATGAAAGTTCTTTAGAAATGGATCAGTCATGTAGTACTGAACTATCTGCACTTGGTGAATTGTCTAATTTGATTTCAGGGAATAGTGTTCAGACTCTGGATTCAGAGTCTGACTCAGATGAACCAAATTTTTCTGGATTGAGAAATGAAGTTGCAGGTAATACTCACACAAAAGAACCTTCACAGAAAGAAGAATCTGTTGTCAATCAAGAAAGTGGTGATCAGTCATCAAATATCACTTTGGATCTCATTGTTCCTACTAGAAAATCATCTAGAAACATAGTTCCTTCAAAGCATCTTGAGGACTATGTTGTGGATTCTACAGGTTTTCCTAAACCTAGTTCTTCTTCTCAGACACCTGTGTCTGACTTTGCTATAGCAAATTACTGCTTCTTTTCTTGTTTTCTTTCACTAATTGAGCCTAAAGAAGTAGATGAAGCATTGGCTGACAATGATTGGGTTGAGGCTATGACTGAAGAATTGACAGAATTTGAAAGGAATGATGTTTGGGAATTGGTTCCAAAGCTTGCTGATAAAACTGCAATTGGCACAAAATGGGTTTTCAGAAACAAGGTTGATAAAGATGGTGTTGTGATCAGAAATAAAGCAAGGTTGGTTGCTCAAGGGTACAGACAAGAAGAAGGAATAGACTATAATGAGACTTTTGCTCCTGTTGCTAGAATTGAAGCAATTAGACTGTTTCTGGCTTATGCTGCTCACAAAGATTTCAAGGTGTTTCAATTGGATGTGAAAAGTGCCTTCCTGAATGGTAAATTGCAAGAAGAGGTTTATGTGAAACAACCTCCTGGTTTTGTAAATAAGAAATTTCTTAAGCATGTCTACAAACTGAAGAAAGCATTGTATGGTCTGAAGCAAGCTCCCAGAGCCTGGTATGATACCTTGTCAACATTTCTTCTAGAAAAGAATTTTTCCAGAGGAGCCATTGACAAGACTTTGTTTTTCAAAAAGGACAAAGGTGATGTGTTACTTGTTTAAATTTATGTTGATGACATTATTTTTGGGTCTACAAATCCACACTTGAGAAAATGGTTTTCTGACATTATGTCTGAAGAGTATAGAATGAGTAATTTATGTATTTTAAACTATTTTCTTGGGATGCAAATAAAACAGAGTTTTGAGGGCATTTTTATTAACTAAAGTAACTACATTTCTTACATGTTAACTAAATATGGTTTTAAAAATTGTTCCTCTTTAAGAACTCCAAAGAGTGTTTCTGAAAAGCTTGATAAAGATGAATCTGGGAAACCCACTTGTCAATCAACCTATAGAGGTATGATTGGATCTTTGCTATATTTAACTGCAAGTAGACCTGATATAATGTTTGCTACATGTCTTTGTGCACGTTACCAATCTGATCCTAGGGAGTCTCATTATAAAGCTGTGAAAAGAATTTTTAGGTACTTAAAAGGTACCCCTAACCTGGGTCTTTGGTATTCTAAAGACTCAGGGTTTGATCTAATTGGTTACACAGATGCAGACTATGCACGTTACAAATTAGACAGAAAAAGGACTTCTGGTGGATGTCAATTGCTAGGTGGAAAGTTGGTTAGCTGGTCTAGTAAAAAGCAGAACTCTGTGGCTACTTCTACAGCAGAAGCTGAGTATGTTGCTGTAGGAAGTTGTTGTGCTCAGTTACTTTGGATGCAACATCAACTTCTGGACTTTGGGTTAACATTGACCAACACTCCAATAATGTGTGACAATGAAAGTGCAATTGCTATTACTGAGAATCCAGTGTTTCACTCAAGAACCAAGCATATTGAAAGCAGGCATCATTTTATAAGGGATTATGTTGAAAAGGGCAAAGTGTTTTTAAAGCATATTGGCACTAAGGATCAATTGGCAGATATTTTCACTAAAGCACTTCCTGAAGAAAGGCATTTCTATCTTCTTGGACAACTTGGAATGTCTAACAACCCATCCTAATCCATCTGGACGAATTCATTACAATTGGTTACATCGCGAGGTACTTGACCTCTATATGATACATTTTACAAACATTGCATTCGTTTTATAAAAGACAAACTTTCATTACATCGACATTGACGACATGCATACCATTTCATAATATATCCAACTATAATTGACTTAGTAATAATCTTGATAAACTCGACGACTCGAATGCAACGTCTTTTGAAATATGTCATGAATGACTCCAAGTAATATCTCTAAAATGAGCAAATGTACAGCGGATGATTTCTTTCATACCTGAGAATAAACATGCTTTCAAGTGTCAACCAAAAGGTTGGTGAGTTCATAGGTTTAACATAAAACAATAAAATTCATCATTTTGATAGACCACAAGATTTAAATCATGCATGGTACAAATGGGCCCGAATCCTATACCCACCTGTAATGTACATGCGATATCTTTTAAATACAGTACACCTTTCTCGTGTACGAAATCATCTTTCATAAATCTTAGTAACCGTACACATATCTCGTGCACAAAAATAACATACACATAACCTGTGTATAAAATCATTCTCTCGATACATAACATTCACTTTTCATTGCTTTCATAGCTTAGCTTGGTAACCGACCTTAACATATAATGCGTATAATAATATCCCCAAAACAGAACATCTCGTCTGTATAATAATCATATAAACTTCGAAGTACTAAACACCACGCCCACTAGCCCTTCCGTCTAGTGAACATTCTAGGTGGGGGTGTTAAACCCGGTAGCTACCTTTAGGATTCGCGTCAATTAGGCGTGCACTAATTCTCAAAATTAATTCCCTAATTCTTAGGTTACCAAGCAATAATAATCAGGGGAAAAATATTCATATCAATTGTGGCAATTATCACGTCCACATAATTCAATGGTGGCAATTATCACGTCCACATAATTCATTCGAGGAATGTTTTACTTGTGTCTATCTCGTCAAACATTTATAAAAGCATTTCATGTATTCGCAGTTCAAAAATGTATTTCAAAAGCATTTAATAAAGCAGTTGTAAAAGTAGCGCATGTATTTTGAGTCCCAAAAATGTAAAGAGTAAAAGGGAATCAAATGAACTCACGCATATAAATATTGTAAAACAGTTATTAAAACAGTGCATGTATTCTCAGCCCAAAAATGTAATGAGTAAAAGGGAGCAAATGAACTCACAATACGATATTTTGTAGTAAAAATATTCATACGGCGAGACTGAACAATGCAGGGTTGGCCTCGGATTCACGAACCTATATCATTTGTATATATATTAACACACATAATCGTAATCGAATAATATGTATATTATTTTTAATAATATACTTGTTAAATTATTTGTTATATAGATATAGATATATTTAATTTATATATTTTATTTTAACTAGTGTTTATCTTTCATTATAACATATTAATAATAATAATTTATATTAGGTTTTATATATGATAATATATATATGTATATATTAATTGATATATTTTATATATAGCTTAGTTACTATCTTGTTAATAATAAAATTATAGTGATATGTGATATTAATATTCTTGTAATGTATTTTTATATAAAAATATCTATTTGTAGTAATACTAATAATAATAACTATGAATATAACAATTTTACTACTAATGATAATAATGATAATAAGTTTAATAATTACAATATTAATTATCATATTAATAATAATAATAATGATAATATTAATAATAATATTTATGATAATACTAATAATAATAATAATACTAATAATAATAATATGACTACCTCAAAAGAATGAGCGTTAAAAAATAATAATACCATTGCCCAGGCTTGAACCCGTGACCTCTTGATACACAGAAACACACCCAACCACCTAAGCCAATCTGTCTTTATGAAATTATCCGTAATCTAGATAAATTTAATCCCTTTTCATTTCGGCCCAACAACACAACAGCCCAACTGAAATCATATCATATCACGGCCCAACTACTTGATCTCAGGCCCAACTACTTCGATCTCAGGCCCAACTGCAAAAGAGATCCAGTAACATATCTTTTTGGGACGTTTACAAGATAATAAAAAAAATTTGTTTCTCTGCACGTGTTGGGATTTGAGGAGTGATTACTGATCTATCTTTTCCTCCATTGTACACGTTTCTTCTTCGCCCTCACTCTTTAGTCATCATCTTCATCGTTTTTGTTTGCTGTAGTAAGAACAGAAATTCACGCAGCAGCAGAAAAAAAATGGTGTCTTTATATGGTGGTTTGCGGTGGAGTTGATGGGTTGTGGTGGTTATTTGCAACGGTTACAACAAAAATAAAAAATAAAACAGAAACTAACGCTGTAGCGATCATCATCTTCATCATCAATATCATTGGTCATAATCATTATTCGAGTCACGCTCATCATCATCGCTGTAACTTCCTCACCATCATAAAATCATGTCATCACTATACATCATCATCATTCTAACCAAAAGCAATAGCAGTTATTTTAATTAACATCATGCATCACCATCGTTCTTCCTCATCACTTACAGTTGGTGTTTGATGGGTTTTGGTTATAGGTTTATTGTGAGGTCGACAAAAAGGCAACAATAGTTAATTATCGAATAGTAACGGACACTTATAATAGTTGCAAGTGTGGTGTATTTGATGCTAGTTACAACAAAAAAAAATAATATAGTGAACCATGGTGGTGATTGGTGGTGAGGTGATTCTCGTTGGAGGGTATTGTGGGTTTTGAACTCGTGCAGGAAACAGAAAGAAAACAGATACAGTATAAAGGCAGTAGAAGATCATGACAAGTAATAGTAAAACATGGTTTGGCTAAGCAGAAATAGTGATCTGGTTGATGGTAGTTCAACCCAAAATAGAAAAACAGAAATAGAAGTGACGCAACAGCAAGATTGGGTGTTGGGTTTCGATGATAGTGGTGACGGTTTAAGTGATGGTTGTATGGTGATTGATGATGATGGTTTTGTGATGGTTTGCAAGTGATGGTGGCTCACGGTGGTCGTGATGGGAGTGGTGGTTTGTATGACAATGAATATGGGTGATGTATGAAGATCGTTCGATAGTAAACAGAAGGCTAGCAGCTGTAGCTGCAGTTACAATAGTAGCGTGGTAATAGTTTGAACAATAGGAAGAAAAAAAAACATTGCAGCAGCAGTTATGGGTTAGTTGGTCGATGGTTTTCAAGCTGTAAACGTGGAGAAGTAATAGCAGTTGCAACTACAGAAGTAGTTAACAATGGTTGCAGGTGGTGATTGTAGGGGGAGGGTAAAGTGATGAAAGTGCTTGATATTGAGGTGTGTTCTCGGTGGATTCATGAATGCAATATGTTATGTATATATCATACATAATACCTATATTATGGAAGAAACCAAAAGCAACTACAGTAAAATATTAATCATAGAGTAATTCTCGTGACATTAATACTATTACTCTGCCGACACTTTTCCCCGGATGGCTATTTCGTGTCCATTGCTAAACAGTTAACGTATAAAAGTGTCCCTAAAAATCCCAAATTTTTAGATTAAATATATTTAATTATTTCACTCATTAACTGTTTGAAACCTGATCAAAAAGGTTCGATAATTATTTATTTTCTGTTCTAATTTATATGTACGGAGTACTAATATTTAAACTTAAAAAGGTAAAAATATTTTTAACAAAGCTAAAATCTTCGTACTCAATTTACAGTCCAACCTTTATCTTAATTCTTCATATATATGTAATAGATCTATATGAACGCTAATGAAATGCCAACCGAGTATTATTGACGCTTACTAATTAAGCTCAAAATCAATCATTTTTAATATCTTCTCTTCCTATATATAAACAGTTTTAGATTGCAAGTTCATTAAGTAAATAAATATATTATATTTTCAAACAAGTAAATTTAATATTATTATATATTTACAAATAATATAAAAATAATAATTTTATTACTTAGTATATTATTTTATATATTTATTTATATCAAAAATTTCATACAAATGATTAATAACGTTTCAAGTTTTTATATAAATATATTTATATATATATATATATATATATATATATATATATATATATATATATATATATATATATATATATATATATATATATATATATATCTATTCACAGATAGTTGTTCGTGAATCGTCGGGAATAGTCGAAGGGTAATTGCGTATATGAAAACAGTTCAAAATTTTTTAGACTCAACTTTACAGACTTTGATTATCGTGTCGAAACCATATAAAGATTAAGTTTAAATTTGGTCGGAAATTTCCGGGTCATCACAGTACCTACCCGTTAAAGAAATTTTGTCCCGAAATTTGATTGGGATGGTCATGGTTGACAATAAGTATGTTTTCATGACTCATATGAGCTGATAAATAGAGTTTTATCATCATGTGGTTAATATAAATAAGACAATTCAATTATTCGAAGCGTACGAGTGAAGCTATCACGAAATAGTGAAATAAGGAAATAAAGATTCGTCTTTACTATTGACGTGGTCACTGTTGAATTCCGGAAATTCAAGGAATTTAGAGGAAATCTTCGTAATAAGATTTGGTTCTTCGATAGTTAAGGAAATTGGGATCATCTTTGGTTAAATGTGATAATCTGTTTTGATTGTTCTGATGGATATTTCACTATAAATTCACCCTCTTCATTTCCTTTATATTATGGAATTCCATCCTTTTGTTCTGTTCCCAACTTTAATTCAAGCGAATAAGGGTTCAGAATTTGTAGATATGAAATTCGGAATAACATAGTTAATGTTCTAATAGAGATTGTAATATCACGATCTCGGTTGGTTAAATTACTAGAATTCATGAGAAGAGATAGAATTATTAAGAAGATATGTTCTTAATATGTTTGGAGATTAGGTAGAATGTAAGATTCATGTAACATGGCACATGATGACGTTATGGTCTGTGAATCATCACGTTTCATTAGAAACTCAGCATGACTTACTGTAATATAATCACGTTGATCAAGTGTCATTATATTATACTAACTCATGCATCAATTTCCAACACTACTTCAAAATCATTCATAATTCAAACTCGAATTTTAAAGAAATTTAGTAACTAAAGTAGTTTCCTTTATTATGTAATATAGATAGCACGAAGAGATAAATAATTTCGGACGAGAATATATTTATGAAAATATCCTCAGAAATATCAAAGATATTTATGATGATATTTTGGAATTTCTAAGTTTGATGATTGATGAAGAAAGATTTTCCGCAAGATTTTAACATGAGTACGGAGCTAGATATTTGTTGAAGGTTTCATCGGATCCAGAATTACGTGGATTCTTTGAATATATTGTATGGTCCTTGTATTTGGCCTTGGTCTTCTTCATGGTTTGTTCAATCTGTTTTTCAGTACCAAATTTTCTATCGAGCGTTCCTAACACTCCCTTCTTTATCATCAAATTTTTGACCGTTTATACCATCTACAATTTTTCTGTTTCCTCTGCATTTAATGCTACAATATCTAAATCATCGGTTATCAATCCGAGGTGGTTTCAAGATAATTGTGTTTTTAGATGATTAAATGCTGATGATAATATGGTGGAATATAAAAGGTTCTTTGGTAACAATAAATGAGCACGCATATATATCAAGGTTATAATAAGGTTGTTTCGAATGAAAAGTCGAAGTTGACTTGCTGGAGCTGTGACAAAATTTGCTACTTTGAAAGGGATCGCAAAGTTATTTTCGGTAATAACAACGCCAAAGGAGTTAGCACAGATACATGTTAAACATTTACTCAGGTTCCGAGTGTTTTCAGGTGCATAACTATATGCATAAATCTTTCCTTACGTACATGAAGTGTTGTTAGTTCATCCTCTCGATTGAGGTGTTTTCAAGAATCATTAAAGGTTTGAACGCAGATTGTAATCGTCAAGATACAAACGAGGTTTAAGATGAAATCAAGTGGCAAACTTGAAGAAATGTTTAGTTTCATATGTTATAATCAATATTTTAATTCATTTTAATTGTCCAATATTATTATTCCACAGTCGATAGTCCACAGTTAACAGTCCAATAATTCATATATAGTTTAATATATAATATTCGAATTAATTAATACATATCGTGACCCGTGTACATGTCTCAGACTCGATCACAACTCAAACTATATATATTATTGTAGAATCAACCTCAACCCTGTATAGCTAACTCCAGCATTACTGCATATAGGGTATCTATAGCTATTCCAAATAATATATATAGATGCGTCGATATGATATGTCAAAACCTTGTATACGTGTCCTGATATTTAAAGTGCGTAAAATAAATAACAGAAATTAAATGAAGATAAATAAAATTGCGAGAATTAAAATTGCGATAAATAAAATGCGATAAATAAATTTCGATAAATAAATTGCGATAAATAAATTGTAATCAGTTAGCTAGGAACAGTTAGCTAGGAACAGTTAGCGTGAATTCTTAACAAAATTTCTCATAATTAATATGTTTGTTTCTAACAAATTTTATTTTGTCCAATGTTTTCTTCATTATGCCACTTGTTGGATTCTGATAATTCAAAATTTAAATATGAAATTGAATAAAAATGGTTATTCTGTGGTGATCGGATTCGTATATCTATGGATGTAAGTAGGATAGTAATTGACTGTTGAATCAGATTCGAATAATGTACAGTGTAACTTATTAATGTGAAATCCAAATATTTCTCGGGTATTACCTACCAGTTAAAATATTTTCACCATTAATAGTTTGTACAAAAGAATTTTTAATTACAATCTTTATGAAAACATATATACATATATATTTTCTTCAGATGTAATCATGGATTTAATGAGTTAATATGATATTAATCTCATTTGATTTATCGTTAAAACTAGAATACATAATCTCTAAAATATTAGAAATTACATAATCGCCATGTCGAACGAAGGTAAATGAGGTAGAACGATACATAGAATGAAGATCATACTCGAAGTATAGATTGTGATGTTGAGGCTTGTGATGCGGATGTTGTTGTTGGTGGTACTGGTGTTGCCGGTGCTGTTGTTGAAGCTGGTAGGTTTTGCACCACGTTTTCCAAATTGATTACTCGAGCGCGAAGCTCGTTGACTTCTTCTATTACACCGGGGTGATTGTCGCTTCAGGTTCTTCGTCAAGAGGACAATGTGGTGGATGGAAAGGATCGCCTTTTTCTTGTCTCCAATGATTGAGGAGGCTACGAACCCATCCCCAATTCATCCAAAATAGATGATGGCTGATTGGTTGATCCATTCCGGTCACACTGCTTTTGGAGCTTGAGTGGGATTCCATTTCAGAATCCGAGGAACTTGAACTGATGACGAATTTCATTTCGTACGATTTGAATAAAGGATTTTCGATATAAATTGATTTTCGAATATTGGATGGTATTCTAACTATATAGAATATATATATATATATATATATATATATATATATATATACATATATATATATATATATACATATATATATATATATATATACATATATATATATATATATACATATATATATATATATATACATATATATATATAGAGCAAAAGGTTTCTTAGATTACGGAGGAATTTATGGGATATGTCAGGAAAGTTTACAGTAATAGATACGATAAGATATGATTTAGCAGATACGCTAAGATATGAATTTTGTCTATACACTATTCATGCAATCAATGCAGTAAGACGTGTCTAGACTAATAATAATAAGCAGGTAATTTCCTAAGGATGATAAGTAGGTAATTTTCGACACAAAATGATAAGCAAAACATTTGACATGCAGACACGGTCGAAGTCCAGACTCACTAATGCATCCTAACGACTTATCCGTTAGACATACTAATGCAGACCTGGTTCGCTAAGACCACCGCTCTGATACCAACTGAAAGTACCCGTCCTAATCCATCTGGACGAATACATTACATTTGGTTACATCGCGAGGTACTTGACCTCTATATGATACATTTTACAAACATTTCATTTTTTTTTAAAGACAAACTTTCATTTCATCGAAAGTTGACGGCATGCATACCATTTCATAATATATCCAACTATAATTGACTTAATAATAATCTTGATGAACTCAACGACTCGAATGCAACGTCTTTTGAAATATATCATGAATGACTCCAAGTAATATCTTTAAAAGGAGCAAATGCACAGCGAAAGATTTCTTTCATACCTGAGAATAAAAATGCTTTAAAGTGTCAACCAAAATGTTGGTGAGTTCATTAGTTTAATATAAATAATCATTTCCATCATTTTAATAGACCACGAGATTTTCATTTTCAGTTCTCATAAATATACGTCCCATGCATAGAGACAAAAATAATCATTCATATGGTGAACACCTGGTAACCGACATTAACAAGATGCATATAAGAATATCCCCTATCATTTCGGGAAATCCTTCGAACATGATAAAAACAACATCGAAGTACTAAAGCATCCGGTACTTTGGATGGGGTTCGTTAGGCCCAATAGATCTATCTTTAGGATTCGCGTCAATTAGTAGATCGGTTTACTAATTCTTAGGTTACCAAGCAAAAGGGCCATATTCGGCTTCGATCATTCACCCATATAATGTAATTTCAATTACTTGTGTCTATTTCGTAAAACATTTATAAAAATTGTGCATGTATTCTCAGCCCAAAAATATAAAGGGTAAAAAAGGCAAATGAAACTCACAATACTGTATTTTGTAGTAAAAATACATATGACGACATTGAACAAGTGCAGGGTTGGCCTCGGATTCACGAACCTATAACATTCATATATGTATTAAAACATATACTTGTAATCGAACTAATATATATATATTAATTTATTAGTTATATCCTTTTTATATGTTTCATATATTTACTTTGTTATATATAAATATTAATTTTCGTTATGTTATACGTATTAAATATATTTTTAATATGTATATATATATATCATTTGTATATTATTAATAGTAGTTATAATAATATCAAAATAATATTAATAGTGGTAAAAATGATAATAATGATAATACTTATTATTATTAGTAAAGATAATAATGTTAATAATTCTACTAATGATAATATTAATGATATTAATAATATCAGTAAAATGTTAATTATAATGTTATTGGTAGTAATTATAATGATACTTAATAATTTTAACAATAATAATAATGATCATACTAGTTTTAAACAAAATTATAGGTTTAAAATGATAATACTTTTAGTAATAATGATAATAATACTTTATAATAAGAATTTACTACTAATCATAATCATATCAACAATATTAATAATGATAATATTAGTACCCATGTTAATGATAACAGTAATAATTCTATACATTTTAAAATGATACAATAAATGATACTTGTAACTGTGATAATAACAATAATAATTATAATTCCAAAATTAATTATAATACAAGTAATAATACTACAACTTAATGATAATAATGATAGTAGTAATATTAATAATAAAAATTTTAACAATAATAATTAATACTAGCAATAACAATAACAATAACAATAATAACAACAACAACAACAACAACAACAACAATAATAATAATAATAATAATAATAATAATAATAATAATAATAATAATAATAATAATAATAATAATAATAATAATAATAATAATAATAATAATAATAATAATAATAATAATAATAATAATAATAATAATAATAATAATAAAAACATGAGACTACCTTTGATGAAACTTTTAAAAAAAACTGCCCAAGCCTAGAATCAAACCCGAGACCTCTCGCTCACTCGCACAACACCTTAACCATTCATCTATTCTTGTTTTCCTGATTAAACTCTTGACCCACTTATATTTAACCCACATTTTAAACTGTTCCACCTTCTTCTTCATGAACCAAATCAATCAGAGAGCAAATTCAACCTCGAATTGAGTTTGATTCAGCTTTTAGAACATAAATAGAAACGATTGTAGTTGTAATTAACAGGCACAAGTTTAAAATAAAAATTTAAACAGATAGCAGAAACCATAACTGTCGTGAAGATTATTTTTGAACTCAAATCGTGATTTTAATTTCTAGGCATTTTTGGATTCTGAGTTCTACATAAGATATGCTTTAAATCATTTATAAAAACTCTATGAATCATCAATTTAATTTAAAACATCAACAGGATTATGAATTTCATGTTGAACACAATGTTTGACTTTTTGAAAATATAACTTTGACTCTTGAATTTGAATTCAATAAAAGAAATTGACACTTTAAATTTTGCAGAAAGATCATTTGGATCATTACTAACAAAACCTCATTTATACTTTTTGAAATTTAAATCGAATTTAAGCTATTGCTAATTACAGTTATGAACACCATGAACTTCAAATTGATATTTAAATTCAAGACTGTTATACACTATAATTACAACATGAAACATGTTGTAAATCATTTATAGAAACTTTGTGGATACTCAATTGATCCAGAAACAACAGATAGAATTCAAATTTTAAGATGAACCATTTGTTTGACTTTTTGATATAAGAGTTTGACTCGTAAATTCGAATTCAATAGAAAGATTTGAAGCCTAAAAACTTACAGATAGTTGAATTTCATCATTCCTATTAGAACTGTATTATTAGATTTTTAGAATTTATTCAAAATTGAGCTTTGATGGAAATAACCCTGGAACAGAGTGGCGAGCTGTATACTTAATTAATTTGGATAAAAAATTAATCAATTACAACAGATGGATATGATAATTGATATTGGTAATGTAAAGTTGAGTGAGTTTTGTCAAATAATATGTGTTAATTGGTTGTTTTATTATGAAAGTGGGTCAACAGAAAAATTCAAATCAGAGGGAAAGAAACAAAGGAAATATATCAGATAGGGATGGCAACTTGATTAGTACAAATTTGATACAGAATTTAACTACTCCAACAGACAAATTACCCAATCCGATATTGATGGCAATGATTCTGTATTATTTAATATAATTTTTATATCATTAATAATAATAATTAATAAATACAAATATATTAATAATAATAATAATAATAATTATAATTATAATTATAATTATAAATAATAATTATAATGATAATTATTAACAATTTTGTTAATAATGATGTTAATAATAATAATAATAATACAGTAATAATAAATTGAATTATATTTACAATACTTATAATAATTTACTGATTTTAGTAATACTAACATTATTATTTATAACAATATTAGTAATAATAATAATAAATAATAATAGTACTGATATTAACAATGATGACAATTTTATATATTTATATATAAATTTATTTTAATTACAACTTAATTATTTTATATCCTATTTTACATACTTAATTCTAATGATTAACTTATCAATAAACACAAGAAATTATTGTAAAGCACGCATTGAAATTTTTTGCAGGAATCTCCACTAACTTTTGTCTAGTTATTGTTAATTGACACATTCGTTCTTACATGTAAATCAATTTACCATTTATTCCAAATACCGATAAAAGGAAAAGATTTCTCAAATCATAGTGGACCTCATAACAGAGACCCGTAATCATAATCACAATGTAACTGATAATTCAGTCATTTAATATCATCTTCTAATTCCATTGATAAACATATTGAAACAAATATGTTCATGTAAAGTATTATACGTCTAATACTTGTTAACGTTTTCAAGTTATAATATATACATATATACAAATATAATCATATCCGTTCCTATAATGGTTCGTGAATCTTTGGAATTTGGTCAAGGTTAAATGAATGTATGAACACAGTTTAAAATTCTTGAGATTCAATTTACAAACTTTGCTTATCGTGTCGGGAATATATAAAGATTAAAGTTTAAATTTGGTCAAAAATTTTCGGGTTGTCACACTACCCACCTAAAATGTCCCATCCTTACACATTCTTGCACAGGCTACCAATATCACACTCATGTCACAGGGTGAGATACAGGCCTCAAAACCTTCTATGTCCAAAGATCAGTTTTCTTTTTACAATAGGAAGGCTGCGAGGACATACCAACCCTACCCTCATCCATTGGCACTACTTCTCAGACTGAGGCACCAGTTACCATGGTTGGCCTACATCAGGCTTTGACCAAGTTGACTAAGGAGTTTGATGACAAGCTTTCTGTTGTGCAGTCTAAGATTAATAATCTTAACTTTAATAATAATTTTGTTTCTAAAGATGAGTTGATGGAGGTGAGGAGGTTGGTTGGGGATATGCAGGTGTCACACCCCCAGTTAGGGCCTGGGCGAAATGTGATTCAATATCATAATACATACCAACATATTATAAAATGAGAACAATAACTATATGAATAAAACTAAATTGCAGCGGAAGGATTAATAATGTCGTTACAAGAATTATAAATTGTTCAAATGCAGAAAAGTAAATATGCGATAAGTCTTGATCCTAGCCAAGTAAGTCATCACATAAGCAGTAGATATAGAGGTCTTGATCATTCAGTACCTGAGACAAACATGCTAAAAGTGTCAACCAAAAAGGTTGAGTGAAATTCATAGGTTTAACAAATATGATTGACCGTTTGTTCTTAGACCACAAGATTTGTTATAAAAGTAGATCACGCAGATCCAAAAGTAGTACTGATTCGTGATATTTTAGACTAAACGTTTGTTTTGTTGCCCCGATGATAAGTTGACAATACCTTATCACCATGTTTAAATCATTATTAAGTAATACAAAGACATCGCGGTTAAGTGTATCGGGGACGTTACTCCCGATAGGCCTACCCCCAATAATTAAGAATGCCTTATCCTGAAAGCGATTAAAAAATATCACTGTGGGGTCTTAGTAGCATAAGCTAGTCATAGCACAGTTTAAGTTCGTACTTGTATCTAAGTTGTTTAAAGTATAAAAGCAGCATGTGTCTCACCCCAGTAAGTATAAAAAGTGCTATAGCAATAAGAGTGGGGCTATGAAAGTCACCTTAGTAATTCGGTGAGTGAAAGTATTCCTTAAAGAGAAAGTATGGATGATCGAAGCACAGAGAAGTCAACCTAAGAATAAGTTGAGAATAGTTTAGATGTTTTGCCCTTTGTTAAGATAAATTTATGAATGTTTAAGTGTAGTTTCCTTTGCTAAGTTTCCATGTTTAGTAAGTTTCTTATTAAAGAAGGTTTCTCGTTTTGGAAAGGCTTTTCATATTAGACGAACTTCCAATCTAACACTTTCAATTCGAATGGCCTTTTCAGGTCATAGGGTTCTGAGCCACAGGACCCTTTAAATCGGAAGCCCAAACTCTCCGCCTAGACTTTCGAGCGTCCTCTCCTCCGAGAAAGATCAAGATCTATACCCGTCTAATATACCCTTCCAATACGTTTTAGGTTTAAAGTTTAAGTTATACTTTTACGTAATAATAGTAGTATTAGATAAGTAGGTTAAATTAGTGTAGTAGTAATTAGAGGTAGTATTAAAGGTTTAGGGTTTAGTATTTTAATTTATATCTTATATTTATTATACATGTAAGGATACATATATATATAGTTTAAATTTAAGTTTTAGATCAATATAAGCATTAATAATTGTCTAATAATGCTCACTAACATTTTATTGACTTCTTATTAGAAGGTAACATGTTTAAAACTTTATAAAAATTTTCTATACATTAATACTAGTTTTTATGCATTAATTATTATTTGCTATTATTATTTTAATAGCTAAATACAATTAAATAGATAAATATGTTTTAAATCACATCTAATATTTTTTTTAGGATCTACTGATCAATATAAACATAGGAAAATTTTATAATTCATTGTTATGATGTTTAAGTATTTATTTCAAATTTTGCTCTCGGTTTACAATAATTCATAGTTAATTATGTATAAAATACCAATTTAACTCAAATAAAATATTTTATATTTTTCGTGACCTTCCATAAGTGTACTAAACTCAAGAAAATTATTTATATATATATGTTACAGATTTAAATATTTAATTCGAAATTTGCATTATTTCTAATATTAAATAATAATAAAAATAATTCGACTTTGAAAATCAACTTTTATAATTTTTGCTTGTTTGTTCAAGTATTACAATCTCAGGAAAATTATTTGTATACTTATATTACTGACTTAACTATTTATTTCAAATTTTGTTTTGTTTTATGTATATAATCGGAATTAAATATAAATAAATAGTTAATAATTCTAAAAATAATTTTTACATCATTTTTAATTGTTTTCCAACTGTTTTCCTTCAGTACATATAGTTCTCATTATTTAAAAACATTTATCTCTATTTATATGTATTTACATATAATTATCGAAATAATGATAAATAGAAAATAAATATATAAAATGATAAATAAACCAAACATTCAGTTCCAGAAATGTTTTTACATCATGTGTGACACTCGAAAATTATTAGATCAGTTATATAAATTCGTTTAATATTTATTATGCATTTACATGTATTTACCGATAATTTAATAATTCATTTTTAAATATAAATTAATATAGTTTCCGAATATATAAATCATAAAAATAATTTTTATAACCATTATGATACTTTATACTAATTATCATGTATTTATTTTATTTATTTATAATTAACTTGAATTTAATTTGTATTTAACAATCGGCTAACATAAAAACATAATAAAAACTGAAATAAAACTATAAAAAAATATAGAGAACTTACAAAAAAAAAAAATTCAGAGATTTGAGAGAGAATTCTTCAAGTTTTTGGGGTACAAATTTGTGAACTAGGCTATGGTATTTATAGTTACAATTTTTGGTAAAGAGAAAATAAAAAAATACAAAAGTTTATAAAAAATAACTAGTGTCTTGTAAAAAAATTAAAAGTATTTATGGCCAGTCATGCCATCATTTCAAAATATAAATAAATAAAAGTAAAATTAAAAGTAGAAATAAAATAAATAAAAGTGGATCTAGATCTAGTTTATATATAAAAAATACTTTTTTTTTTACAATCGGCCGAAGCCCATGATGGGGTGTTTATATATATATATATATATATATATATATATATATATATATATATATATATATATATATATATATATATATATATATATATATATATATATTTATAAAAACAGAATATTTATATTTCATAGTTCTAAAAATGTTAACTAAATTAATTTGTATTTTTATTTAATTATTAAATACAAATTTTGATAAATATAAATATATATTCGGTATTTATAAAATTATAAATACTAAATGTGGTTTTTATTTAATTAAATTATTACTTTATAATTTTATTAGTTTTATATATGTTACTACATTTATATATACTTGTATTTATTATATAGTTAATTGTATAATATATTAACTAAAAAAAAGTAATATAAGTATTTTATATGTAATCATGTTATGACATAATTTTTTTTTATATAAAAATTCTTACGCGTACGTTGTTGAATAAAATTTATTATTCGTTTAACATTCGTTAATTTCGTATGTTATATAACGACCTTTTATTAATACTTAGAGTTTATTCATTTTACTTAAATCTTTTGTTCGGGCATTATATAGATGGAAAGAAAAAAAAATGAGGGTCGTTATAGTACCTCCCCGTTAATGAAAACTTCGTCCCGAAGTTTTAAGTGGAGTTCCTGTCTGCTTCATCAACAGTTGGGAAGAGATGGGGGTATTTCCGTATTATTTGGTCTTTGCGTTCCCAGGTATATTCGGGGCCCCTACGCGAATTCCAACGGACTTTAACAATAGGTATGTTGCTCTTACGAGTCTCTTTGACCTCTTCTTTCATAATCTCTATAGGTTCTTCGACAAAGTGCATTTGCTCATCAATGCGGATATCATTCAAAGGAATAACAAGAGTATCTTCGGCGAGACACTTTTTCAGATTTGAGACATGAAACACATCATGTACTTGACTTAGTTCAGCTGGAAGTTCTAATCGATACGCAATGGGACCGATTCTTTGAATAACTTTGAAAGGTCCAACATAACGCGGACTGAGTTTACTTCGTTTACCGAAGCGGATAACACCTTTCCAAGGAGATACTTTCAACATAACGTTATCTCCAACTTGGAATTCTAACGGTTTTCGGTGAGGGTCGGCATAGCTCTTTTGTCGACTAAGAGCTGTTTCTAAACGCTTCTTGATTTGCACGATCTTTTCGGAAGTTTCATGAATAAGTTCAGGACCAGTTAATTGTCTGTCCTCGAGTTCATCTCAACATAACGGAGATCTACATTTGCGACCGTATAAAGCTTTGAATGGTGCAGCTTTAATACTAGAGTGATAGCTGTTGTTGTAAGAAAACTCGACTAAAGGTAGGTGTTTATCCCACCCTTTACCGAAATCGATAACACATGCTCGTAGCATATCCTCCAAAGTTTGGATAGTTCATTCACTTTGACCGTCCGTTTGCGGATGATAAGCTGTACTCATGTCGAGTCAAGTTCCAAGAGACGCTTGCAAGGATTTTCAGAAATTGGAAGTAAATCGACTATCACGATCCGAGATAATAGAAGTAGGGACACCATGACGAGTAACAATCTCTTTAACATAGAGTCGAGCTAACTTTTCCATTCTGTCAGTCTCTTTGATTGGTATGAAATGTGCAGACTTAGTGAGACGATCAACTATGACCCAAATCGTATCATTGCCATTTGCAGTCTTAGGCAATTTTGTGATAAAGTCCATAGCTATACCATCCCACTTCCACTGTGGAATATCGGGTTGAGTTAGAAGACCAGAAGGCTTTTGGTGCTCGGCTTTGACTTTTGAACAAGTAAGACACTTACTCACATAAGTAGCAATGTCGCCTTTCATGTTGGGCCACCAGTAGAACTCTTTCATATCCTGATACATTTTATTAGAACCGGGATGAATAGAATACCTAGTCTTATGTGCTTCATCCAAGACTAGTTCACGGAGATTACCATAACGAGGAACCCAAATTCGATTACCAAAGTATCTTGTACCATTGGACTTAACTTGCAGTTGGTTTTCGAAATTTATAGGTCCTTCTCCTTCGATAAGTGTAGGTTTGATAGCTTCAACTTGAACTTCGCAGATTCGAGAGATGAGATTCGATTTGATCTTAAGATTCAAGGCACGAACACGCCTAACTTCATCCTTTCGACTTAGAGCATCGACAACTACATTTGCCTTTCCCGGATGATACTTTAGTTCACAATCATAATCATTTAACAATTCAAGCCATCATCTCTGTCTCATGTTTAGCTGTTTCCGATTAAAGACATGCTGAAGACTCTTATGGTCGGTGAATATCGTAAACTTAGTACCGTATAGATAATGTCGCCACATCTTTAGAGCGAATACCACAGCACCTAACTCCAAATCGTGTGTGGTGTAATTAACTTCATGTTTCTTTAATTGTCGGGAGGCATAAGCGATAACCTTCTTGCGTTGCATTAGAACACAACCGAACCCTTGTTTCGAGGCATCGCAGTAGACAACAAAATCATCGGAACCTTCAGGTAAAGATAAGATCGGAGCAGTGGTCAACTTCTCTTTCAGAATCTTAAACGCAGACTCTTGTTCTTCGGACCACTCGAATTTCTTCCCTTTGTGAGTTAACTTGGTGAGAGGCTTTGCAAGAAGAGAAAAATCTTTAATAAATCTTCGGTAGTAACCGGCAAGTCCCAAAAATTGGCGAATATGCTTCGCAGTCTTTGGCACTTCCCAATTCTGAACAGCGGTGATTTTAGCGGGATCGACATGTATTCCATTACTATCTACAACATGTCCAAGGAATTGTATGGTTCTAAGCCAAAACTCACACTTAGAAATTTTTGCGTAGAGTTGTTCTTTTCTTAAGAGTTCAAGAATCAATCGTAAATGTTGCTCATGTTCTTTCTCGCTTTTAGAATAGATCAAGATGTCGTCGATGAAAACAATAACGAATTTATCAAGGTAGGGCTTGCAAACACGATTCATAAGATCCATAAATACGGCTGGATCATTGGTTAAACCGAAAGGCATAACATAAAATTCGTAATGTCCGTATCGGGTGCGGAATGTAGTCTTAGGAATGTCGGACTCCTTGACTCTGAGCTGGTGATAACCGGATCTTAAATCAATCTTAGAATAAATGCTTGACCCTTGAAGTTGGTCGAATAGATCATCAATGCGAGGTAACGGGTAACGGTTCTTTATGGTAAGCTTGTTGAGTTCTCGGTAATCAATACACATTCTCAACGTACCATCCTTCTTTTTGACAAATAAGATAGGAGCTCCCCACGGGGACGAACTTGGACGAATAAAACATAGATCCAAATGTTCTTGGAGTTGGTTAGAAAGTTCCTTCATTTCGGAAGGTGCTAAACGATACGGTGCTTTAGCAATGGGTACAGCACCTGGAGATAAATCGATTTGAAACTCAACTTGACGAGACGGTGGAAGACCAGGGAGATCTTCGGGAAACACATCGGGAAAATCTTTAACAACCGGGACATTTTCAATACGCGTTTCTTCGGATTCGATCATTTTAACGTGAGCTAGTATGGCGGATTAACCTTTCACAAGGTACTTACGGGCTTTAAGACATGAGATGATATTAAGATTGGAACAACTCCGTTTGCCTTGGATAATAAGAGTTTCTCCACTTCCTAACGGAATTTGAACGGTCTTATCGAAACACATGATGGCTGCTCTCAATGGACCTAACCAATCCATTCCAACCACTACATCAAAACTACCTAGCTCGACCGGCAAAAGGTCTATCTTGAATTCCTTATCGGCTAGAATTAGGTTGCAGTTTTTATATATTTTATCAACTTTCATTAACTTCCCATTAGCCACTTCTACTAATCGTCTGGTTTGTAGGGTTTGGGGCTTTTCAGTAAAAAGGGTGCAAAACTCATTTGACACATAACTCTTATCGGCTCCCGTATCAAATAAAAAAGTGGCATAACAATTATTGACGAGGTACGTACCGGTAATGACCTCATCCTCATCACTGGTTTCTGCAGCAGTAATCACAAAAGCACGACCTTTGGCAGTAGCATTTGCTCCAGTAGCTGGAGTATCTTTCTTCTTTGGACAATTCGGGCTAATATGCCCTTTTTCACCACAAGTATAGCATGTTGGAGGAGCTCTAGCCGGAACAATGGCTCTATTCTGAGGTAGGGTTCTACAAGTCTTTGCATCATGGCCTATCTTCTTACATATTGTACACACAGCAGTGCACTTTTCCGGATGATGCCTTTCACATTTAGAACAAAACGGACTAGTACCCTGATAACCGGGTCTCGTACCATTCCCCGGTTTCTTGTTAACATTTTGAGCTGAACCCTGAGATGGTTCAAATTTCCTCTTATTGTCACCGTTTTTAACTTCGACTTGTTTATTAGCCGAAACTCTCCTACGTTTAGCAATCATTAAACTCTGTGCCATGTGGATCACAGCATCTACAGTAACTTTTTCGGCAGAAATCACATTTCCTTGAACATCCTCGGGTAGACCCTCGATATACCGCTCTATCTTGCGGGCTTCAGTTGGGAACATTTCTGGACATAAGGTAGAAAGCTCAAAAAAACGATTGGTATAGCTTTCGATATCGGTTCCTTTAACTCTGAGTTCCCAGTACTCAGCTTCGAGCTTTTGGACTTGACTTCTTGGGCAAAACTTAGTGATCATCATGCCTTTGAGTTCATCCCATGGGGTAGCATTAGCATTATCTATTCCCACAGATTTGGTATGAGCAGTCCACCATGTCATAGCATTGCCAGTGAGTGAACTTGTGGAAAACTTCACTCGATCATTATCTTCGCAGTTACAGACACGGAAGATTGATTCTAGCTTTTCAAACCATCGGACCAGTTCTACAGCTTCTTCTTTTCCACTAAAAGTGGGTGGTTTACAGTTCTTAAAATATTTATAGGAGCAAGTTTTAGAAGGAACATTATGATTGTTATTGTTATTGCCTTGGGCGGCCGCTAGCAGCAATTGAAATTGCCTAGAAGAAAGAGTGACATTTGGTATAAGATTGTTGTTGTTGTTGTTGTTGTTGCCACGAGTTGAGTGAGCCATTGATCTTCAATACATAAATACATTATTAGTTGAAGAATCAAGGTGTTATAAGTTTACAATCATGATTTATAACGTTTGCACAACACACATAGGTGAATAAGACAATATGCTTAAATAAACACTTAACATTATTAGAAACGAGGCATTATATAAGCCTTTATTACACGAGTTTGGAATGGAAAAAGTTTAGGCATAAGCCTTTACATAGATGGGTAAACAAAAAATAGGAAAATAAAAGATAGGTTTTAGTTCTTCTTTTTCTCGTTCTCAGCTTCCTTCATAAATTTCTCAATCTTTTCATTTTTCTCCTTTTGTTTCTCATGGAGGTATTCAAGATTATCGTAGAGGTTAGTGATGCGGCTGTTGACAAAGTTGTTGTTGAATTCCTTGATAGCCAGTTGATGATTGATTCGGTTTTTCTCTATTTTCATCTTAGACTCAACTAGTTCTTGGAGGTAGGCAAGAGATTGCTTTCCCCAACGGGTATTCCGTTCTTCCTCAGTCTTCACTTTCATTACTGTCTCCATCACTTTGTCCATGTTATTTTTCACAAGTTTTTCTAGTCTTTCCGTTTGAGAGTCGAAGGACTCTTTGATGATTTCTTTCAAGATTGTGTTTTCTTTTTCTAGGTTGTTTAGACGCATTTCTATCCGAGCAACATGGCGCCTACTATACTCTTTATTCTTATCACAACTTCGCTGAAGGTTGAGGAGGTTACTCTTCACCATCACGTGCTCAATGTTATTACAAAATAATGGACCGGCTTCTCTAGTGGCGGCGGGTTCGGTTTGTTTTCTCTTTCGAAATGAGTTTTCAGATGATTCTTTAATAGGCTCTTCTTCAGGCTCATAATCTGAGAAGTCACTGTTGTAGTTAGGGAGGTCTTGAAGAGCATTCCATTCGGGAGTATTCATCGGTTGATGAGAGTCAGAGTCAGCAGAATTGGCAGGATGTTTTCCTTTGCTTTCATTTCTCGGGGTTGGATAATATTCGGGAGACCCACGCGAGTTGTAACGAGTGTTTGGGCTATAGTTCATTGGTGGTGAAGGAGGACTATAAAGTGGGCTTCGAACTGATTTTTCGGTAGAAGATCCTTCAGTATCTTCCTCAGCTGGTTTGAAAAGAGTCATTTTGTTTATTTGATGATAGCTTGACATCCTAACATTAAGATAGATATTTTGATTAGATTTTTAAGCTAGGATTGTAAAGAATGAGAGGTAGGGTTGAACTCTTTGCTTTAACATTCTAAGGTAATCCTAAGTGCTTTAAAGTCTAAGGCAGGAAAGGTTATAGTTTCCTAGATTGCTAAGGTACCCTAGCTAACAAGTAAGGCACACATAAAATGCAATCCTGGTTCTCTATAACAACCTGGTTAAGTTCTGATACCAATCTGTCACACCCCCAGTTAGGGCCTGGGCAAAATGTGATTCAATATCATAATACATACCAACATATTATAAAATGAGAACAATAACTATATGAATAAAACTAAATTGCAGCGGAAGGATTAATAATGTCGTTACAAGAATTATAAATTGTTCAAATGCAGAGAAGTAAATATGCGATAAGTCTTGATCCTAGCCAAGTAAGTCATCACATAAGCAGTAGATATAGAGGTCCTGATCATTCAGTACCTGAGACAAACATGCTAAAAGTGTCAACCAAAAAGGTTGAGTGAAATTCATAGGTTTAACAAATATGATTGACCGTTTGTTCTTAGACCACAAGATTTGTTATAAAAGTAGATCACGCAGATCCAAAAGTAGTACTGATTCGTGATATTTTAGACTAAACGTTTGTTTTGTTGCCCCGATGATAAGTTGACAGTACCTTATCACCATGTTTAAATCATTATTAAGTAATACAAAGACATCGCGGTCAAGTGTATCGGGGACGTTACTCCCGATAGGCCTACCCCCAATAATTAAGAATGCCTCATCCTGAAAGCAATTAAAAAATATCACTGTGGGGTCTTAGTAGCATAAGCTAGTCATAGCACAGTTTAAGTTCGTACTTGTATTTAAGTTGTTTAAAGTATAAAAGCAGCATGTGTCTCACCCCAGTAAGTATAAAAAGTGTTATAGCAATAAGAGTGGGGCTATGAAAGTCACCTTAGTAATTCGGTGAGTGAAAGTATTCCTTAAAGAGAAAGTATGGATGATCGAAGCACGGAGAAGTCAACCTAAGAATAAGTTGAGAATAGTTTAGATGTTTTGCCCTTTGTTAAGATAAATTTATGAATGTTTAAGTGTAGTTTCCTTTACTAAGTTTCCATGTTTAGTAAGTTTCTTATTAAAGAAGGTTTCTCGTTTTGGAAAGGCTTTTCATATTAGACGAACTTCCAATCTAACACTTTCAATTCGAATGGCCTTTTCAGGTCATAGGGTTCTGAGCCACAGGACCCTTTAAATCGGAAGCCCAAACTCTCCGCCTAGGCTTTCGAGCGTCTACTCCTCCTAGAAAGATCAAGATCTATACCCGTCTAATATACCCTTCCAATACGTTTTAGGTTTAAAGTTTAAGTTATACTTTTACGTAATAATAGTAGTATTAGATAAGTAGGTTAAATTAGTGTAGTAGTAATTAGAGGTAGTATTAAAGGTTTAGGGTTTAGTATTTTAATTTATATCTTATATTTATTATACATGTAAGGATACATATATATATAGTTTAAATTTAAGTTTTAGATCAATATAAGCATTAATAATTGTCTAATAATACTCACTAACATTTTATTGACTTCTTATTAGAAGGTAACATGTTTAAAACTTTATAAAAATTTTCTATACATTAATACTAGTTTTTATGCATTAATTATTATTTGCTATTATTGTTTTAATAGCTAAATACAATTAAATAGATATATATGTTTTAAATCACATCTAATATTTTTCTTAGGATCTACTGATCAATATAAACATAGGAAAATTTTATAATTCATTGTTATGATGTTTAAGTATTTATTTCAAATTTTGTTCTCGGTTTACAATAATTCATAGTTAATTATGTATAAAATACCAATTTAACTCAAATAAAATATTTTATATTTTTTGTGACCTTCCATAAGTGTACTAAACTCAAGAAAATTATTTATATATATATATGTTACAGATTTAAATATTTAATTCAAAATTTGCATTATTTCTAATATTAAATAATAAAAAAATATAATTCGACTTTGAAAATCAACTTTTATAATTTTTGCTTGTTTGTTCAAGTATTACAATCTCAGGAAAATTATTTGTATACTTATATTACTGACTTAACTATTTATTTCAAATTTTGTTTTGTTTTATGTATATAATCGGAATTAAATATAAATAAATAGTTAATAATTCTAAAAATAATTTTTACATCATTTTTAATTGTTTTCCAACTGTTTTCCTTCAGTACATATAGTTCTCATTATTTAAAAACATTTATCTCTATTTATATGTATTTACATATAATTATCGAAACAATGATAAATAGAAAATAAATATATAAAATGATAAATAAACCAAACATTCAGTTCCAGAAATGTTTTTACATCATGTGTGACACTTGAAAATTATTAGATCAGTTATATAAATTCATTTAATATTTATTATGCATTTACATGTGTTTACCGATAATTTAATAATTCGTTTTTAAATATAAATTAATATAGTTTCCGAATATATAAATCATAAAAATAATTTTTATAACCATTATGATACTTTATACTAATTATCATGTATTTATTTTATTTATTTATAATTAACTTGAATTTAATTTGTATTTAACAATCGGCTAACATAAAAACATAATAAAAACTGAAATAAAACTATAAAAAAAATATAGAGAACTTACAAAAAAACATTTCCAGAGATTTGAGAGAGAATTCTTCAAGTTTTTGGTGTACAAATTTGTGAACTAGGCTATGGTATTTATAGTTACAATTTTTGGTAAAGAGAAAATAAAAAAATACAAAAGTTTATAAAAAATAACTAGTGTCTTGTAAAAAAATTAAAAGTATTTATGGCTAGTCATGCCATCATTTCAAAATATAAATAAATAAAAGTAAAATTAAAAGTAGGAATAAAATAAATAAAATAGAAGTTGCAGACTCTGGATTTGCTGAAGTCAACGTTTAAAGATTTCTTGAAGCCAAAGCTAATGGTTATTCTGGAGATATGTTTGCAGATTAAGAAGATATGTTTTGAAGATTCAGTTTTATCTCCAGAGTTGACTTTCAATTTATTAGCAAATTAGTTTGGTTTTTAGTTTATCTTTTCCATTTTTATAGCTAAGTAGTTTTGAAAACCAAATCTCCAGATTTGGTCTTTATCGGTATAAATAGGGACATATTGAAAGGACCCGTTCATATACATTATAAACGATTCACAATAGTTGATTACATTGCGAGATATTTGACCTCTATATGATACATTTTACAAACATTGCATTCGTTTTTAAAAGACAAACTTTCTTTACATCGAAAATTGACAGGCATTCATACCATTTCATAATATCCACTATCCAACTATAAATTGATTTAATAATAATCTTTGATGAACTCAATGACTCGAATGCAACGTTCTTCGAAATATGCTATGAAAGACTCCAAGTAATATCTTTAAAATGAGCAAATGCACAGCGGAAGATTTCTTTAATACCTGAGAATAAACATGCTTTAAAGTATCAACCAAAAGGTTGGTGAGTTCATTAGTTTATCATAATCATTTATTTCCATCATTTTAATAGACCACAAGAATTTCATTTCCAGTTCTCATAAATATACGTCCCATGCATAGAGACAGAAATAATCATTCATATGGTGAACACCTGGTAACCGACATTAACTAGATACATATAAGAATATCCCCTATCATTCCGGGATCCTCCTTCGGACATGATATAAATTTCGAAGTACAAAAGCATCCGGTACTTTGGATGGGGTTTGTTAGGCCCAATAGATCTATCTTTAGGATTCGCGTCAATTAGGGTGTCTGTTCCCTAATTCTTAGATTACCAGACTTTAATAAAAAGGGGCATATTCGATTTCGATAATTCAACCATAGAATGTAGTTTCAATTACTTGTGTCTATTTCGTCAAACATTTATAAAAGCGCATGTATTCTCAGTCCCAAAAATATAAAGGGTAAAAAGGCAAATGAAACTCACGCATATAAACATTGTAAAACAGTTATTAAAACTATGCATGAATTCACCGTCCAAAAATGTAATGAGTAAAAGGGAGCAAATGAACTCACCATACTGTATTTCGTAGTAAAAATACATATAACGTCATTGAACAAGTGCAAGGTTGGCCTCGGATTCACGAACCTAAATTAATTATATATATTTATGTGTTGGTCAATATTTGTCTAACAAATTAGGTCAAGTCATAGTGTACCACAATCCTAATGCTCGAGACTAATATGCAAAAGTCAACAAAAGTAAATTTGACTCAAAATAATTTCCAAAAATCTATACATGATTAATATATAGTTTAAATATCGTCGTTTTATATTTTTAAATATTTTTAAAAGATTTATTAGAGTAAATAATATAATTTATTTATTAATAAATAAAATTTTATATTAAATTTATATAATTAAATATACTTTTATATATTAAGTAATAAAATTTACAGGGTTCATTTAATATCATAAAGATAATATGATAGGTATTATTAAAGTAAGTTATTACACGTAGTAAAATATGTTTGTATCACATATTTATTTGATAAAATAATATCTATAATGATAGTAAGTAAAAGTTGTATTATTTTGTAATAATAATTATTATTATAAAAATATCAATATTTATAATTACTAAGATGACATTATGATAAAACGATAATTCTAATTATGATAACTTTAATATTTACGATAATTTTTAATATTATCTTTAAAATAATAATTCTATTTAAAATAATAATAATAATGATATTTTATAGTACCAATGACATTTCTATTAAAATGATAATTTTTGTTAAAATGATAGTTTTAATACTAACGATACTTTTAATAATAATAGTAATGATAAAAATAATAAGAACGATAATTTTATCTAAATCAATATCTTATAATATTTTAATTTCATCATGATACTCTTACTCATTATTTCCTAATCATTTCGTTTAATAGCTTTTAATCGTCTTTTATATCGTGTTCATAATAATGATAATAATAGTAATCAAAATAATTAGGTGTTACAAATATTTGTTTTAATTACACTAATATTAAAAATGATAGTTACTATAACATTATTAACGATAATACTAATAATTATCTTAATGATAATATAGTAATAATAATAATAACAATAACAATAACCATTTTTAAATAATGATATATATATTAATAATGATAATAATAATAATAATAATAATAATAATAATAATAATAATAATAATAATTGGATAATAATAATAATACTAATTATAACTTTAACGATAATAACGATAGTAATAATTAAAAAATAATAATTTTTAATGATAAATCCATTTTATTGATAAAGATAATGATAATAATAAGATAAAACTAGAACGACGATAAAAACGACGATTATAATAATCATTTTTAATAAAAATATCGAAAATTCAATTGATTATAACTTCTAATCCGTTCATCGAAACCATTCGATATCTAAAGGAAAAGTTCTTAATTTTTCGCTAGCTTTCCAAGGACATGCATATCTTATACCTTATCTCAACCGCAAGTGTAACTAATTTAAGATTCAACCTAACCTGTCTAAGGGGCAATATCAAAAGTACAAGCATGCATAATCCTAAATACTCGAGCACTAGTCAGTGATACACTATTAGTATGTAAAAGTTAAATTATGAGTACTCACGTATCAATATTGAGATTCAATATTGCAGGAAAGGTACGTAGACGCAACGGAAATGATAAACACTATATTGACCTCACGAGCATACCCATGAACCATACTCAATCACCTCCATAGCTATAACCCATAATTTCCTTAATCCTATCCTACTCGAAAAACAATTTCGAAATCACTCAGACAGCACTCCATCGTAATATTTTATGTATACTAGTAATATCTTGAAATAATACGGAGTAAATATATATATGTAAATCGATTGAGAGTTTATAGAAAAATATTTTCAAGTTTCTATGAAATAATGAAACCTATTGAATTCTATTTATAATAGATTTTTGAATTATTAAAGTGAATTATTAAAGTATGAAATATTAAAGTATGAATTATTAAAGTGAATTATTAAAGTATGAATTATTAAAGTGAATTATTAAAGTATGAATTATTAAAGTGAATTATTAAAGTATGAATTATTAAAGTGAATTATTAAAGTTAAAGTAAAGTAAAAATAAAGTAAAGGTAAAGTTTAAGTATATTAAAAGTATAAAACTATGTACGTATAATACGCGTATAAATATATATAATATTAATTTAAATCGTTATATATATTTAATAAAATAAAATATAAATATCATTATCTTTATCATACTAGTTAAGTAATGAGTTGTCAAAAGTGGTTCTAGATATTTATAAAAGTTATATACATTTTAATAATAAAGTTCTTTTTAAACTGAAAATGTTTTTGTATGTTTGAAACTAAATAGATCAATCGAGTCTTTATGAGATTCAATCTTCCACTATCCTTTGTCTAGTTCTCAATGATTGACAGTTTGTTCTTATTTATAAATCACTTTACCATTTTCCGAATATTGTTAAAATGGAAAGATTTCTCAAATCAACGTGGGCCTTTCAACAGAGACTTGTAATCATAATTCAATATATCTGATAATTCAATCATTTGATCTTATCTTCTAATTCCATTGATAAATATTTTGAAACAGATACAATCATATAAAGTATTTAATCTAATATTTTGTTTACGTTTCAAGTTATAATATATATACACATATAATCATATTCGTTTAATGGTTCGTGAATCATTGGAACTTGGTCGAGGTTGAATGAATGTATGAACATAGTTTAAAATTCTTGAAATTTAACTTAACAAATATTGCTTATCGTGTCGGAAACATATAAAGATTAAAGTTTAAATTTGGTTGAAAATTTTCGGGTTGTCACAGTACCTACCCGTTAAAGAAATTTCGTCCCGAAATTTGAGTGGAAAGGTCGTGAATGATAATAAGTATGTTTTCATGATGCATACGGGCTGAAAATTAGAGTTTTATCATCAGCGAATAATTTGGATAAACAATCCATTTATATGAAGAGTACGAATGAAGCTAACATAGAAGAGTGAAATGAGTAAGTGTAGATTCATCTTATCATTTGACGTAGATATGATTGATTCCCAGATTTCAAGGGATTTGAAGAAAATCTTCTTAATAAGATTTAACTCTCCGGTAAACAAGGGAATTAGGATCCGCTTTAAATGCGATCGTCCATTTTAATTGTTCTGTTGGAGATTTTCTTATAAATTCACCTCATTCGTTTCCTTACAACTCACACCTTTTGTTGATGCATTTTATGCAAGTCCTTAGACATCTACCCACGTCCATTGCAGGTACATCAGTTTACAGGCCACCATGATTGCTTGTTATTATCCTATCCGTGTTTGTATGTGGTTACAGGAACTGCAGGAACGAGATTTAGATGTTTGACTATGTTAGACTTAGTCAGACGTACGAGTGAAGCCTCACTAGTACGGCTGACAGGCTCATACGCACGGTTGATGCTGAGCTAAGTCACAATTACAACCTAAATGAGAAGACACGAGTGAGTGATCACCCGTACGGCTGATGAAGCCAACTCGTACGTGTGATGAATGAATCGTATGGGTGAGTCAACAGCAGGGGTATATAAAGTCTTATGTTCTTCATTTTAGGTTAAGCCTCTCATTTGTTACACACACTCAGATCTAGTGAGCTCCTCCGATTCTCTCTCAGTCCAAATCACCCAGGTGGTGAATAATAGCTCTAGGTGTTGATCTAATCACACTTGATTTAGTTGTGGTTTGACTAAATTAATTAAAAAAAAACTTAACCTATTCACTAGAGGGTTTGATTCACTTGTTCCGCCATTGTGTGAGTTAAATCTGTTGATTTCTAAGTTCCTAGTCATATTTCATCACCTTCTATTCTTTCCTCATGAACTCATATTTTAAAGTATTCATCAATATGCTCCATCCAGTTCTGATTCTCGATATACTTCTAACTTTCATATCGGTCATTCTTCTTTTTCTTCTACCGCCGAAAGAATCTATTTACTTCTACTATACTCTTGGGTTTATAGTGTTTCTAGTTCTCCCGTGTCTTTATATGCATCGATATATATGGTTTATAATTTCTGGTTTGTCGTTGGGCTTTATATGTTCCCTTATATTTTAAAGTCTCTGCTTCTGTCTTCTATAATCATTATCATTCACAGTTAATGCTCTCTTTTATTTGCTGCAATTTATACCCCACTTTCTATTTCGGAGTTTTGTCCTTTCGTTTCTTCTTCTTGCGATTAAGTAACGCTTGTAATGGTCCAGAATTCACAGATATGAATTTCGGAATGAACATTGTTAATGTTCTAGGAAGGAAATTGTGATGGCACGATCTTGACTTGTCAAATTACTAGAATACCTTGGAAAAGGCCGAATCATCAAGAAATATTTTCTTGATATTTTAGAGGTTAAATAGAATACAAGAGTCGTATAACATGGCACATGATGATGTTATGATCTGTGAATCATCACGTTCCATTTAGAAACTCAGCATGACTTATTGTAATATAATCACATTGATCAAGTGTCATTATATTATACTAATTCATGCTTCAGTTCCCAACACTACTTCAAAATATTCCTATTTTAAACTTGAATGTTTCAGAATTTAGAAACTAAAATAGTTTCTTTTATGATGTAATACAGATAGCGCGAAGAGGTAAATGATTTCAAATAAGAAAAATTAAGAAAATATCTTCAGAAATATGGAGAATATTTATAATGAAAGATATGATGATATTTTAGAATTTATAATATCAGAGGATGATGAAGAATATTGTCCGCAGGGGTTTAGAGTCAGGAGCAAGGTATTCGTTAATGACTTCAGCAGGTACTGAATCATTTGGATCCTTTGAAGTCAGGTTCAGTCTTTGTAATTTTTCCACAGCCTCCTTCCTACTTTGCTCAATCCGTTTTCCAGTTCTAAAACTTCTCTTTTTCTACGCTTTGCCAGCACACTTCATCATTATCATCCAGCTTTTACCGTTTAAAGTTGTTTATAGTTTTTGCTGCTTCATCAGCATTTTTTTTTCTATTTTCGGAGAACCAATTCGTAGTTCGGAGTGTTTTTCAGAAACTTCACATTCAAATTAAGTCCAGAAGATAGACGTTATATATACACATATAACTGTTGGCGTAGACATGCTGCGAGATTTCAAAATACTGATTGCTAATTCCCAATGATTCGTATGGCAATTCTCATTACAAGATGCAAATGAGTAAATGATGGGGTTTCAATGAATAATTATAATGACTTTTTGGAGAGGCTAAAGTCAAAGGGTATTGAAGTTGTTGGTACATCTGCTAATAATGTGGTAGAATGTAAATGGTTCCCTGGTAACGATGGTGTATATCTCAAGGTTATAATAAGGTTAGTCTGACTGAAAAGTCAAAGTTGACTTGCTGGAGCTGTGACAAAACTGGCTACTTTGAATAGGAGTCACAAAGTTATTTTTGCTAATAAATGCCAAAGAATCTGACGCGGATACGTTGTTAAACTTTTACTTTGGTTTCAAGAGTTTTTCGGGTACATAACTGTGGATAACATGTGGTTGGATCATCTCGATTGCTCATCATTCGAAGTGTCTTCAGAAATTTTTGAAGGGTTCGAACACAGATTGTAATCGTTAACATACATTTGATGTTCTAACACAGTTTTGAAGTCAAAATATAGCTTGTGAAAGATGTAAGGATCTAAGAGTGATGATTTTGGTCATATCTCAAGTTGAATTTTGAGATTTCAAATCAGAATATGTAATTAAATTTTGAATGAGTATGGTTGTTTTGATTTCTATATAAGAATGTATATTGTTGTGAAAGTAGGGAGTATAATGGATGATTTGCTGAATCAGATTCGAAGAATGTAACATATTAATTGTGAATTTATATATCTCTCTGGTATTACCTACCCGTTAAAAAAAAATTCACAATTAATATTTTGTACAAAAGAATTTTATTACAGTCTTTATGAAAAAATATATATATATGTATATTTTCTTCAGATGTAACATAGATTTAATGAGTTAATGTTAAATTAAACTCATTTGATTTACGGTTGAAACTAGAATTGAATAATCCCTAAAGGCTTTAAAAAGTACATAACTTTTACGCAGTATTTCTTTAATGACATTGAAATTATGAATCAATACTTCGTTATTTGTTGATGTACGATGTTCGGTTCGTGGAATTCTTGTGAATTTCGCAAAGTACGAATGATGTTATCTGAAAAGTTTCGGGTACATCGATGATGAAAGTGTAAAATCAAATATATACTTGATTTATTATGAATTGGAATTTGTTGAATTGCGACAGAGATTGTAGTTAATGCTGGTTAAGTTGCAGCCGAAGGACGTACATTATTGCATATTTGAAATATGAATTAACCGAGTAGTTAAGATTCACACACAATAGCTTAGCACGGAAAGATTTATTTCAAAATATATATATATATATATATATATATATATATATATATATATATATATATATATATATATATATATATATATATATATATATATATATATATATATATATATATATATATATATATATATAATATACATATAATTTCTTCAGAGGGAATGAGTTAATTCTTCATAACTCGTTGATACAATATACACATTATTGATTCGTAATGATGTCCACAGTGATTCTTGAACTGACGGAGATTGTGATGTTGTGTTGTTGATTCGGATGTTAACTGTACTGACGATGCTGGTAACGCTGATGGTACTGTTGATGCTGTTGGTAAAGCAAGTTTAGCTTGTTAATCACACACCATTTTTGTCAGGGTTTCTACTCTTCCTTCTATCATTTTGGTTCGCTTAATTGATTTATGGTTAGGACTAGATTAGATAATCTCTAAGACTTTAGAGATTACATAATCGCCGCGGAATGTTTCTCCAATGAAGTTATGAATTAATACTTCATCAGTTATTGTTGTTGGTACTCCTTGGTATCTATGGTGCGTATGACGTTGATGCTCGTGGGACAGATTGTGAAGTTGAGGTTTACGACGCGGTTGTGGTTGGAGGTGGTAATGGTAATGTTGGCATTGATGATGGTGGTACTGGTTATGCTGCTGATGCTGCTGCTGGTGTTTGTAATCTCTGCACCATATTCTCCAAAGCCACTACCCGAGCGCGAAGCTCGTTGACTTTTTCTATTACACCGGGGTGATTGTCGGTTCGGACGAGCGGATAAATAAAATCTAAAATTTAATGTAATATATAATCGTGACGAGATACTCTGGAAATGAGTGATAAAATGGTTTTTCGGACAGGTTCGCCGGTAAGTGCTTCAGGTTCTTCGTCAAGAGGGCAATGTGGTGGATGGAAGGGATCACCTTCTTCTTGTCTCCAATGATTGAGGAGGCTACGAACCCATCCCCAATTCATCCAGAATAGGTGATGACTGATTGGTTGATCTATTCCGGTCACACTGCTTTCGGAGCTTGAATAGGATTCCATTTCGGAATCTGAGTGACTTGAACTGATGACGAATTTCATTTCGTACGATTGGATAAAGGAATTTTTTTTCCGATATGAAATGATTTTGTCTAACGGATGGTATTCTAATTACATAGAATATATATATATATATATATATATATATATATATATATATATATATATATATATATATATATATATATATATATATATATATATATATATATCAAAAGATTTCGTAGATTACGGAGGACTTTGCGGGATATGTCAGGCAAAGTTTAAAGTAACAGATACGATAAGATATGATTTAGCAGATATGCTAAGATATGAATTTTTGTCTATACACTATTCATGCAATCAATGCAGCAAGACGTGTCTTAGACTAAAAATGATAAGCAGGTAATTTCCTGAGGATGATAAGTAGTTAATTTTTGACACAAAATGATAAGCAAAACTTTTGACATGCAGACACGGTCGAAGTCCAGACTCACTAATGCATCCTATCGACTTATCAGTTAGACACACTAATGCAGACCTGGTTCGCTAAGATCACCGCTCTGATACCAACTGAAAGGACCCGTTCATATACATTATAAACGATTCACAATAGTTGATTACATTGCGAGGTATTTGACCTCTATATGATACATTTTACAAACATTGCATTCGTTTTTAAAAGACAAACTTTCTTTACATCGAAAATTGACAGGCATGCATACCATTTCATAATATCCACTATCCAACTATAAATTGATTTAATAATAATCTTTGATGAATTCAATGACTCGAATGCAACGTTCTTCGAAATATGCTATGAAAGACTCCAAGTAATATCTTTAAAATGAGCAAATGCACAGCGGAAGATTTCTTTAATACCTGAGAATAAACATGCTTTAAAGTGTCAACCAAAAGGTTGGTGAGTTCATTAGTTTATCATAATCATTTATTTCCATCATTTTAATAGACCACAAGAATTTCATTTCCAGTTCTCATAAATATACGTCCCATGCATAGAGACAGAAATAATCATTCATATGGTGAACACCTGGTAACCGACATTAACTAGATACATATAAGAATATCCCCTATCATTCCGGGATCCTCCTTCGGACATGATATAAATTTCGAAGTACTAAAGCATCCGGTACTTTGGATGGGGTTTGTTAGGCCCAATAGATCTATCTTTAGGATTCGCGTCAATTAGGGTGTCTGTTCCCTAATTCTTAGATTACCAGACTTTAATAAAAAGGGGCATATTCGATTTCGATAATTCAACCATAGAATGTAGTTTCAATTACTTGTGTCTATTTCGTCAAACATTTATAAAAGCGCATGTATTCTCAGTCCCAAAAATATAAAGGGTAAAAAGGCAAATGAAACTCACGCATATAAATATTGTAAAACAGTTATTAAAACTATGCATGAATTCACCGTCCAAAAATGTAATGAGTAAAAGGGAGCAAATGAACTCACCATACTGTATTTCGTAGTAAAAATACATATAACGTCATTGAACAAGTGCAAGGTTGGCCTCGGATTCACGAACCTAAATTAATTATATATATTTATGTGTTGGTCAATATTTGTCTAACAAATTAGGTCAAGTCATAGTGTACCACAATCCTAATGCTCGAGACTAATATGCAAAAGTCAACAAAAGTAAATTTGACTCAAAATAATTTCCAAAAATCTATACATGATTAATATATAGTTTAAATATCGTCGTTTTATATTTTTAAAAGATTTATTAGAGTAAATAATATAATTTATTTATTAATAAATAAAATTTTATATTAAATTTATATAATTAAATATACTTTTATATATATTAAGTAATAAAATTTACAGGGTTCATTTAATATCATAAAGATAATATGATAGGTATTATTAAAGTAAGTTATTACACGTAGTAAAATATGTTTGTATCACATATTTATTTGATAAAATAATATCTATAATGATAGTAAGTAAAAGTTGTATTATTTTGTAATAATAATTATTATTATAAAAATATCAATATTTATAATTACTAAGATGACATTATGATAAAACGATAATTCTAATTATGAAAACTTTAATATTTACGATAATTTTTAATATTATCTTTAAAATAATAATTCTATTTAAAATAATAATAATAATGATATTTTATAGTACCAATGACATTTCTATTAAAATGATAATTTTTGTTAAAATGATAGTTTTTATACTAACGATACTTTTAATAATAATAGTAATGATAAAAATAATAAGAACGATAATTTTATCTAAATCAATATCTTATAATATTTTAATTTCATCATGATACTCTTACTCATTATTTCCTAATCATTTCGTTTAATAGCTTTTAATCGTCTTTTATATCGTGTTCATAATAATGATAATAATAGTAATCAAAATAATTAGGTGTTACAAATATTTGTTTTAATTACACTAATATTAATAATGATAGTTACTATAACATTATTAACGATAATACTAATAATTATCTTAATGATAATATAGTAATAATAATAATAATAATAACAATAACCATTTTTAAATAATGATATTTATATTAATAATGATAATAATAATAATAATAATAATAATAATAATAATAATAATAATAATAATAATAATAATAATAATAATAATAATAATAATAATAATAATAATAATAATAATAATGATAATTGGATAATAATAATAATACTAATTATAACTTTAACGATAATAACGATAGTAATAATTAAAAAATAACAATTTTTAATGATAAATCCATTTTATTGATAAAGATAATGATAATAATAAGATAAAACTAGAACGACGATAAAAACGACGATAATAATAATCATTTTTAATAAAAATATCGAAAATTCAATTGATTATAACTTCTAATCCGTTCATCGAAACCATTCGATATCTAAAGGAAAAGTTCTTAATTTTTCGCTAGCTTTCCAAGGACATGCATATCTTATACCTTATCTCAACCGCAAGTGTAACTAATTCAAGATTCAACCTAACCTGTCTAAGGGGCAATATCAAAAGTACAAGCATGCATAATCCTAAATACTCGAGCACTAGTCAGTGATACACTATTAGTATGTAAAAGTTAAATTATGAGTACTCACGTATCAATATTGAGATTCAATATTGCAGGAAAGGTACGTAGACGCAACGGAAATGATAAACACTATATTGACCTCACGAGCATACCCATGAACCATACTCAATCACCTCCATAGCTATAACCCATAATTTCCTTAATCCTATCCTACTCGAAAAACAATTTCGAAATCACTCAGACAGCACTCCGTCGTAATATTTTATGTATACTAGTAATATCTTGAAATAATACGGAGTAAATATATATATGTAAATCGATTGAGAGTTTATAGAAAAATATTTTCAAGTTTCTATGAAATAATGAAACCTATTGAATTCTATTTATAATAGATTTTTGAATTATTAAAGTGAATTATTAAAGTATGAATTATTAAAGTATGAATTATTAAAGTGAATTATTAAAGTATGAATTATTAAAGTATGAATTATTAAAGTGAATTATTAAAGTATGAATTATTAAAGTAAATTATTAAAGTTAAAGTAAAGTAAAAATAAAGTAAATGTAAAGTTTAAGTATATTAAAAGTATAAAACTATGTACGTATAATACGCGTATAAATATATATAATATTAATTTAAATCGTTATATATATTTAATAAAATAAAATATAAATATCGTTATCTTTATCATACTAGTTAAGTAATGAGTTGTCAAAAGTGGTTCTAGATATTTATAAAAGTTATATACGTTTTAATAATAAAGTTCTTTTTAAACTGAAAATGTTTTTGTATGTTTGAAACTAAATAGATCAATCGAGTCTTTATGAGATTCAATCTTCCACTATCCTTTGTCTAGTTCTCAATGATTGACAGTTTGTTCTTATTTATAAATCACTTTACCATTTTCCGAATATTGTTAAAATGGAAAGATTTCTCAAATCAACGTGGGCCTTTCAACAGAGACTTGTAATCATAATTCAATATATCTGATAATTCAATCATTTGATCTTATCTTCTAATTCTATTGATAAATATTTTGAAATAGATACAATCATATAAAGTATTTAATCTAATATTTTGTTTACGTTTCAAGTTATAATATATATACACATATACATATATAATCATATTCGTTTAATGGTTCGTGAATCGTTGGAACTTGGTCGAGGTTGAATGAATGTATGAACATAGTTTAAAATTCTTGAAATTTAACTTAACAAATATTGCTTATCGTGTCGGAAACATATAAAGATTAAAGTTTAAATTTGGTTGAAAATTTCCGGGTTGTCACACATATGGTTCATTTGAAAGATACACTTGACACGATTGTTATTATCAATCCTTTATTCCAATATCGTGTTCTCTCATTTTCTGCACTTAAATTCTTATTTATTGTATAAATTGAGAGTTTGGTGTTCATAGTTGTATTACTGTGAACTAATAATAATGTTATCATTCATGTTTGCAAAATGAAGATTTAACAAGGTATATACTTTAATAACTGTTTTCCCAATTTCAAAAAAAAAAATAAAAAAATAAAAAATTTGTTAGACCCCAGAACGTCGATCAAGCAAAAGAATTAAACATTAGCTTAGTGCGGAAACGAAGAACAAAAGAAGTTTTCAAAGTTTAACATTTTATTGAATAAATGAAGAACATAAACAATGAAAAACAGAGGATAGACGATCTCAAAGTTATGAGATCGGTTCTTGCTGCAGGCAAAGACAACTAACCTCACCCCAAGACCTCTTTATTTATAGAGTCTTGGGGATAAGAATTAGGAAACTAAATCCCCTAGATAAATGTAAATCCCACTAATTAAGGAATTTATACAAACTACCGATTTTATCCAATCAATTCTAATAAATAGGAAATATTTTCCTAACAATAGGAAATCTTTTCCTAACACTTTTCTAAAGAAAAAGCACTCGAATTATATGAATACACTAAAATACACTTGAATTATACTATACGTAAAGTTAGGAGCTGTCATTGTACACTAAGCAAAGAAAACCTAAGAGGGTTCCCAAGTGTCTCGCTAATATCCCGTCGAACCCCTTCATTATTTTTAACGTTTGATGGCATTGTCATAACATGCCGTTTGTAGCTAGTCTATGGTTTCGTCATTATACAACATATTCATGAACATTTTGAACGTTTGAAAATCAAATTTTGATTGTTTGGAAGTCAAGCGGTAAATAACATTTAATATCACTTTTACACTACAAACATTTCAAAAAACTATCCAAACCGTCCAAACAACCCAAACAAAAACAACCAAATCAAAACTTACAAAGTCTTCCTTGGCACAATATGTTTAACGTAACCGGCTCATCAAATGTCCAGCAACATTTTGTTTCTCATATGGGTTTCTCACAATGTTCTACACAACAACAAATTCAGTTTTTTCCATACGGTCCACACATACCATTAAATCCGAGCGATTTTGTCAACAACCCATATAGTCCGCCATTTCAAACAACATCTGACGACCATGAAGCTGGGGCGTTCGATCCAAAAGGCAAAAAACCAAAAAGGGCTAAAGTTGCATGACCGACGAAAAAACACGTATTTTGGTCGAACGTTTGAAATATGTCTTTTTAACGTATTAGTGTTTAATTTACTTTTAAGTTTATGTAATGTGTGTTCTATTATTGAAATATTTAATTTAAATAGTTTTTAATAATTTCGTATATATAAAATATAAATAATACGATTTATATTTATAAAATATTAATACTATTAATTATTAATAATAGTAATAGTAATAGTAATAATAATAATAATAATAATAATAATAATAATAATAATAATAATAATAATAATAATAATAATAATAATAATAATAATAATAATAATAATAATATAGTTGAATATTAAAAAAAGAGGTGAGTCCATTAAGGCATTAAGGGGTATGTCATAGTTGGAAGTGAAATGTCTTTGGTTATTGATGAGAATGAAATGTTAAGGTGACGTTAATTTGACAATGTATTAATTAAGAATGAACTTCATGATTGAGAATGCTCTAATGAGGAGGTAATTCTTTGAACTCTCACTCTCCTTAAGCTGATTCGGATACGCGCACCTTGAGTTGAAAGTATGAATCAATTCAAACTTTATACTGACATTTACTAGGTTCGTTTTTGTGAACTGTAAATTTTACGAGCTCTGTTTAATAAGTAAAAATTAATCATTATATACGAAAGTTTTACATATGTATAAGAATAAGTTTAAAAATACTGAAATATGTCATATATTATACACCATTTTGAACTATCAATCAACCTTTAAAACAAAAAATTAAATGCAAATCAAACTAAATTATATGCTTTTTTAAATTATGAGATGTGTAGATGCCATATGTTCATATCCTACGGTGACATTTAATTCATTAACTATCTTTTTTCTTAGTAGGTGCATATCTTTTTCTTATATTTAGGTTATTACTCGCTAAACATTAATGTATTTCTTTCTAATTTTTCTTTACTTTACTTTGTTTTTTTTTTTAATTCATTTCACGTTTTGATACTTCAAGGTCGATAATACGACAAACCTAGTTTTTGATTTGATGATTTAAAGAAAACTAGTTGTGGAGCCCTCGCTTCGCGCCGGGGGCTCCGTTTTGAATGCGAGTAAAAAAAAAGTCTAGATCTATTTTGTAAAAAAAATAAAAAATCGAGATCTAACATTGAAGGGTTGTTCCTTTTGTGAAAGTTGCTTCTTTTATCGTTGAGGAAGAAAAGAGAAAAAAAAAGTTAGTTGATTTTTTTGTAAAAAAGTATTTTTTCGACATCTTTTGGTAACATTGAAGGGTTGGTTCTTTTACGAAAGTTGCTTATTTTATCGTTGGGGACAAAAAAAAATTGTAAAAAAAGAATGTTTTTTGACATCTTTTGGTAGCATTGAAGCGTTGTTCATTTTATGAAAGTTGCCTCTTTTATCGTTGAGGAAGAAAAAAGAGAGAGAAAAAAAGTTAGTTGATTTTTTTGTAAAAATGTATTTTTTTCGACATCTTTTGGTAACAATGAAGGGTTGATTCTTTTACGAAAGTTGCTTATTTTATCGTTGGGGACAAAAAAAAAATGGTAAATGACAAAAATACCCTTGATTACTATTGGTGAATAATGAAATAGTGTTTTGTCTATTAGTATATATATAAATATATAAATAATAGTAGTACTAATAACAAAAATAATGAATAGTTATTAGATAGTAAAAAGTATGTGGTCGATTTATAATGGATGAGAAGTGTAATGGTGAATTTATGAAATGTAAAAAGTTTGTGATAAGTTTATAAAAGTTATAAAGTTAATTATTATAGAGGTGTGGTTGAATTATAAAAAAGTAAAAGGTTTGGTGGTTGAATTATAAAAAAGTAAAAAATTTGTGTGCATTTGTGAAGTTTGAAAAGTTAACTATTCATTTTAAGTATGTCTTTTAGATATATAGGTATAATATACGAGTGACGTATATTTGTCTCTACTCACCAATTTACTATTCCATACATAATACTCCGTATCTGACGTATGTTTACCTCTAATAACAAGCTATTATAAAAGTTATACCGAGTAGCGACATTTTATAAATCCCAACTCGTCACGTTTTATAAGAACTACGTGGCAAAATTTATTTTCCTAATCGACAACAACATTTTCCTTCATATTCAATTGTCGAAATTAAAACTAGTGGTACCAAAACACGTGAATTCCTGCTTATTGATCTGTCTTTAATCACCTAACATTCATTCTTATTAAAAAAAGTTTCTCTGCTAATCATTATTAAAAACTGTTAGCTAACGGTACTTGTTTTGTTGTTACTTATTTGCATTATTCGCCACGGGTTTTGGAAGTTTATTGGCTACATATTTGTGAAAATTACCGACAACTTTTATGTAATTTGGTTAGCAATTTTATGAATATTGAGATGAGATTGAGATTGGGATTGGGATTGGGATAATTATGTTGTTATTGCTTCCACTTCTGTTATCCGAAAATCTTTTTGTAATGCTAGTGGTGATTATGTTAATGTACTTTAATTTATGAAATAACTAATAATTACATTACATTACATTATTACACATTATACATAGATTTATTTGGAAAACACAAAAGGACAAGAAAATGGCACTATTTATTTGAAAGTTTTTTGCAATTTTGTCACCTTATCCCCGGTTTTTACATCATGTTAAATTTTACCCTCTTTTGACTACCTTTTTAATTTTGACCAACCTCTAATTTTAAAGCACAAGAAAATGACACTAATCATTTGAAAGTTTTTTGCAATTTTGTCACCTTACCCACCCGGTTTTTACATCATGTTAAATTTCACCCCCTTTTGACTATCTTTTTAATTTTGACCAACCCTCTAATTTTAAGGGATATATATTAAACAAACTATAAATTTATCATAATGAATATGTAGATCAGTTGGTTAGGATGTTTGTTGAAATCTAAAGGGATGCAGGTTCGAACCTTGAAGTTGCCTTTTTTTTTTTTTTTTTTTTTAGGCTAGCGATTTTGGGCCCAGCGAAGCGGGCCGACCCTAATACTTGTTTATCTAAAACGTAAAACTTATGAATAGTGACCTCTTTTACATATTAAACGTTTGTACATCCCGCTTTATACGTTGTCCACACAAGAACCCTTCACTAAAAAAATTTTAAACTTCCAAAACTTCAAGGGCTAATTACATTACATTACATTACATTACATTACACCTTTATCTAAGCGGTAAAACTTATGAATAGTGCCCACTTCCGCGCATTAACCGTTTGTACACCCCACTTTATACGATTGTACACACATAGAAAAATTCCAAACTTCCAAAACTTCAAGGGTTAAACCGAAAAATTTTTGGGTCAAAAATTAAATATCATAAGTGTCCAAAACTACTCCCACCTAAAACTTTGACGGGCTATATCTTTTTGCTGGACTCAAGTTACGTCTCACCAACATCACATTTAAATACGAAATAATTTTACGTACTAAACAAAATAAATTACATTCAAAATAGAACCCCCAACGTGAAGCGAGGTCTCCTAAACTATTTTGTTCTAAACCAGAGAGAATATCACATTGCAATAATTACATATTACAACACATAATAAAATAACTTTAACCAAAACACACCCTTAAAAAGATATCGACACTAAAAACAACTTTGAGAATTGGCAACGTTGAAACACGTTAAATGCTGTCGCAATTTAATCACAATGTAGTTCACATATATGGTTTTGTCATTCAATTATGTAGTTAATATATTGAATCATTATGTAGCAATTCACTAACAAATCCCTTAAAAGGTATTCTCAATCAATGTATCCATTTTGGCCAAGTAAAAAATTTTAGAATTCATTATTTATCTACTCCGTATAATTTTCACCAATGAAATATCAGATCAATCATTGAAAATAATTAAATATTTTATTTATTATTAATGCCTAGTATAATGACCACATACAATAAAATAGTAACTTACATCATAATAATATTAATATTAACTTAACACTTCAAACGAGGGTAATAAGACACGTTTGAAAAATACAAATATACAAATATATTTACAATAGCACAAAAATAAAGGAAACATAATTTCACAAAAAAGTGTAACCAATTTGAAATGAATTCCACTAACCAATAAAAAATTAAAATAACAAATTTTCTATATATTTTTCTATACCCCGTCATCAGAAAAATATTGATTCACCATGATCTCTAACAACAACAAAATCCCCAAAAATCAAAGAAAAACAATAGTTTTTCTTTTCAATCAAATGTAATCAAATCAAATAATTCGAATACACAAGAAACTCACTAATATTACTACCAACTTCAACTTCAATATCCAACGGTTGAGATTCATTCTCGTAATCATCATCCTTCACATTTTTATACAAATCATACGGCTTCCACAAATAATCCAATGGACACGGTCTCTTTTCATCGTATCGAACCCATGGTTTCCCTTTTCCGCTCCAATGTAACAAACTTACCGGGCCCGAATGCAACCCCCTACAACTTCCCTTCACATTATCGCCCCCGAGCCCATGTTGGTTCCATCGGTGATCAATGGGCTCAACGTTACCTCCAAAAACTAATAAAAAAGGCGGTAACGAGCCCAACTCGTAAATCCTTTTTTTTCTTTGTACTTCCATCCAATTCTCTATTTTTCGCCGAAAATTACCTTTTCGCCATTTTTTCATATCCATAACCATAACGCCAGTATTAAAATAACACGGGCGTCTTTTAACCGGCCCATTAAAAGTAAACGCCATTAGTGGGTCGGACCAAAAGTTATCCGTAAAGTAATTAGTAAAATTGGCATGACAATATTCCGGGGCTCCAATAACCCGATTCTTTTGTAAAACGATATTCCATAACTTTTTTATATCGTCTACTAACACCACATCCGTGTCTAGGTAAATAACCCGGTTTACACTCGGGTCAAGTATATCACCTAAATAATTTCTCGCGTAGTTTAACGGGTTTTCCAACGCGACCCGAATTGATGACGATATCAGATTTATAACAGTATCTTCACGGAATATATAAACCTTGAAAGTCAATGAAGGGAATACGTTTCTGACCAATCGAGTGAGGACACGTGGACTTGCTGGATCAAACTCCGCTGCTATGAAATGAACGAATATATTTTCCGGACAAGATGCGTGACGGAGAACGGAATGTACGGCGGCGATTGATCCACGTAGATACTCGGAGTCTAGTGTCATTGCCACGTGTACGATGTCTGATCTGTCGGAGCGGCAGCCGACGCCGTTACGATATTCCGGCGCTTCGGTGAAACCGAAAAATTCATCGGAATTGAATGAAATAGATTCAGCGGTGGACGGAAAAGAACGGATTCCGATGCAGGTGATTGGGAGATGTAAAATTGAAAGAAAGATTACGTAAAAATGGAAAGAATCAATCATTTCAAGAAAGAAAATAAAATTGAGTCAAACACAAGAGTGTGTGATTTTTGGTTATGAGAGAGAAAGGGGAATTATATAGAGATACAGAAAATGGCGTATGTATAGCTGGGTTTGTTTGTTTTCTCTCTCTGGGTTTTTCGGTGGGGGATAAGTGAGTTAACGCGACTAAATGGCGCGTGAGAATATGATCAGAAATACATAATGAGAGGCAATGTTGTAAAAAATCCGCATACTCGCCTATTAATCTCTGATTAATCATTTTTAAGAGTAGTCCATTCTGATTTTTAAAAAATCCGTTTAATTAAACTGTCAACAACAATTGATGGATCAAAATTTAATTTGGTAATCAAAGTCAGTAAAATAAAAAATGGTTAACATTTTAACATGACTTTAAACTATAATTTTATAGTTTTAAAGCAAAATGAACAATTTTGAACAATTATGTTAAAAATTATCTTTATATCTATGATTTTTTTCTATAGTTACACATATAATTTTTAAAATTTAATATTTAAATGTATACACTACAATCCAATTAATCTTCGATTAATCCCCGAATTGCCGATCGATTAATCCCTGAATAGCGAATTTTGCAACCTTGATGAGAGGTGATATTTAGAAAATTGATTTTGATAGGATCTACAACATTTATACACACAAAATACCTTATATGTATAAAATAATAAATAGACGTAAGAAGAAAATGTAAAAGTAAACTGTGTAAATGTTTAATGGATCCATCGTGAATATATTATTACTCATACATTATTGGTAGTTATGATCATTGTTGCAAAACACCCCGTCTCAAACCATTGCGACGCTCGTTGCGACGGTCTGGTGGCTATCATGTCTCGTCCCGAAGAAAACCGTCTAATATGATAATTAATGGTCAAAATTCGGGTCAAAGTTGAAAAAAATCATAGTCTCTCAAAAATCGAAAAAGCCAGAAAGTCGATTAAATTGGTCAAATTTGTCGTATTTTAGTTTGAATTTTCTGTATTATATTAACGGTGATAGCGATTATGAGTACAAATTAGTCAATTAAAGTTTTTGGCTTTAAAATATGTACAAATATATACATTTATATTTATATACTTATATATTTAAAAGTCAAATTTGATCAACGTCCGTCTCGAACCCCGTCTCGACCTCGTCTCGACCCCGTCTCGAACGTCTCGACCTTTTTAAGACCCGTCCGTCTCGACCCCGTCTCACGTCTTTTGCAACCTTGATTATGATAAAAGATTTTATTAACAAAGTGATTTTTTCAATATACTACGATATCTTTAAAAGTTATCATTCAAATTCACAAGATTTTGTGCGTAACTTTTACATATTTAATTTGTATTCGTGATAATAATTAAACTATACGTGAGTCTTCATATCATACGCCAGTTTTTAAAGATGACGTTAGAAAAATTCTTTAACAAAATATTGAAGTACCATTCTTGAATTTGTGTGTGAAAAAAAGATGTATTCATAAATTAAGGACGATTGCTATTATTAATAATTTTATAAATTTATATAATTATGTTGTATCTGTGTATTATAAAAATACCTACTATTCTAAATGTATTTAATTAAATTAAATATACATCATTTATTCGTATGCAATTATATCTCGTTATTAAGATCTAAGCTAACCTATTGCTTCAGAGGTTTTGAGGGAATCCTCTTTGGTCAATTGAGTCAACCTTCCAGGTCAATTTGGCTTTGAAAAAAGATTAAGACTAACAATATAAATCAAATCTTAAAAACATTCAATGGCTTTCTATTCAACCTATTATATTATAGTTTATATACAAAATATAAAAGAACATGTCTAATATATATCAATCCCTAAAACTCAAAAAACTAGATATATGTCTAATGAGTCTTGTGAATGGATCAAAGAGTCAAACATAACAAGTTTCACCTGAAAAATATTTATGAAAACATTCATCGTTATATCATTTGTAAGTAACTAGAGGGGGTGAATAGTTACTTAATACGTTTTTAACACTTTTTTGATTGATCACCAAATTTGATTAACTATGATCAACCAATTCAACTCAAACTTGATGTGTGTGGTGTATATGTTCAAAATGATAAGTAGAGTAATGTAAAGAACATAGACACAGGGATTTATAGTGGTTCGGGTGGATGTTAATAATCCACCTTAATCCACTCTCCGATTACACTAATCGGGATTTTTTGCTTCACTAAGCACTTTTCTACAAACCCGGTGGAGATCCAATTTACAAGTCTTCAACTTCTTTGGTAGACAACAAACCTAATCTTTCTATCCCTTTGAAAGACCAACTCCAACCTAGATCAACTTGTCTTCAACCTGGACAAGTATTAATCTTCAAATAAGATTAATCAAGACTCATTGAAGTTACAAGACTCATACAATTTGCAATGATGATCCTAAGACAATACTAGGACATACATCACACTAAGTAAACTCACAAGATAAACAATTTTGATTAGTAAGTTTACAACAACCAAATTCTATATCTATAAGATTATAGAATCTTCTCTTGCTTGATCACATTTAAGTAGTAATTAAAGCACTTGTAATCTCTGGAAATAAGCCTTTGAAATATTCAAGAGGGTCAGTTTCAAATGCTCTTCAATGCTTGCTATTTATAGTGAGATTCAAAAACTAGCCGTTGTTACACGGTCACAGGCACGGTCGACCGTGGTTCGATCGCGCGTACCCCAGTCCAAAAATATGTATCCGTTGTATAGCCATTTGACTCAGATTTGAACACCACATTTTGGAATCTTTACTCCATCTAGCACCTGCAAAAAAACCCAATATTCTATACAAATACTATATGCATTAAGTGTGTGAGATTTGTTCTTATTGAGTGAAAATGACATAACACTCCGAATGTGGCAAACCCAACATTCTTGGAGAAGTGTCTTGATTGACATTTTGGGTAATCTAAGTTTGGTCAAGACTTAGTTAGGTTCATTAATGCATTTGGTTCAATCCTAAAGACTAGTCAACATGTCATTAACTTCCTAGTTTCAATTAATCACAAGTCATATTCATTTTAAGACTAATTAGAGATTAATTGGATGATGTCTATCTAAATCAAACATTAAGTGTGTACAGACATTAATGTTAAGTCATACTTGGACATGTTACACAATGTATTATTTAGATAAGACCAAATAGAATATTGACCATTATTCTTTTGTGAATCATATTACACTTAATTCATTGAAGTAAACTAGTTACTTGAATCCTAGTATTCTAACTAGTAACACATAACAAGCATGTTAATCAAGTTGGCAAATTAATGAGTATTAAACATATTAGCAAGTAATACTCACACATAGCAAGAGATTGTTATTCTAAAATCAATCATATAGACATTTGCACAATACTATGGTTTAAGCTTCAGAAACTTACTTGCAATATAGCATATTGCATGATTAATGTGTAAGCACACATTAATGTCCAACACATGCACAAGGAAAGAGCAATCTCTAGTTGGGACTTGGCGACCATCCTAAATGTATCTAAGTGTATTTTAGGATTACAAGTCTTTGCTAGTAATACTTAAAATTATTGTTTTTCATTTAGTCTTAATTTGTCACTAAGTAATCTGTAATTGTAATTAGTGTTCTAGTGACATTAGCTTACGTGTGTTGGTACTTGGTGATCATCCTAAGAATGTCTAGACAAGTTTTAAGATCACAAGTTATTGATTAACACTTATGTATTATGCCTAATCATGGTTAATTTGTCTTTAAGATGTAATTGAGCGTAATTAACCAAGATTAGTGTTTTTATGACCAAAACTCAATTGAGTATGGAGAGGGCATCTGTTCTAAGCGTGTTGAGAAAGGTTTCATGAATTATAGATGTCGGAAAGTGATTAAACTAAATTTGATCAAAAATGGTGACAGAGAATTCTGCGGCCGCACTACGGTTGACCGGGATGACAACCGTGCAACTTGATTTCACAAAACTGCGTTGCAGATTCAGTCTGGGCTTCTACGTCTAAGTATACGGTCGACCGTACTTTGGCCGTGTACTTTATTTTCATTCTATAAGTTTTGTTTGACTTGGTCATTTGCAAGATCAAATATGGATTAGTGAACTTGCGTGTTTTATGTTAAGATGTCGATCATCACTTATGCATATGTATGTGTCATCATCAAAACATATTTTTTATTTAAACATCATACTTAACTTTGTCGGTTAGTCCATTAACCAATATTCAACCAACATCATTTATTATGGATGTTAATATTATCTTATTATATATAATAATAACTAGTCCGGAACAGCTCGCGCGATGCGGCGGGGGCTTTTGGCTTGCATGTTCGTATTTAACGTAGCGTTTTGTATGTACAGAGGGGAAACGGCCCATATGTTAAGACCCGTTTAGATGTCGGTGTGATTAGCGTTTTTAAAAAAATATCCGTTTCGAACGTAGTTAGTCTCATTTTGTTCGTAAAATTATTTTAAGTTTAATGGTGGTAGCGGTGAAAATTAATTCGTGATGAGTAGGAAGATAAGACCCGTTGAAGTTTATGGTGAATTATCTTTTTTAATTAAAATTAAAAATTAAATTTACGTTTTAACCCTTGAAATTTAACAGTTTGCACCCTTGGGGGAGTGTATGAATTATATTCTTGAGAGGGCTGAGATGTAAAATGGTGGTGTGAAATGAGTTGATGGAACGACATTTGATTTAATTGGAACGACACAAATCTGCACAAGTTTTAGTATGTATAGGATTAATAATAATTAATAATAACAAGAATAATGTGATAAATGTAAAAATAAAAAATAAAGTAAAAGTACATGATTTATTTTTACCCATTTGACTTGTAACCAGTCTTGACCCGTTACCCAATCTGACCCGACCTGATTCATTTGGACCCGTTTAAAAAATTGACCCGTTTAACTCATGACTCATTCCAGCTCAAAACCATTTTTACCTGTTACCTAAACTGTGACGATCGCTCCAAATTCATATGGACGAACACGTCATTCATCGATTTCATTGCGAGGTATTTGACCTCTATATAATACGTTTTGTAAACATTGCATTCTTTTGAAAAGGCTCACCATAAATGAATATTTAAATCAAAGGTTTTCGATATCTGATGATTTCTACATATAGACAATCACCATAAATAATAGTTTACAATAGTATTTCCATTGACAATGCAGTCAAAATAAGATATATGGTGATGATTTGGTGAATGCAACGCTTCCTTGAAAAATATGTCATGTAAGACTCCATGCACATAGCTTGTCTAACATATAAGCAAATAGGGGAAGACTTCTAGGGAACCTGAGAATAAACATGCTAACAAGTGTCAACACAAAGGTTGGTGAGTTCATAGTTTTAATGTTTTGCATAATCTGTACATAAAGGTGGATCACAAGATTTCAGTTGTTTCATCCAGAAATGTTTATCAAAATATTCTACGAAAATGAGCACCCTGGTAAATAAACTTTAACGTTATAATAAGTACCCCTGTTTTAACATACATGCAACCAACATGTACAATACACGTAAACCAGCGTGTACTAAACTCAAATAGCATACGTATGTTTTATAGTTCAGGCTAGGGTTTCTATACCTGGAACAGACGGGGATGTCAAGCCCTATGGATCCATATATAACTACTCGCGCCCACCAGTTCTTATAACCGGCAGTTACTAGTTACCAAAGCTAAGGGATTTTCGGTTCAAACTCGGTGTAGAATTTAGTATGTACTTGTATCCATTGCGTTTAAAATAAAGTGCATGTATTCTCAGCTCAAAAATATAGAGTGCAAAAGCAATTAAAAAGGGAGAAAATGAAACTCACCTTAGCAGCATATAAAGTCGTTCACCAAAATGTGACTGAAACTCGAATTACCAAATAACCGTAGATCTCAACCTAGAGAACATATGTTGGTCAATAAATGTCTATCAAGCTAGGTCAAGTCATAGTGTATCACAATCCTAATGCTCGAGATCGACATACAAAAGTTATCCAAAGTCATTTCAAAAAGTCAATTTTGACAATAGTTCAACAAAACGAGATGTACCTTATATAAGGATTCATTTACTCGGTTGATAATATTCAAAAATCCAATTTATCAATCTTACAAACAAGTTGTTTAAATATTAATTGCAGATTCAAAAGCAATTCTAATTAACGTCAATCATAATTCAGTTGATCATATCTTTTAATCCGTTCATCGAAACAATTCGATATCTAAATGAAAAGTTATTGATTTTTCGCCAGCTTTCCAAAAACTTGTATATCATATACCTTTTACCAGTAATATATGTATTTAATTCGTGATCTATTATAAACTATTTAACGACGAAATTTAGTATACACATATGTATAAATATATATACTCGAGCATTAGACATGGATACACAATTAATATATAAAAGATAAAATATGAGTGCTTACGTATCAATATTGAGATTCAATATTGTAGGAAAGTACGTAGACGTAACGGAGATGATAAACACTAGGTTTGATTCATAAATATACCCCCAACATTACCCATAATTTCCTTACCTCTATCCCGCTCGAAAACATATTTTGAAAGTGACACGCTCATGACCTCGTCGTAGTATTTTATGTATAAATAATAATACTCATACTACTAATAATAAGATTAATAATAATATTAATCTTTAATAATAATAATAATAATAATAATAATAATAATAATAATATAAATATAATAATAAATATAATTAATAATATGTTACGAAGTAATATTGTTATATGTATGCGTAAACCGAGCCACAGATCGAACAATTTATAGTACTTGGCTTGTCCCTGGTTGCCATGCGATCGCATGGCTTTCCAGGCTTATACCCATGCGATCGCATGGGTGAGTTTTACAGCTCACATTATTTTAACTTTTTGTTTGTCGACATATTAAATAAATATAAATATAATATATATAATTTATATAATTAATTATATATTATATTAAATTCACGTGCATAGTTGACTTGTAATTTTTGTTCCGATAAGTCGTACGTCATCACTCGACTTATGTCCCGGTTCCGGTTTTTCGAATGTCCTTTCGTACCTTTAGAAAACTTGCATTTTACGTTTCGTGTCACGTACCTTTATCAAAATATAGCCTTAAGTTATCCATAAACTATACCACTCAAAGTATATCTTAAACTTTCGAGTGTTTTGGTCATTTACTTCTATAAATCATCGTCTCGTAGTATATTGATGTGCAGCGGGGTGTATATAAAATAGTTATTAAATTTTTGCAGGAAATACTATTAAATACGATACAATTTTACACAAGATATTTATTTATTTATAGAATGGATATACTTAAACCTTGCTACAACACTTATAGGCAGTGTACCTAATCATACAGTAGTGTAGTTTTTAGTAAGTCCGGTTCGTTCCACAGGGAATCTTTTTTAAACAAAGCTCAACGCTATATTAGTTTACTTTTACAAAAATACAAATATATATATATATATATATATATATATATATATATATATATATATATATATATATATATATAAGTAATATTATTATTATAAAGGGGGGTTTTTACCGTTTAATGACCGGTTTGTCGATTTTAAAACTTTAGTCGCAGTTAAAACCAAATGTAAAATAATAAATAAATACAAGACTTAATTTTAAGCGTAAAGTAAATAACGATAATGAAATTGCAAATAATAAAAGTGCGATAAAATAAACTTGCGATAATTAAAAAGTACGATAATTAAAAGTGCAATTAAATAACAATAAATAAAAATGCGATAATTAGAAGTGCAATTAAATATAAAATAAAGGAAATTAAATATGAAATAAAAGAATTATGCTTATTTAAACTTCCGTAATCATGATGTTTGACGTGTTGATTTTAGTTTTATGCCCATGGGTTAATTGTCCTTTGTCCTGGATTATTTAATATGTCCGTCTGGTTTTTGTCCATAACAGTCCATCAGTCATAAATATAAAGTGCGAGTGTCCTTGTCAAATTATTCTTATACCCGAAGTTAAATATTCCAACTAATTGGGGATTTAAACTGTAACAAGATTTTAATACTTTGTTTAATAATTACACCAGGTTGTCGACTGAGTGTAACCCAAGGTTTTGATATTTTGTTATCAATTATACCAAGTGTCCTTTGTACATAATTTCACCCCTGTTTTAATTATTCTAGTGGCTATTAATCCATTCCCGTGTCCGGTTAAATGAACAATTATTCATACATATAAATACCCCGCCCATCGTGTCCGCTTGAGTGTATATGGTAATTTATAGGGACGCCCAATTGTAAATCTTTATATTAACATTAACAAACTATCATTTAGTTAAACAAATATAAAGCCCATTAATAGCCCATAGTCTAATTTCCACAAGTGTCGTTCTTTTGTCCAAACCCCAATTATAGTACAAAGCTCAATTACCCAATTTTAGTAATTAGCCCAACATCATGATTACTTCGTTTTAAATAAGCATAATAATAACTTAGCTACGAGACATTAATGTAAAAAGGTTGAACATAACTTACAATGATTAAAAATAGCGTAGCGTTACACGGACAGAATTTCGACTTACACCCTTACAATATTCGCTAACATACCCTTATTATTAGAATTATAATTAAAATTAAAATTAAAATTAAAATATAAATATAAATATATACGATATATTGAGAGAGAGATATATATATTTTGTGAATTTTTACGATCAGAATGCGCGAGCTTTATAGGGATTTTCGATTTTTGGGGCTCCGCGACTCGCGGCATTTTTGCCTTCAAACTCCGCGAGTCGCGGAGAATGAAATTACAGCTCAGTCCCTTTGGAGTCTTTCTTGCTGACGGTTTTTATTATTTATTATAATATATAAATAATTATAAGAATTATTTAAATATTATATTATATTTATGTGCATAGTTGACTTGTAATTTTTAGTCCGTTGCGTCGAGCGTTGAGAGTTGACTCTGGTCCCGGTTCCGGATTTTCGAACATCCTTGCGTACAATTTAATATCTTGTACTTTGCGTTTTGAATCTTGTACTCTTGTAATTTCGAGACGTTTCTTATCAATAATTGGAACCTCTTTGATTGTCTTTTGTACTTTTGAGCTTTTTGGTCGTTTGCGTCTTCAATTCGTCGAATCTGTCTTTTGTCTTCACCTTTTATTATTTAAACGAATATCACTTGTAAATAGAACAATTGCAACTAAAAGCTTGTCTTTTTTGAGGAATAATGCTATGAAATATATGTTCGTTTTTAGCATTATCATATATACATATACATATACATTTTCATTTTGAAATAGTGTCTTACTGTAGCAAGGTTACTGTCGCAAAGTTTTTTTACTGTAGCAAATAGTGATTTTCAAAAACACTGTAGCTTTTCGGGTACTGTAGCAATTCGAAAATACTGTAGCAAATTAGTGTTTTACTGGTTCATCTTAAACGTTTTAGTTAACTTATCTAAATATCAATCGAATCAATAATCGAATGTTACTATCGTTTACTAAATAACTTGAAATCATATATATTCAAATAGATATATAAACCAATAAGTTTAATGTACGGTATCATGCAATTGTAACTTTGTTACGTTTTCAAGTTATAGTATATATATGTATCTATTTACATATAATGGTTCGCGAATCGTTGAAAACAACCGAAGGGTACTTGAATAGTTCAAAAATTTTGAGATTCGATTTTACAGACTTTGCTTATCGTGTCGGAAACGTTAAATTATTTAAAGATAAAGTTTAAATTTGGTCAAAAATTTCCGGGTTGTCACATAAACCTACCCGTTAAAGAAATTTCGTCCCGAAATTTGAGTGAGGTCGTCATGGCTAACAATAAAAATGTTTTCATGACGAATATGAGTTGGTAAATAGAATTTTATCACCATTGAATAATACGGATAAAACAATCCGATTACTCGAAGCGTATGAGAGAAGTTATCGTAATAGAGTGAAATGGAGAATAGAGATTCGTCTTATCTCTTGATGTAGTAACGATTGATTTTTGGAATTTAAGGAATAGAAAATCTTCATAATTTAAATAAGATTTGATTCTTCGAAATTTAAGGAAATTAGGATTTCCTTTGATTAAATGCGTAATCTGCCTCGATTGCTATGTCTGATATTTTGCTATAAATTGACCTCTTCCGTTTTATTTATTTTCACCACTCCTATAATCTTCTTTCTTTTTTCATACTTACAAAAGATTTGTGAAAATGCTTCATCCAGTTCTGATTCTTGATATTTTCTTGGCTATCATATCATTCATTCTTCTTTTTCATCTGCCACCTGAGGAGGTTATTTTCTTCTACTATTACCTTGGGATTATATTGTTTTTCATTCTCCCGTGTCTTTATATTGCTATACGCATTGATATACACGGTTTGTAATTTCGGGGTTATTTTTGGATTTTATATTTTCCATTATATTTCGGAGCTTCATGCTTTCTTTTTTTTTCTTCCCGACTTTAAGTCAAGCGAATAATGGTCCAGAATTCGTAGGTATGAATTTCGGAATGAACATAATTAATGTTCTAAGAAAGAAACGGTAATGGCACAATTTGACTTGTCAAATTACCAGAATACCTCGAAAAAGACCGAATCATCAAGAAAAATATTTTCTTGATATGTTTAGAGGTTAAATAGAATGAAAGAGTTATGTAACATGGTTTATGATGAGGGTATGATCTGTGAACCTTTATCACGTTCCATTAGAAACTCAGCATGACTTACTGTAATATAATCACGTTGATCAAATGTCATTATATTATACTAACTCATGCTTCAATTCCCAACATTATTTCAAAACATCTATTTTTCGAATTTTTCAGATTTTAGAAACTAAAATAGTTTCTTTTATGATGTAACATAGATAGCGCGAAGAGATGAATGATTTCAGATAAGAATGGTTATAAGAAAATATCTTCAGAAATATGGAGGATATTTATAATGGAAGATACGATGATATCTTAGAATATTTAAGATAAGATGATGATGAAGAATATTATCCGCAAAGGTTTTAGAGTAAGGAGCAAGGTATTTGCTAAGGATTTCAGCAGACACTGAATCATTTGTATTCTTTGAAGGTAGATTTCTTCTTTATGATTTGTCCACAGCCTCCTTCATGGTCTGCTCAATCCATTTTCCAGTTCCAAACCTTCTCTTTTTCTCAGCTTTACCACCATACTATTCTTTATCATCAAACTTTTGACTGTGAAGGTCGTTTACAGTTTTTGCTGCTTCATCAGCATTTTTTCCAAAATTCTGAGAACTAGTTTCGTAGTTTGGGGTGTTTTTCAGAAACTTCATATTCGAAGTAAGTCTAGGAGATAGACATTATATGTATATATATAACTATTGGCGTAGAATTGCTTCGAGATTCAAAATACTGATTGCTAATTCCCGGTAGTTGGTATGACAATTACCGTTACAAGATGTGGATGAGTACATGATAGGGTTTCAATGAACAATTATAATGGTTTTTCGGAGAGACTTTAAGTCATAGATTAATGAATTTGCTGGTACATTTACTGTTAATGTGGTGGAACATGAAAGGTTCCCCAGTAACAAAAACGTATATGCCAAAGTTACAAGTCTGAAAGGTCGTCGTTGACTGGTTGAATGGTTGATAATACTGGACACTTTTGAAAAGGAATTGCAAGGTTATTTTCGGTAAAAACAATGCTAATGGATCTTGCACAGATTTAAAGTTAAAGTATAGCTTTGAAAGTTGTAGAGATCTAAGAATAATGTCACCGGTTCAGAGTTATGACTTGGATTCTGATCCGTCAATATCAGAATATGTAATTGAATTTGTATGAAAACGATTGTATATCGTTGTGAGCATTGTAAATAATTTTTGAATCAAAGTTGAAGAATGTACAGTGTAACATATTAATTGCGAACTTATATATTTCCCGGGTATTACCTACCCGTTAAAGATTTTACAATTAATACTTTGTACAAAAGAATTTTTATTACCGTCTTTATGAAAATATATGTATGTATATTTTCTTCAGATGTAACACAGATTTAATGAGTTAATATCATATTAAGCTCATTTAATTTTCGACTTGACTTAGAAATGATTAATCTCTAAAACATTAAAGATTACATAATCTTTGCGGAGTATTTCGCTAATGTAATCGATACTTCATTATTTATTCTTATTCCTCGGTGAAGGATGTTGATGCTCGTGGAATTTTTGTGAACCTTACAAGGCACAGATGATGTTTTCTGGAAAGTTTCGAGTACATCGAAAATGAAAATGTAAAATCAATTATGTAATTGAATAATACACTTGGTTTATTATGAAATGAAATTCATTAAGTTGAAACAGAGATTGTAGTTAACAATGGTTAAGTTGTTAAGGAAGGATGTACATCATTGCATATTAGTAATATGAACTAACCGAGTAGTACCTACCAGTTAAGATTCACACGTAATAGCTTAGTACGAAAAGATTTATTTTGATTTCAAAATTCATATATATTAAATATACATAAAATTTCTTCAGGGGAAATGAGTTAATACTTCATCGGTTATTGTTGTTGGTATTTCTTGGTAACTACGATGCGTATGAAATTGATGTTCAAGGTACATATTGTGATGTTGAGGCTTGCGGTGCGGATGTTGTTGGTGGTGGTAATGGTACTGTTGGTGTTGTTGTCGGTGGTACTGTTGATGCCGGTGATTCTGCTGGTGCTTGTAACCTTTGCACCATATTCTCCAAAGCCACTACCCGAGCATGAAGCTCGTTGACTTCTTCTACTACATCGGGATGATTGGCGGTTCGGACGAGCAGATGAATAAGATCCAGAATTTGAGAGAGTATATGATCATGACGAGATATTCTGGAGATGAGAGAGAAAATGGTATTACGAACAGGTTCGCCGGTAAGTGCTTCAGGTTCTTCGCCAAGAGGGCAATGTGGTGGATGGAAGGGATCGCCTTCTTCTTGTCTCCAATAATTAAGTAGGCTACGAACCCATCCCGAATTCATCCAGAATAGATGATGGCTAATTGGTTGATCCATTCCAGTTACATTGTCTTCGGAATTTAGGTGAATATCCATATCGGAATGGCTGTCAGAGTTTAAGGAATTTGAACTAGATACGGGATCCATCTTGTATAATTAGGGAGATGATTTTTGATATGAATTAGATTATAGAATTTAGTTTGGTATTCTTCAATACATAATTTACATATGTATATATAATACCAAATTCCATAAATCACGGAGAAATTTTCGGAAGATGTCAGAAAAAGTTTACAGTAACAGGTACGCTAAGATATGAATTTTATTTATACACTATTCATGCAATCAATACAGTAAAACGTGTCTAGACTTAAGAATGATAAGCATGTAATTTTCGACAAGAAATGATAAGCTAAACTTTTGACATGCAGACACAGTCGAAGTCCAGACTTACGAATGCATCTTAACAACTATCAGTTAGACACACTAATACAAGACCTGGTTCACTAGGACCAACGCTCTGATACCAACTGTGATGATCGCTCCAAATCCGTATGGACGAACACGTTATTCATCGATTTCATTGCGAGGTATTTGACCTCTCTATGATACGTTTTGTAAACATTGCATTCTTTTGAAAAGGCTCACCATAAATGAATATTTAAATCAAAGGTTTTCGATATCTGATAATTTCTACATTTAGACAATCACCGTAAATAATAGTTTACAATAGTACTTCCGTTGACAATGCAGTCAAAATAAGATATATGGTGTTGATTTGGTGAATGCAACGTTTCCTTGAAAAATATGCCATTTAAGACTCCATGCACATAGCTTGTCTAACATATAAGCAAACAGCGGAAGACTTCTAGGGAACTTGAGAATAAACATGCTAACAAGTTTCAACACAAAGGTTGGTGAGTTCATAGTTTTAATGTTTTGCATAATCTGTACATAAAGGTGGATCACAAGATTTCAGTTGTTTCATCCAGAAATGTTTATCAAAATATTCTACGAAATTGAGCACCCTGGTAACAAAACTTTAACGTTATAATAAGTACCCCTGTTTTAACATACATGCAACTAACATGTACAATACACGCAAACCAACGTGTACTAAACTCAAATAGCATACGTCTGTTTTATAGTTCAGGCTAGGGTTTCTATACCTGGAACAGACGGGGATGTCAAGCCCTATGGATCCATATATAACTACTCGCGCCCTCCAGTTCTTATAACCGGCAGTTACTAGTTACCAAAGCTAAGGGATTTTTGGTTCAAACTCGGTGTAGAATTTAGTATGTACTTGTATCCATTGCGTTTAAAATAAAGTGCATGTATTCTCAGCTCAAAAATATAGAGTGCAAAAGCAATTAAAAAGGGAGCAAATGAAACTCACCTTAGCAGCATATAAAGTCGTTCAACAAAATGTGACTGAAACTCAGATTACCAAATAACCGTAGATCTCAACCTAGAGAACATATGTTGGTCAATAAATGTCTATCAAGCTAGGTCAGGTCATAGTGTATCACAATCCTAATGCTCGAGATCGACATACAAAAGTCATCCAAAGTCGTTTCAAAAAGTCAATTTTGACAATAGTTCAACAAAACGAGATGTACCTTATATAAGGATTCATTTACTCGGTTAGTAATATTCAAAAATCTAATTTATCAATCTTACAAACAAGTTGTTTAAATATTAATTGCAGATTCAAAAGCAATTCTAATTAACGTCAATCATAATTCAGTTGATCATATCTTTTAATCCGTTCATTGAAACTATTCGATATTTAAATGAAAAGTTATTGATTTTTCGCCAGCTTTCCAAAAACATGTATATCATATACCTTTTACCAGTAATATATGTATTTAATTCGTGATCTATTATAAACTGTTTAACGACGAAATTTAGCATACACGTATGTATAAATATATATACTCGAGCACTAGACATGGATACACAATTAATATATAAAAGATAAAATATGAGTGCTTACGTATCAATATTGAGATTCAATATTGTAGGAAAGTACGTAGACGTAACGGAGATGATAAACACTAGGTTTGATTCATAAATATACCCCCAACATTACCCATAATTTCCTTAGCTCTATTCCGCTCGAAAACATATTTTGAAAGTGACACGCTCATGACCTCGTCGTAGTATTTTATGTATAAATAATAATACTCATACTACTAATAATAAGATTAATAATAATATTAATCTTTAATAATAATAATAATAATAATAATAATAATAATAATAATAATAATAATAATAATAATAATAATAATATAAATATAATAATAAATATAATTAATAATATGTTACGGAGTAATATTGTTATATGTATGTGTAAACCGAGCCACAGATCGAGCAATTTATAGTACTTGGCCTGTCCCTGGTTGCCATGCGATTGCATGGCTTTCCAGGCTTATACTCATGCGATCGCATGGGTGAGTTTTACAGCTCACATTATTTTAACTTTTTGTTTGTCGACATATTAAATAAATATAAATATAATATATATAATTTATATAATTAATTATATATTATATTAAATTCACGTGCATAGTTGACTTGTAATTTTTGTTCCGATAAGTCGTACGTCATCACTCGACTTATGTCCCGGTTCTGGTTTTTCGAATGTCCTTTCGTACCTTTAGAAAACTTGCATTTTACGTTTCGTGTCACGTACCTTTGTCAAAATATAGCCTTAAGTTATCCATAAACTATACCACTCAAAGTATATCTTAAACTTTCGAGTGTTTTGGTCATTTACTTCTATAAATCATCGTATCGTAGTATATACATATACATTTTCATTTTGAAATAGTGTCTTAATGTAGCAAAGCTACTGTAGCAAAGTTTTTTGCTGTAGCAAATAGTGATTTTCAAAAACACTGTAGCTTTTCGGGTACTGTAGCAATTCGAAAATACTGTAGCAAATTAGTGTTTTACTGGTTCATCTTAAACGTTTTAGTTAACTTATCTAAATATCAATCGAATCAATAATCGAATGTTACTATCGTTTACTAAATAACTTGAAATCATATATATTCAAATAGATATATAAACCAATAAGTTTAATGTACGGTATCATGCAATTAAAACTTTGTTACGTTTTCAAATTATAGTATATATATGTATCTATTTACATATAATGGTTCGCAAATCGTTGAGAACAACCGAAGGGTACTTGAATAGTTCAAAAATTTTGAGATTCGGTTTTACAGACTTTGCTTATCGTGTCGGAAACATTAAATCATTTAAAGATAAAGTTTAAATTTGGTTAAAAATTCTCGGGTTGTCACATAAACTGACCTAACATGACCCGTTTGCTAGGTATATCCTCTTATGCAGGATTATTAATAGAGCATTATGTTAAAGTTGGTCACAACTCTATTATTCTGATTGCTAGTACTTAAATTACTTGTTACGAAGTTAGAAATGTATAATCTTTCTATTAAATTGTAAAATGGTATAACTACATAAGGTTTCTATATATTTGATTTACTCGGAAGATAATAATAATTTTAGGTATATTGTAATCATTTATGATTATTTTATATGACCACTTCAAGATATACTTACAAGTTACAATAAAGATTTAACTTAATATTTTTCCTGGAATGGTTGATTGGTTAAGTTATTATTTCAAATAATCCATTGATTTATGGAAAATGATAAACGTAACCTTAAGGGCTACACTTAAGCATACTAAAAATAATTTTATTTCATATTTATAATTCAACCCTGCAATGAAAAAAATTAATACCAAATTTATATAAAGAAAGTCGATACTAAAAAAAGAATATTTATATTTTGTAATTAATTAAACAAAGTTTATAAACTTAATTATAGTAAGCTTAAACGTAGTACTAAGGGCTACGTTTATCAAAACCCTTTGATTTATAATTAGCCGTCATTGTTTACATGATTTTGGCTGATCAATTCAGTTGAAATGATATTCACTTGTGTTAGGTTACACCTATTTGATTATTGGACCATAATTAGGGTTACATTTTTTCCGTGTAGTGTGTTGGATATCGTAGTTCACATATTTTTGGTTAATAAAGTGCCATTGATTTAGTGATATCAATTTAACTTATTAATTTTAAAGTTGTTATTTTTTTGAAAAGCAAAATTTTATATATAAAAAAATATGTACAGAAGACCATGAACGGCACATGGTCAACAACATCACGACTATACAACACATACAAAGACACGATACATACAAAAAAACTATATACGAATTATGCAAAGACACGATACTCACGACTATGAACAACTCAAATAAATCAATGAATCAACCGGGGTCTAGATTGTATCTCAACGGGAATCCCATATCGGATGGAGATAGGAGCCATTGATGCCAATCTAAGTTGTGTTTCCTCGATCGAGTGGTGATCCATTCGAATGTTTTGATTTGAATCTCGTTAACTATCTTGGATGATGCCCAAGCCTCGTTTCGAAATATTTTTTGATTTATGTTTTTCCATATAAAGTAACTTGTAGCCCAAACGATTGCTTGCCAAACGTGAACCAAATGAGATGAAAGTCCACAATTACGGTCCTCTTTAAAACACTCAGTCGAAACACCATTAGGTGGGATAGGTTTGCGCCACCAAATAAAGATATTTCTCCAAACGTCCTTAGAGTGTTTTAGCGTGATCAACGGACTCAACCTCGTCGTTACATAAAGGACATAACAACGAGTTGAGGTCAATGCCACGTTTGTCGAGCTCAAGCAAAACCGGGATCCTCCCTCTTGAAATTCTCCAAACCAAAATAGCTATCTTTTGAGGGATAAGTCTATTGCGAAGAGTTTCACCCAAATTACCCACATTAGCAAAAATCAATTCATCACTTTTATAACAGATAGATTTAGCAACGTAGCCTTCATGTGCGTCAAGTTTGAAGACCCATTTACTGCAGCCGTCACGAACCGAACCATGGTCTTTAATTCGATTTGTTAATCGTTCAAGCTCACCATTAAGTCTACATGTAAGAGGTCTGCTCTAGTTCCAGTTAAATCGCCAACAGTTGTTCTCAAAAGAAACTTTGTCTTTAATTGAATAATCTTTGCAGTTATCAAGTCTGAATAATCTAGGAAAATCGTCCCTCAAACGTTTGTTCCCTGCCCAAATCTCGTCCTAGAAACTGATATCATGACCATCCCCAATCTGCCTCACGAAGTGACCTTCAAATGTCAGTCCAATTTTGTTTAACTCATCCCCAACTTTTTTAATGATACGCCACGCTGAGGAAAATTTCAACACATAATTATTAGTAGAAACGCCCAACCCCCCGTCCCTCTCGTAAATACTTTTGATGAAATTTACCCAAAGAGCCCCGTTTTCGGTTCGAAACCGCCACCACCATTTACCCAACAAAGCCAAATTTTATTTTATTTTAGTGACCCAATATTAAGCCCGCCCCGTTTATAAGGTAAAAGAATAGACTCCCATTTGACCCACAATATTTTAGAATCGTTCCCCGACCCGCCCCAAAAAAAACTTACGACGCATATTCTCGAGAAGGTTGACGACGCAGGAAGGAGCACGAAACAACGAGAATAAGTATAAAGGCAAACTACTAAGGACCGATTTAATAAGTGTTAGACGACCCTCGAACGACATTGTTCTAGCTTTCCAATCCGAGAGGCATTTTTTGAATTTATCTATGACCAATGACCAATCATCCAATTTATTCATTTTGCGACCAATGGGCATGCCAAGGTAAGAGCACGTGTGACGATCGCTCCAAATCCATATGGACGAACACGTCATTCATCGATTTCATTGCGAGGTATTTGACCTCTATATGATACGTTTTGTAAACATTGCATTCTTTTGAAAAGGCACACCATCAATGAATATTTAAATCAAAGGTTCTCGACATCTGATGATTTCTATATATAGACAATCACCGTAAATAATAGTTTACAATAGTAATTCCGTTGACAATGCAGTCAAAATAAGATACATGGTGATGATTTTGTGAATGCAACGTTTTCTTGAATAAAGCATGCAAGACTCCATGCACATAGCTTGTATAACATGTAAGCAAACAGCGGAAGACTTTCTAGGGAACCTGAGAATAAACATGCTAACAAGTGTCAACACAAAGGTTGGTGAGTTCATAGTTTTAGTGTTTCGCATAATCTGTATATAAAAGTGGATCACAAGATTTCAGTTGTTTCATCCAGAAACGTTTATCAATAGATTCTACATAACAGAGCACCCTGGTAACTAAGCTTTAACGTTATAATGATAAATACCCCATTCGTTTTAATACACGCAAACCAACGTGTCCTAAACTCAAATAACACACGTCCGTTAAAAGGCTAGTGCTCTAGCTCGGACGGGGATGTCAAGCCCTATGGATCCATATACTGTTATTTGCGCCCACCAGTCCATATCCTATGTACTGGCAGCTACTAGTTACCAAAGCTAAGGGATTTTCGGTTCAAACTCAGTGTAGAATTAAGTATGTACTTGTATCCATTGCGTTTAAAATAAATTACATGTATTCTCAGCCCAAAAATATATATTGCAAAAGCAATTAAAAAGGGAGCAATGAAACTCACCTTAGCAGCACATAAAGTTGTTCATCGTAATGTGACCGAAACTCGGAATATCAAATAATCGTAGATCTCAACCTAGAGAACATATGTTGGTCAATAAATGTCTATCAAGCTAGGTCAGGTCATAGTGTATCATAATCCTAATGCTCGAGATCGACATACAAAAGTTATCCAAAGTCGTTTCAAAAAGTTAATTTTGACAATAGTTCAATAAAACGAGATATACCTTGTATAAGGATTCATTTACTCGGTTGGTAATATTCAAAAATCCATTTTATCAATCTCGTAAACAAGTTGTTTAAATCTTAATTGTAGATTCAAAAGCAATTTCAATTAACGTCAGTCATAATTCAATTGATCATATCTTTTAATCCGTTCATCGAAACTATTCGATATCTAAATAAAAAGTTATTGATTTTTCGTTAGCTTTCCATAAACATGCATATCATATACCTTTTACCAGTAATATATGTATTTAATTCATGATTCATTATAAACTGTTTAACGACGAAATTTAGCATACTAGCATGTATAAATATATAAACTCGAGCACTAGACATGGATACACTATTAATTTATAAAAGATAAAATATAAATGCTTACGTATCAGTATTGAGATTCAATATTTCAGAAAAGTACGTAGACGCAACAGAGATGATAAACACTAGGTTTGATTCATAAATATACCCCCGAACATTACCCATAACCTTCTTGGTAATAACCCATAATATCCTTAGCTCTATCCCGCTCGTAAAACTCATTTTTAAAATGACACGCTCATGACCTCGTCGTAGTATTTTATGTATATATACTACTAATAATAATATTAGGATTAATAATAATATTATTCTTAATAATATAAATAATAATAATAATAATAATAATAATAATAATAATAATAATAATAATAATAATAATAATAATAGTAATAATAATATTAATAATAATAATAATATAAATTATAAGTTACAGAGAAAAGAAAAAGAAATGTGGAAGTGTGTGAGAGTGTCGAGCAAACTGGCCAATTTATAGAATGTTTCTGAATCCTGACTGCCATGCGATCACATGGGTTTTATGCCTATTTCTCATGCGATCGCATGGCCCCAAAATCCAGCTCACAAATTTTTGTTGTTTTGTTTGTCGACATAATTAATAATAATATATATAATATATATAATTTAAATAATTAATTATATATTATATTAAATTCATGTGCATAGTTGACTTGTAATTTTTGTTCCGATAAGTCGTATGTCGTCACTCGACTTATGTCCCAGTTCCGATTTTTCGAACGTCCTTTCGTACGCTGAGAAAACTTGCATTTTACGTTTTGGGATACGTACATTTGTCAAAATATAGCCTTAAATTATCCCTAAACTATATCACTCGAAATATAATTTATACATTTGAGTGTTTTGGTCATTTACTTCTATAAATCATTGTCTCGTTATTTATTAATATAATAATATTTATCAAACGTTTCATAACCAAGTTAATATCTATTCTCAATATTTATAAACACATTTTAAAATACATATCGCAAGTTATTCATATAATTAATTCTTAACAATTAATATTCTAATTATTGTATGTGTCCAAATTACGTTATTTAAACAAACACTTTATCATTTATTCCAAATACCGTTTAAAAAGGAATAATTTCTCAAATCAGTGTGGTCCTCACAACAAAGATCCGTAACAATATCATAATCATTAAGAGACTTAATAAATATCTTTTCATTCAATCGTTTGGCATAATCTTTTACTCCGTAGTTAAATATATCAATCAAATAATCAAACCAATAAGGTTAATGCACAGTATCGTTTTCATAACACTTTGTTACGTTTTCAAGTTATAGTATATGTATCTATTTACATATAATTGTTCGTGCATCATCGTGAATAAACGAAGGGTAATTGAATATTTCAAAAGTTTGAGATTTAACTTCATAGACTTTGTTTATCGTGTCGAAAACGTTAATCATACAAGATTAAGTTTAAATTTGGTCAGAAATTTCCGGGTCATCACAGTACCTACCCGTTAAAGAAATTTCGTCCCGAAATTTGAGTGAGGTCGTCATGGCTAACAATAAAAATGTTTTCATGATGTATGTAAGTTGATAAATAGAATTTTATCATCGTTGAATAATATGGATAAAATAATCCAGTTACTCGAAGCGTATGAGGGAAGCAATCGTAATAAAGTGAAATGGAGATTCGTCTTATCTTTTGACGTAGTAACAATTGGTTTTCGGAATTTAAGGAATAGAAAATCTTCATAATCCAAATAAGATTTGATTCTTCGGGAATTAAGGAAATTAAGATTTCCTTTGATTAAATGCGTAATCTGCCTCGATTGCTATGTCTGATATTTTACTATAAATTAACCACTTCCGTTTCATTATTTTCACCACTCCTACATCTTCTTCCTCATTTCATACCTTCAAAAGATTGTGAAATGCTTCATCCAGTTCTGATTCTTGATATACTCCTAACCTTCATATCTGTTATTCTTCTCTTTCATTTACCACCGGAGGATTTTATTTACTTTTACTTTTATCTTGGGGTTATAGTGTTATTAATTTTTCCGTGTCTTTACGTTGCAATACGTATTGATATACACGGTTTGTAAATTTTTGGGATTGTTATCGGGCTTTTATTCTCCTTTATATTTCAGAGCTCTATGCTTTCGATTTCTCTTCCTGACCTTAAGTCAAGCGAATAATGGTCCGGAATTCATAAGTATGGATTTCGGAATGAACATAGTTAATGTTCTAATAAAGAAATTGTAATAACACGATCTTGATTTGTCAAATTACCAGAATATTCGGAAAAGACCGAATCATCAAGAAATATATTTTCTTGATATATTTAGAGGTTAAATACAATGAAAGAGTTATGTAACATGGTTCATGATAATGGTAGGATTTGTGAACCTTTATCACGTTCTATTAGAAACTCAGCATGACTTACTGTAATATAATCACGTTGATCAAGTGTCATTATATTATACTAATTCATGCTTCAGTTCTCAACATTACTTTAAAACATTCATAATTTGAGTTCGAATTTTTCAGAATTTAGAAACCAAAACAGTTTCTTTTATGACGTAATACAGATAGCGTGAAGGAATGAATAATTTCAGATAGTTACGAAATTATCCTCAGAAACATTGAGGATATTTATAATGAAAGATATGATGATATCTTAGAATATTTAAGATAATGATGATGATGAAGAATATTGTCCGTAGAGGTTTTGGAGTAAGGAGCAAGGTATTTACTAAAGATTTCAGCAGATACTGAATCATTTGGATTCTTTGAAGGCAGGTTCAGTCTTTGTGATTTATCCACAGCCTCCTTCATACTTTGCTCAATCCGTTTTCCAGTTCCAAACCTTCTCTTTTTCTCAGCTTTACCACCATACCATTCTTTATCATCAAACTTTTGATTGTTAAAGTCGTTTACAGTTTTTGCTGCTTCATCAGCATTTTTACAAAATTCGGAGGGCTAGTTCACAGTTTGGGATGTTTTTCAGAAACTTCACATTCGAAGTATGTAAGTCTGGGAGATAGACATTATATGTGTATATATAACTGTTGGCGTAGAATTGCTGCGAAATTCAAAATACTGATTGCTAATTCCCGGTGGTTGGTATGGCAATTATTGTTACAAGATATGGACGAGTACATGATAGGGTTTCAATGAGTATAAGGATTTTTCGAAAGGTCAAAGATCAATGGAGTTGTTGGTAAATTTACTGCTAATGTGGTGGAACATAAAAGGTTTCCCAGTAACAAGAACGTATATGTCAAGGTTAAAATAAGGCTAATCTGAAAAGTCAAAGTTGACTAGACTGGATACTTTGAAAAGGAATTGCAAGATTATTTTCGATATTAACAACGCTAAAGGATCTTGCACAGTTTTGAAGTCAAAGTATAGCCTTGAAAGATGTAGAGATCTAAGAATGATGTCACTTGTTAAATCTTGACTTGGATTCTGCTCTGTCAATATCAGAATATGTAATTGAATTTGTATGGAAACGATTGTATATCGCTGTGAGCATAGTTAAAAATTTTTGAATCAAAGTTGAAGAATGTACAGTGTAACATATTAATTGTGAATTTATATATTCCCGAGTATTACCTACCCGTTAAAGATTTCACAATTAATATTTTGTACAAAAGAATTTTCATTACAGTCTTTATGAAAATATATGTATGTATATTTCTTCAGATGTAATACAGATTTAATGAGTTAATATCATATTAAGCTCAATTGATTTTTAACTTGAATTAGAAATGAATAATCTCTAAAACATTAGAGTTTACATAATCTTCGCGGAGTATTTCACTAATGAAATCAATACTTCATTATTTATTCTTATTGATATTCCTTGGTGAAGGGTGTTGATATTCGTGGAATTCTTGCAAACTTCGCAAGGTGCAAATGATGTTTTCTAGAAAGTTTCGAGTGCATCGAAGATGAAAGTGTAAAATCAACCATGTTATTGAATAATACACTTGGTTTATTATGAAATAAAATTCATTGAATTGAAACAGAGATTGTAGTTATCGATGATTAAGCCGTTAATGAAGGATGTACATCATTGCATATTAGTAATATGAACTAACCGAGTAGTACCTACCAGTTAAGATTCACACGTAATAGCTTAGTACGAAAATATTTATTTTGATTTCAAAATTCATATATATTAAATATACATAAAATTTCTTCAGGGGAAATGAGTTAATACTTCATCGGTTATTGTTGCTGGTATTTCTTGGTAACTACGGTGCGTATGACGTTGATGCTCGTGGAACAGATTGTGAAGTTGAGGTTTACGATGCAGATGTTGTTGGTGGTGGTAATGGTACTGTTGGTGTTGTTGTCGGTGGTACTATTGATGCCGGTGATGCTACTGGTGTTTGTAACCTTTGCACCATATTCTCCAAAGCCACTACCCGAGCACGAAGCTCGTTGACTTCTTCTACTACATCGGGATGATTGGCGGTTCGGACGAGCGGATGAATAAGATCCAGAATTTGAGATAGTATATTATCGTGACGAGATACTCTAGAAATGAGAGAGAAAATGGTGTCTCGAACAGGTTCACCGGTAAGTGCTTCAGGTTCTTCGCCAAGAGGGCAATGTGGTGGGTGAAAGGGATCGCCTTCTTCTTGTCTCCAATAATTAAGTAGGCTATGAACCCATCCCCAATTCATCCAGAATAGATGATGGCTAATTGGTTGATCCATTCTGGTTACACTGTCTTCGGAATTCAGGTGAATATCCATATCGGAATAGCTGTCAGAGTTTGAACTAGATACGGGATCCATCTTGTATAGGGAGATGATTTTTGATATGAATTAGATTATAGAATTTAGTTTGGTATTCTTCAATACATAATTTACATATGTATATATAATACCAAATTCCATAAATCACGGAGAAATTTTCGGAAGATATCAGGAAAAGTTTACAGTAACAGATACGCTAAGATATGAATTTTTGTCTATACACTTATTTATGAAATAAATGCAGGAAAACGTGTCTAGACTTAAGAATGATAAGCATGTAATTTCCGACAAGAAATGATAAGCAAAACTTTTAACTTGCAGACACGGTCGAAGTCCAGACTTACTAATGCATCTTAACAACTATCAGTTAGACACATTCATGCAAGACCTGATTCGCTAGGACCAACGCTCTGATACCAACTGTGACGATCGCTCCAAATCCATATGGACGAACACGTCATTCATCGATTTCATTGCGAGGTATTTGACCTCTATATGATACGTTTTGTAAACATTGCATTCTTTTGAAAAGGCACACCATCAATGAATATTTAAATCAAAGGTTCTCGACATCTGATGATTTCTATATATAGACAATCACCGTAAATAATAGTTTACAATAGTAATTCCGTTGACAATGCAGTCAAAATAAGATACATGGTGATGATTTTGTGAATGCAACGTTTTCTTGAATAAAGCATGCAAGACTCCATGCACATAGCTTGTATAACATGTAAGCAAACAGCGGAAGACTTCTAGGGAACCTGAGAATAAACATGCTAACAAGTGTCAACACAAAGGTTGGTGAGTTCATAGTTTTAGTGTTTCGCATAATCTGTATATAAAAGTGGATCACAAGATTTCAGTTGTTTCATCCAGAAACGTTTATCAATAGATTCTACATAACAGAGCACCCTGGTAACTAAGCTTTAACGTTATAATGATAAATACCCCATTCGTTTTAATACACGCAAACCAACGTGTCCTAAACTCAAATAACACACGTCCGTTAAAAGGCTAGTGCTCTAGCTCGGACGGGGATGTCAAGCCCTATGGATCCATATACTGTTATTCGCGCCCACCAGTCCATATCCTATGTACTGGCAGCTACTAGTTACCAAAGCTAAGGGATTTTCGGTTCAAACTCAGTGTAGAATTAAGTATGTACTTGTATCCATTGCGTTTAAAATAAATTACATGTATTCTCAGCCCAAAAATATATATTGCAAAAGCAATTAAAAAGGGAGCAATGAAACTCACCTTAGCAGCACATAAAGTTGTTCATCGTAATGTGACCGAAACTCAGAATATCAAATAATCGTAGATCTCAACCTAGAGAACATATGTTGGTCAATAAATGTCTATCAAGCTAGGTCAGGTCATAGTGTATCACAATCCTAATGCTCGAGATCGACATACAAAAGTTATCCAAAGTCGTTTCAAAAAGTTAATTTTGACAATAGTTCAATAAAACGAGATATACCTTGTATAAGGATTCATTTACTCGGTTGGTAATATTCAAAAATCCATTTTATCAATCTCGTAAACAAGTTGTTTAAATCTTAATTGTAGATTCAAAAGCAATTTCAATTAACGTCAGCCATAATTCAGTTGATCATATCTTTTAATCCGTTCATCGAAACTATTCGATATCTAAATAAAAAGTTATTGATTTTTCGTTAGCTTTCCATAAACATGCATATCATATACCTTTTACCAGTAATATATGTATTTAATTCATGATTCATTATAAACTGTTTAACGACGAAATTTAGCATACTAGCATGTATAAATATATAAACTCGAGCACTAGACATGGATACACTATTAATTTATAAAAGATAAAATATAAATGCTTACGTATCAGTATTGAGATTCAATATTTCAGAAAAGTACGTAGACGCAACAGAGATGATAAACACTAGGTTTGATTCATAAATATACCCCCGAACATTACCCATAACCTCCTTGGTAATAACCCATAATTTCCTTAGCTCTATCCCGCTCGTAAAACTCATTTTTAAAATGACACGCTCATGACCTCGTCGTAGTATTTTATGTATATATACTACTAATAATAATATTAGGATTAATAATAATATTATTCTTAATAATATAAATAATAATAATAATAATAATAATAATAATAATAATAATAATAATAGTAATAATAATAATAATAATAATAATAATAATAATATAAATTATAAGTTACAGAGAAAAGAAAAAGAAATGTGGAAGTGTGTGAGAGTGTCGAGCAAACTGGCCAATTTATAGAATGTTTCTGAATCCTGACTGCCATGCGATCACATGGGTTTTATGCCTATTTCTCATGCGATCGCATGGCCCCAAAATCCAGCTCACAAATTTTTGTTGTTTTGTTTGTCGACATAATTAATAATAATATATATAATATATATAATTTAAATAATTAATTATATATTATATTAAATTCATGTGCATAGTTGACTTGTAATTTTTGTTCCGATAAGTCGTATGTCGTCACTCGACTTATGTCCCAGTTCCGATTTTTCGAACGTCCTTTCGTACGCTGAGAAAACTTGCATTTTACGTTTTGGGATACGTACATTTGTCAAAATATAGCCTTAAATTATCCCTAAACTATATCACTCGAAATATAATTTATACATTTGAGTGTTTTGGTCATTTACTTCTATAAATCATTGTCTCGTTATTTATTAATATAATAATATTTATCAAACGTTTCATAACCAAGTTAATATCTATTCTCAATATTTATAAACACATTTTAAAATACATATCGCAAGTTATTCATATAATTAATTCTTAACAATTAATATTCTAATTATTGTATATGTCCAAATTACGTTATTTAAACAAACACTTTATCATTTATTCCGAATACCGTTTAAAAAGGAATAATTTCTCAAATCAGTGTGGTCCTCACAACAAAGACCCGTAACAATATCATAATCATTAAGAGACTTAATAAATATCTTTTCATTCAATCGTTTGGCATAATCTTTTACTCCGTAGTTAAATATATCAATCAAATAATCAAACCAATAAGGTTAATGCACAGTATCGTTTTCATAACACTTTGTTACGTTTTCAAGTTATAGTATATGTATCTATTTACATATAATTGTTCGTGCATCATCGTGAATAAACGAAGGGTAATTGAATATTTCAAAAGTTTGAGATTTAACTTCATAGACTTTGTTTATCGTGTCGAAAACGTTAATCATACAAGATTAAGTTTAAATTTGGTCAGAAATTTCCGGGTCATCACAGCACGGCAGGGACCCGACATTACAACCAAAACGATTAGCAGTAGCTTCTAGAACCGAACTAGCAACCCCCACACAAAAAAGGGAACATTTGTTCCTGTTAATTTTGAGGCAAGAAAGTTTCTGGAAGCATTCAAGTGTTTTTAGAACGTTTGAGATATTCCTTTTACTCCAATATCCGAAAAACATTGTATCGTCCGCAAATTGAAGGTGCGAAATATAAACGTTTTCTTTCCCTAGTTCAACACCCCTTAGAATTTTGTCTCGAATCGCGATTTTGGTGATTATATTAAGCCCTTCGCTAGCGATAATAAATAAATACGGAGATAGCGGGTCACCTTGGTGCACTCCCTTTTGAAGATTGATTTCCTTGATAGGTGACCCGTTTACAAGTACGGATATGGAATCGGACCGAAAACAAGATTCAATCCATTTCCTCCAATTTAAACCGAAGCCCATGTTACCCATAATTTCGAGAAGAAATTTCCACCGAATAGAGTCACACGCTTTTTCAAAATCGGCTTTCAATATGAAGCATTTATTGCCGTTTCTTTTGGCATCGTCAACTAACTCGTTTGCTATAAGAATACTATTGAGAATCGAGCGCCCCTTCACAAACGCGCTTTGCTCAATACCCACAATCTTGTCAATAACACTACGTAGACGGTTAGCGATGATTTTAGAAATTATTTTATAATAGCTCCCTATTAAACTAATAGGACGATATTCACGAAGACTAATAAGATCGTTGTTTTTGGGAATGAGGGTAATAAACGAAGCGTTGCAACCCGGAGAAATTTCCCCGAACTCCCGGAACCATATTAAAGCCGCCATTAAATCATCCTTTATGATCCACCAAAACTTTCTGTAAAAATTGAAATTGAATCCGTCGGGCCCAGGGGCCTTGGAAATACCACAATCTTTGATTGCACACCAGACTTCCTCTTCGATAAATGGTGTTTCAAGAGCAAACGCATCTTCCTGAGAGATTTTAGAAGTGTTAAATCCGTCGAAACAAAAGCCCCTGGAGTCGTGATCTTCGTAGAAAGATTTGAAATATCTATGAACCTCGTCTTTGATTAACTCAGGATTTTCTTGCCATGAACCGTTGACATTTAGCCCGCGAATGTTGTTTTCATTATACCTCCTTTTAATAATAGAGTGGAAATATTTTGAGTTTTCATCACCATCAACGCACCATTTGACACGCGCCTTTTGTTTCAACATACAACGCCTAACCTTATCTTTTTCCACCCACTTACACCTTGTGTCGATCCAAACTTTTCTCTCATCATTAGATAATACCCGATTCTCAGCTTCATACTCCCAATTTTTACAACTGTCCGTAAGAATTTTAATTTCCTCGTCAATCTTTCCAAAAGAATTCTTACTCCACTCCTTCAATCTATTCTTCACATTTTTAAGCTTTAATCTAAAAACCGTATCCATTTGAATACTGTTTACCCCAATATTCCAAGCACTGATAATTATATTTTTGACATTTTTATCCTCCAACCATTCGTCAAATATTCTAAAGGATTTGGCTCCGAAGTCTGTAAGCCCGTTCTTGAGTAGTAGGGGAGCGTGATCAGATAATTTTCTGTTAAGGTCTGAGACAGAAAGATCGTTCCATATATGTGCAAAATTTTCAGAAACCAAAAATCGATCAAGCTTACTAAAATGAATCCCGTCGTCGCTAATTCTAGTAAATTTTCTTACCTAAAAGAGGAACTTCAATGAGCCCATTGTTGTTGATGAAGTCATTGAACAAAGTAGCTCTTCTAGGGTTGAAAATAGTGTTTTCTCTTTTGGAAGCCTCTCTAACCTCGTTGAAATCCCCACATAATACCCAAGCAAGGTTATCAAATCGCAATAGGTTCTCTAAACTATCCCAAAACCTTTTCTTTTTCTCGTCACAGTTCGGGCCATAGACATTAACGATTGCAATTTCAGAATCATAGTTAGATAAATTAACTCTTATGGTTATGAAGAATTCTCCTTCTACGGCTTGGTTAACTTTAAACACGTTGCTATCCCACATAAGAATCAAACTGCCCGACCTGCCAATAGCGTTTTTGACTACATACTCGACATTCTGTGATCCCCATAAATGCTCAATCCATCTGTCACTCACCTTTTTACACTTAGACTCTTGAACTGCCGCCACAATAGGATTAGAAGAAGAGATCATACGCTTGAACCATTCAACTTTACCGTCTTTTTTAAAACCACGAATGTTTACAGATAGAATCTTCATTGAAAATAAGAGACAAACACGAAGACACAATCAAACCTGATTAGACCCTTAGAGGTCCTGTTCTTCCCTGAAGCCAAGCAATTTGGCGAAATCACATAAATTCACACTATCTTCAGACTCGACATCAGCGTTGGTGATAGGATGTGTGATTGTCAATTAAAAAGAAGTTTGCATATGTTTGGTTGAAATTTTATTTCATGTTGGTTGTATTATTAAGGTATTTTTTTCGGATTGCTATCTAGTTTCTCTAACATTTTGTTAAATTTTATGAGTAATTATTTATAAAAAAAAATGATAACCGTAGCTTTTAGGGCAACAGTAATATGAAAAATTAACACTTTGTAATTAATATTTAACCATTGGTGTAAGCCTGTAACGACTATTATCTTATTTATATATTGAGAGTGTTTTGGGTTAATTAATCATAAACATTAAGCTCTTGGCACTTATGTAACACCCCGATTTTTCAAAATATGAGTTTTATAAAAAAATGTTTAATATCCTATTTTATAAATTAAACCTACCAACAAATTTGGTTATGTTTCATTTACGGTGTTACATAACTTTAAAATTGTATCATAAAAATAAAATTAGAAAACATATAAACTACGGAGTATTACATCAAAGGTTTTGTGTGTGAGCTAAGGCATAGCTCCACAATGTATCAACCATTCCCTACATTTTTAGGAAATTCCAATTGTTAAGAAATGCAGTTGCTTTTGTTGGGGTGGTTAACATAAATGCCTTATTTGTTTTTGGTTTGAGTCTTAATGTGTACTTATCCAGAGTTTAATTTTTACCATATATGAAATGAATAATATTCGGAAAATTGTATGCAGTATTATACGAGTGATACTTTTCGTACGGTTCATTTTTTACCACATGAAATGAGTAATAACCATTAAAATTATTTTTGGATTAGCGAGGAAACTCACCTATAAACGAGTACATTGACTCCTCCCATAGAGGGTAAACCTCAGGTAATCAAGCCCCCTGAGCGTGAGACCTTGTACCGGGTGAATTGCGCACAAGGCCCACCCTCTGATCACACTCCCTTTTTGAACGGAAATGCCTTTGCCAAGATTCGAACCTGAGTGATGTGCTTCATCGAACAACTCAGTGATCACTCAGGTAAGTCTGCGTAGTTATAACTGATAAAATTGACTTTAGTCTAAGTAATAACATTCTTTTAAACATTATACATTCCACTTGTTCATATACACAAAGATTAAAGGGTAAATTACTAAACCCTAGGTTGAAGGGAAAATAAAAGCGACACAAAAAATGGAGCTATGACACATAATGTTGGCAAATGTGTAAAATGATAAAATAATATTTTCAATATATTTAGAAAAGCTATTTAAGCATGACTGATTGTATAAAAAAATATTAGTAAGTTGGTTAATTTTAAGAAGTTAAAATGGTACGGAGTAGTTACAAATCAATTAATCATGTTTTAAAATCTTAAAGACAGTGTTAAGTTTATGTTTAGAATAATTCTAGTATAAAATACATAAACTAATTAAATATAAAATCAAATTAAATAAAATCTACTACGAGTACTCCGTATCTATTAAGAACGAGAAAACTTGCTTCAATTTGAATCGTCCAAGTGGTGGTGCACCACAGTTTGGTGGGTCTCCCCTTGCACATGTCACGTGCATCAACACTTGTTTTTTCCATCATCGCGTACGTGCTCTTCTACTTCAAATTGTGCACCAGCTCGTACCAAATATATTGTTAATTTTGTACCAGCTCGTACCAAATACGGACTATTTTGTTTATAGCATTTTCAATGTGATCAAACCAAAACGGTTCGGTTTGAGTGCAAGTAAATTAAAAGAAGAATTTAACCTTTGGAGGGGTTCCTTCGGTTAAATGGGATACGGATGTGGTGATGTTGTTTGTCTTTTTCCGAGCCTCCAAGGTAAACTGCAGAAGAAGATTAGTGTATGCGAGTTGGTTAGATGATCGATTAGGCATCAAATGAGGCCAGGGGGTGCTATTTATAGATTGATAAATGACGGTTATGCATGATAGCCATTATAATAGCGCTCACGATCTGTAACTGACACTAGAACCTCCTAATCATGCCTACAACTCATTCCACGTTCTCCACGTTCCTGAAATGTATGGATGTGGTCCAGTTCAGCAATACCAAGTCAACCCTGACAGTACGTCACGCTACCAATCGCGTGACGGTGAATTGAGTACATGAGTTGACCGTTTACTGGACATCACGTGTGTTCCACGTGACACAGCATTAGGTTCCCGACAAGTTCGTGTGCTGGACGTCATGCGTTGCATGTGACGTCACCCATGGCGTGACGTACGTCATTAAGTCCCCCCAGTTTGGTTGGGTACAAAATGTACTTGTACGTGACCAAACTAAGTATAAATCTAACACCACAAGCGGTACGGCATGCGAAATGATATCTGTACATCATAAAAATGTCCAATCGTATTTTTATAATGTTTAAATAACATCACGAGTGATTCTGACACCAAAGACGTCCAATCAGCCGCCAAACGCGCTGTTTCCTAGGTAAACGCCATCATTATTACAGCTGTAAGAAGTGAAACGACGCGAATCTAACGTTTACGAATCAATGATGGAAAGACACGTGTATGTCCAAGATTAAAGCCCAAAGTTGAGGCCCATTCAAAGCTGTTCCTATAAATAGGGGTTTTTACCTCCTCATTTTTACTTACCCCTTGCGTTTACAAACATATACTCGAGCCATCTGCTGCTAATATCCTCACGTATTTCCACATCTTTCATCGCGTACCGTCACTTTATTTCTTTCAAAGGTCAGTGCAGAATGTCTAAGGCAGATGTTGCGACGGAACGTAGTAACGTTACGACCGATCAGCTTGAGGAATTTATAGGTGAATATCCACCGCTTGCCAATTGGCATGTTATGGTGGCGACAGATGAGCAGCGCGCTCACACCCCTCCTCCAGAACACTTCACGTTATACATGAAGGCGATATTGATAGGCAACCTGCGCTTACCGTTATCGCCTTTCGTAGCGTCTGTTCTAGAACACTACCATATTAGCGTCTCCCAGCTTCACCCTCACGCATGGCAACGCGTGGTCATATTTGAGATGTTTTTTAGGGGGCAGAACCGTCCCGCCCTTCTGAACGTTTTTCGGGCGACATTTAAATTATCTGCTTCCGGGAAGGGTTGGTATACCTTCGAGAAGAAGTGTAATTTCACTTCAAAGAAATCCCCTTCCCTCCATGACTAGAGGGATATGTATGTATACGTTCACCAGAACGCACTTGGCGCAGGGCATGCCCACCTGGTTGTGGCACTTCAGCCGTTCACCCGATCTTTCAAAGACTTTGAATCCGGAGGAGCGTGCTTTATTCAACTTCTGTAAGGACGCGGAATTAGACATGCGTCCTTACACGGAGGTGATGCTGAAGCTGGATAACGTTCAGTGTTACTGGCCATGGGCGAACAAAGTGCCGATGATTCTTCATAACGGAATGGGTATGCTCTTGATGCCGTAGCGTTCTTTGTAAGTACTGCCTTCAACATTTTAATATATTCTTAACTGTACAGAGATGGACTTCGGGCAAGCTATTCGCCGTCCCACGCTTGAGGGGTTAAAGCTTAAGAAGGTGGAGAAGTCCAAGCTTCCTGAAGGCGATCCCCGTAAGGGAGGGGAGCCTGCTGTTGAATCATCAACAAACGCCACCACCGAAACCGGCGGCGTGTCACAGACGAAAACTTCCACACCGGCCACCAATCCGGAACCAATATCTGTTGCGGTGCCAGTGCCGCCAAAAGGGCAAAAACATTACAGCCCGGCCACGTTTCTGGTGACCCCTGGTGGCAATAAAAAGCCGAAAAGCGAGAAGGAAATTGCCGAGAGAAACCTGGATAGCTTTCAACATGAACCCAGTCAGGGTGGGTACTATTTCAATCCCGATAATAACGTTAACACTTCACCAAGGTCACAATGGCGGAAACTAATAAAAGTTATTGTTTCAGGGGGTCAGACCAATCCTCCAGTGATCAACATTGAGGACATCTTTCACGTGCAACAACCGGAAAAAGTTGTTACGCTATCAATCTTTGGTACCGGCTCCGGCCAGCAACAATCTAGTCATCATAGCGGTTCACGGGAGGTTCCTCATTCGTCCCGGATTGGCAAACAACCAACATTTTCTCACCTTAACGTCATATGGGACGTGTCCCATGCCGACGCGTACTCGCAATTTGAGTACCTTCAAAGGATCTGCCCCACTGCTCTGGTGGATGAACTGAAGAAGATGCCCGACAGCGCTGCGCATACAGCACATTCAACGGGGTCTAGCACTGACCCGTGATGAAATCGTACGTTCGAACAACGCTGAGCAGCGTTGTCGGAAGGCAGAGTTGTTAGCGAAGGATGTTGGCGACGAGGCCAAGGCGTTAAGGGATGAGATAGAGGGCCGCAAAAAGGCCGTGGCTGAGGCGGAGCACGAAAAGCTGGTGGCATTAAGGGAGGCACAACGGGCTTCCAAGAACTTGACGACTGTCATGGATAAGGAGAAACAGGCCCTCGCGGACTTGGTGGTGGCCCAAAAGGAGTTGGCTGAGGAGAGGGTGAGCAAGGAGCTCCTCGCCACACAGGTTCAAGAACTAACCGTTGCCCATAAGAAGGCAACGGATGATTTTCAACAGTTGTGCTCTTTGATTCCCCACATCTTCACCAAGGCCATCATGTCGCCTCATGTCATGGAGCCCTTCGGCTAACTTCTTGACGCTGCCAAAGGCGTGGGGCGTCTTCAGACATACACCGTGATAAATGAAAACGTCACGCTTTCGGATCCATTACCTGACACGGTTGTAAATAGTTTGGATCTGGACGCGTATGACAAATATGATGCGGCCGCTACCGAAGTGAAGGCGGTTAAGGTACCTTTTGTAGAGGATATTGGGAGCCAGTTAGGTCTAGGTATGGAGAAGATTCAGGGGATGATCCCCCAGTAGATTAGGTCATCTGTAATTTTTTGATTTTTATTGTTGATGGATGTAACCAAACAATATTATTAATGAAAATATGTAATTATGTTTGCCGTATTGCAATAACTTTCAATGACGTATCAATTAGATAATTTTTGATACGCTGTCGTCGTCACGGTAGCGTGGCATTTCAAGGTTTTACTTGGTAAATGTCATGACTTTGCATGTATCTAGACCATGTCGGGATGGGCACGACGGGTACGAAACCCGAAGACGTCCCGTTACGGTGTCACTTCGACGTAGGTTCAACGCGAAGCGCCGTGCATGTTGTTCGAAGCTAGAATATTCTTTGTTCAAGGGATGTGTAACATATTAATGGACTTATATTTACATTTTTTACAAAAACACCGAAGTGATGCCAAAAGTAGTTACGTAACGCAATAAAAGAACTGAGATGCATTAAATTCAAACCAAACCAAACCAATCCATGGCGCATCGCGCTTACAAATTTGTGATGATCAGTCACAGAATTAAAAGAAACATTGAAAATGGAAAACATAGTTTCAACGTGCTAAATATTCTAAACATAGAATTTCTTGAGATTGGTTGTGTGCCATGTACGTGGCACGAACTTGCCGTCAGGCATTTTCAAGTTGTATTCCCCGTTGCCGAGGGCATCCACAACTTCATACGGACCCTCCTAGTTAGGTCCCAACTTTCCAAGGTCTTCAACTCTGCTGGCATTGTTATTGCGCCAAACGTAGTCACCGGGACGGAACGAACGTTCGCGTACACGCCGGATGTAATATTTGGCGATTTTTTGCTTGTTGGCCACTTCATTGATCGCTGCCATGCACCTGCGTTCCTCTAGTAAATTCAGGTTTTCCTTCAGCTGTAGCATATTGGTTTCCTCATTAAATTCCGTGACGCGTTGCGTCGGAACTGCTATTTCTGCCGGGATGACCGCCTCTGAACCGTAAACAAGGCTAAAAGGTGTCTCACGATTGCTTCATTCTGGTGTGGTGCGGAACGCCCACAGAACCATTGGAAATTCGTCCTCCCAACCTTTTCGGTCCGTATCTAACCTACCTTTGATGCCGGATACAATATCCCTATTAGTGACTTCAACCTGTCCATTCGCTTGAGGGTGAGCAACAGAGCTAAATGTTTGTTTGATATTCAGCTCGTCGCACCATGCTCGAAACGGATCATGTGCAAACTGTTTTTCGTTGTCACTTACAATCTCATGCGGTACCCCGAAATGGCACACTACTTCTTCCCAAACAAAATTAACAATCTGCTTACCCGTAATGCTTTTGAAGGGCTTAGCCTCCACCCATTTTGTAAGGAAATCAACTGCCACAACAAGATGTCGTATGTCAGGGAACGAACCAACCAAATCAATTGCCCACTTATAAAATGGCCAAGCTGATGAGACCGGGATCAATTCATGAGACGGCGCATGAATTTTTGGCGCATGGCGTTGACAAGAAATGAAATTCTTGATAACGTCGCTAGTGTCACGGTACATGGACGACCAGTAGTAACCCAAACGCATAATTTTTCCCACAATAGTGCGAAACCCCGAATGCATCCCACAAGTTCCTTCATGCACTTCCCTTATCACGGTTTCGGCTTCTTGCGGACCCACGCAACGCAGTAGCGGGCCCAAAAAGGACTTTTTGTAAAGTACGCCATCACGTATGACGTACATGGGAGCCTTCATGCAAAATTTTCTGGCTGTTACGCTGTCAGCTGGTAGCATACCGTCTTTGAGGTAATTGACGATGGGATTCATCCAAGTGTTCACCTCTTCAACTGGTGCCGCCACCTATAAAGCATCACATTATAATTGTTACTTATGGAGCGTATTGACAAATTAGCGGTGTAGGTTTTATAAGCACGACGGCTTGATACCTGTACCATGTCGGTGGATTTTTGATCGAAAAATTCCACCCGTACGTCCTTAGCGAAGTGGCTGAACGTCAATGAAGCAAGTTTGCTGAGGGCATCAACTTTCTTGTTCATCGAACGTGGCACTTGCGTGATTTAAAAAGAATCAAACTTGTTGGCTAACTCTTCCTCCAGTTTCAAATATTTTTGCATCGCAGGATCTCTGGCTTCGAACGTTCCGTTCAACTGATTCGCTACCAGCTGTGAATCAACCACCACTTTCAACGCCTTAATGCCCATATTTTCCGCGATACGTAACCCAGAGAGTAACGCTTCATATTCTGCTTCATTATTAGAAACAGGGAAAGCGAAACGTAAGACATAAGTGTGTTCCTCACCGTCTGGGCTAGTAAGTATCATACCGGCACCGGCCCTGTCTGAGCTTGACGCTCCGTCAGTGTAAAATTCCCACGTGACGTGATAGGGTGCCGTCTCGTTGGCATCCGTTAGTCCTGAATTGATGAATTCTACCATGAAATCGGCCATGATTTGTCCTTTGATAGCATTACGCGGTGCGTAGCTGATTTCATGCTCTCCCAGTTCGATTGCCCATTTTGCCATTCGTCTGGAGATCTCCGGCTTGCTTAAAACCTGCCATGAAAAAGTTAGAAACGTTCTGCACTACACATGTTCATTCCAATAACGTTGTACCTGTTTAATAGGCGTATCAGTTAGCACCAAAATGTGATGCGCTTGAAAGTACCGCCTTAGCCTCCTTGCGGTGTGAACTATTGCATAAATGAGTTTCTCAACCAGATTATAGTTGACTTCGCCATACTGCAAGACCTTGCTGACGAAGTACACGGGCATCTGGATTCCGTTACGTTCCGTCACTAGTACAGAGGTTAACGCTTCGGTACCCGCTGCTAAGTAAACAGTTTAAGTTTCTCCTGAAATTTTTGGAATATTAGTAAACAAGCATGTAACGTTAATGTCATTAGCTAGAACGAACACTTTACCCGGTACCGGAGCCGTTAGCATAGGTAGGGTTTTAATTAACGTTTTCATTTCTTGGAAGGCGTTTTCTGCTTCCGATGTCCAATTGAAACTTTTACCTATACTTGTCTTCAGCACCTGAAAGAACGGTAGAGAACCTTCCGCTGCTTTGGACAAGAACCTGGACAACGCTGCTAGCTTCCCATTCAAGCTTTGTACTTCCTTTTTCGTGTGTGGTGATACCATCTCATCCACAGCCTGAATCTTTTTCGGATTTGCTCTGATGCCGCGTGGAGTCATGACGTGACCAAGAAAGTTACCCTCCTCGAAACCAAAGCTGTATTTCTCTGGGTTGAGTTTCATATTGATTTTCCTCAAGGAGTTGAATGTTTCTTGGATATCTTTAAGGAGAGATGGTTCCGTATGACTTTTGATTATGATATCATCGAAGTAAGCTTCAACGTTGTGTCCTATCTAGTTCTTGAAGGCATCGTCTATCACTCATTGATACGTTGCTCCAGCGTTTTTTAGTCCAAACGACATCTTAGTGTAGCAAAAGATTCCATGGTCAGTGTGAAATGTCGTCTTGTCCTCGTCTCCTTCCGCCATTTGAACCTAATGGTACCCTTTGTACGCATCGAGGAAGCATTTAAAGCGGTACCCGGCGAGTGACTCGACCTTCCAATCAATCTCTGGTAATGGATAGTTATCCTTTGGGCATGCTTTATTGATGTCTTTGAAATCAACGCACATGCACCACGTTCCTTTGGCTTTCTTGACTAGCACCGGGTTAGCTACCCAGGTTTGGTAGTGAACCTCCCTCTATATGTTGGCGTCAACAAGCTTTTCTACCTCGTTACGCAGAAACGCGCTACGTTCCGGTGCCATTCCAGTCTTTTTCTGTCGTACAGGCGTTATGCTTGGATTTGCGTTTAAATGGTGTTCCGCTACCTCCCTTGGAACTCCTGTCATGTCTGACTCTTGCTAAGCGAAAACATCGGAATTGTTAGATAGCAGCTCGCATAGGGCATTCTTAGTTTCGTCCGAAAGGGTGTTACCGATCTTAATGACTTTCTTGGGAAATGTATGATTAATTACAACACCCCCCTCTTGTTTAATAGGTGCCGGCTGGAAGACCGGTTGACTGACATCAGTGCAGACTTGGGCACGGTCAGAAAATAAAGTTGCAATGCCTGACCTTGTGGGGAACTTCAGCATACCGTGAACCGTAGAAGGTATGGAACCCAACACTTGAAGCGCCATCCGTCCTAGAATCACATTATACTTGGATTGGCTACGAACCACTACAAATGTTAATTGCACGGTACGGGATCGGTGGTCATCTCCTAGCGTTACGTCAATATTAACACGTCCTAAGGGCCAAGTTATTTCGCGAGTGAATCCCACAACGGGGTGCAACGGGGGCTTTACCTTATCCCTTACGTCTTGTGGTAACTGCAAAAAACAATGTTCATAAATAACGTCCACAGCGCTACCCGTATCGATATAAATACGCGATACCCGGCAGCGTCCAATTGTTGCGGTGATTGTTAACGGTAGGTCCGTTGGGCAGACTTTCCAAAATGTTGGGAACATGATTGGCGCGCATTCCCATTCTTCAAGCGCTTCAGCTTTCCTTACGTGACCCGAATGCCACGTCTGAATCAAATATGTTTTTCAGGCGCTTTATCTTTTCCTTTCTGCCATGCAAACCTCTTGGTCGCGGATCCTCTGTTCGAGGGTTTCAAGTGGTTAAACTCTCCTAACTTAAGCCTTTCGATAATGACTTTCGTCAGTTCACGACAGTCATCAACGTCATGTCCTTTGTCTTTGTGGAAGATACAATATTGCGTCTCGTCCACCGCGAAGCACGATTTCATAGGCTTGGGTGGCGGGAAGTCTTTGCTTATCTCCTCTGTTGCCAAAATTTCCTTGGGAGTTTTGGATAGTGATTTTATTAAACTCTCTTCCTCAGGTGACAGCCTCTTAGAACCGTAACGTTCGTATGGGCGGTAGATGTGGCGGTTGCCGGACTTATGACTGGAACGTCCGTAACCTCCGCCGCTACTACTGCCGCTACCTTTATAGTTGCTGTTCGCGTGCCCCTTACCGTTGCCTTTATCATCTTTATCATTACGATCCGTTGTCCTGTGTTCACCAATGGCTGCGTCGACGAACTCTTCTGACCGCACGTAGTCTTTCACCATCTTTACCGCCTCGACGTATGTTTTCGGTAACTTTCGCCGCATCGCTTTTACCATGGAAAAATGCCTAACCTGACAGATTCCCATGATGTACGCAGAAATTTGCTGCGACTCCGGCAAGTCTGGAATTTTCTAACATTCTAACGTGAAGCGGGAGGTAAAACCCATCAAAGACTCGCGTGACCTCATCTTGATGCTATGCGCATCCAAATGGGTCAACTCTGTGCGCTTAAAATTCTGGAAGCGTTGCACAAACTTGGTCCTGAGGTCTGTGAAGCTAGTGATACTTAACACGGATAGCTTGGCAAACCACTCTCGCGGAACGGCCTGAAGTTGCTGTGACAACCCGGAAATTTTCGACCAAATTTAAACTTTATCTTTATATTATTCCGACACGATAAGCAAAGTTTGTTAAGTTAAATCTCAAGAATTTTAAACTGTGTTCATGCATTCATTTAACCTCGACCAAATTCCAATGATTTACGAACCATTAAATGAACGTAAATGATTACATATTAATATGGGTACATATTATAACTTGAAAACGTTAACAAAGTATTAAGTATAAATACTTTACATAATAGTATTTGGTTCCATATGTTTATAGATGGAATTTGAAGATAATGTCAAATGATTGAATTATCATATACAATGATTTATGATTATGAGTCTCTGTTGAGAGGCCCACATTGATTTGAGAAATCTTCTCATTTTAACCCTATTCGGAAATTGGTAAAGTGATTCTACAAATAAGAACAATGTGTCGTTAACAAGAGTTAGACAAAAAGTTAGTAATCAATTCCGTTTAAATTTCAAAAGTGTACTTTACTTTGATTAGCTCGCGCCCCTTGATAATCAACTAGTTAGTTTTCATATTAAAAACAATAATTGGTAAAACAACTACCATTATTTAAAAACGAGTTAAATTATATCAATTGAACCTTGAAATGTAATTGGTTTTGAAAGACTAAATATTATATCATGTGATAAATATTTCAAAATATATATATTGGACAAATTTAGAATTTTAAATAAAAATATTTATATTTTTAACTTAGTCATAAAACGTCCTGATTTAAAATAAAATATTTTGACAAACAACGAGTCACTGATTTATAGAAGCAAATGACCACAACACTCAACTATATAAGTTACATTTTTTTTATAAAGTAATTTATTGATGAGTAAGTCAAATTATTAATAAGGGTACACGTCGCGTAACGTAAAAGGCTAGTTTTCTAGACGTACGGAAGTGCGCTCGAAAAATCGAAAGTGGAACATGAGTCAAGTGACAATGTACGAGTCATTTGAACAAAAATTACATTTTTACCATGCACGTAAATATAATATAATATATAATTAATTATATAGATTAAATAATAATTTATAATTAATATACATAATAATATATATAAGTGTCGGCAGGGGAATGAATTGCATTCCAGCTGGTACATGCTATCATGCGATCGCATGATCTAATACCACAAACCCTATGCGATCGCATGGGGTGTGGTTGGCCAAAACATACATAAAAGCTCGACTTCTCTAGTTCCTGAATCCATTTCTCAATCTCTCCTTCTCTATATTACTCCGTATGTATTTATTTATTTTATTTATTATTAATAAAGATTATTATTATTAATCTAAAATATTATTATTAGTAGTATTAAAAATATTATTAGTAGTATATTACATAAAATACTACGACAAGGGTACGCGCGATTTATTTCAAAACACGTTTTGGGAGCGGGATAGGGCTAAGGAAATTATGGGTTATAGCTATGGAGGTGATGGGTAATGTTCATGGGTATGCTCGTGAGGTCAATCTAGTGTTTATTATCTCTGCTGCGTCTACGTACCTTTCCTGCAATATTGAATCTCAATATTGATACGTAAGCACTTAAAATTTAATTTTTACATATTAATAGTGTATCCCTGACTAGTGCTCGAGTATATAGGATTATGCATGCTTGTACTTTTGATATTGCCCTTAGATAGGATATGTTGAATCCTAAATTAGTTACACCTGCGGTTGAGATAAGGTATAAGATATGCATGTCGTTGGAAAGCTAGCGAAAAATTAAGAACTTTTCATTTAGATATCGAATGGTTTCGATGAACGGATTAGAAGTTATAGTCAATTGAATTTTTGTATTATTATTAAAAATGATTATTATTATCGTCGTTATTATCATCGTTCTAATTTTTATCAAATTATTATTATTATTATTATTATTATTATTATTATTATTATTATTATTGTCAATAAAAATTATTATCATTAAAAATTGTTATTTTTAATATTATTACCATCGTTATTATCGTTAAAGTTATAATTAGTATTATTACTATTATTATCATAGTTATTAGTATTATTATTAATATGATCATAATATTTATTATTATTAGTATTATTATAATTAAAAACTAATATTAGTAACACCTAATTATTATGAATATTATTATTGTCATTAATATGAACGCGATATAAAAGATATTTAAAAGCTATTAACAAATTGGTTAGGAAATAATGAATATGGGTATCATGATGAAATTTAAAATATCGTAAGATATTGATTTAGATAAAATCATCATTTTTCACTATTATTATAAGTATTAATATTAAAAATCTCATTTTTACAAAAATTATTATTTTATCATTGTTAATATAAAATTTCATTATTAATAAGAATTATCATTTTATCGTAATACCATTTTTCGTAAATATAAATATTAATATTTTATTTATAGAATAATAATAATCATTACAAATAATACAACTTTTACTTATTATTATTATCAATGTTATTTTATTAAATAAATATGTAATACAAATAATATGTTACCTATCATAATATTTTATGATATTGAATGAACGTTATAAATTTTATTACTTAAGATATATAAAAGTATATTTTTATAAAGGAATTATATTATTTACTCTAATAAATTCTTTTAAAAATATTTAAAAATATAAAATGACGATATTTAAAATACATAATAATCATGTATAAATTTTGGAAATCATTTTTTGAGTCAAATTGACTTTTATTGACTTTTGCATATTAGTCTCGAGCATTAGGATTGTGGTACACTATGGCCTGACTTAAATTATTAGACAAATATTGACCAACATATAAAAATATATAATTAATATAGGTTCGTGAATCCGAGGCCAACCTTGCACTTGTTCAATGACGTCATATGTATTTTTACTACAAAATACACTATTGTGAGTTTCATTTGCCTTTTTACCCTTTATATTTTTGGGCTGAGAATACATGCGCAACTTTTATAAAAGTTTTACGAAATAGACACAAGTGATTGAAACTAAATTCTATGGTTGGATTATCGAATCGAATATGCCCTTTTTAGCTTGGTAGCCTAAGAATTATTGAAATGGCCCCTAATTGACGCGAATCCTAAAGATAGATCTATGGACCTTGACACGTCCCATTCGGGTTACGAATGCTTTAGTACTTCGATTATCATGTCCGATGAGAGTCCCGGAATGATGGAGATATTCTATATGCATCCTGTTAGTTTGGTTATCAAGCGTTCACCATATGAATGATTTTTTTTTATCTCTATGCCGTGCGAAATGCCTGATATGATATTATGTTTATGAGAAATGGAAATGGAAATGAAAATCTTGTGGTCTATTAAATTAATGGAAATGATTGTTTATGATAAACTAATAAACTCACCAACCTGTTGGTTGACACTTGAAAGCATGTTTATTCTCAGGTATTAAAGAAATCTTCCGTTGTGCATTTGTTCATTTTAAAAATATCACTTGGAGTCATTCATGGCATATTTCTAAAGACGTTGCATTCAAGTCATTGAGTTCAATAGAGATTATGATTAAGTAAATGACAGATTAGATCATTTATAGTTGGATATTATGAAATAGTATGCATGGCTGTCAAATTTCGATTAAATGAAAGTTTGTCTTTTAAAACGAATGCAATGTTTGTAAAATGTATCATATAGAGGTCAAATACCTCGCGATGTAATCAACTATTGTGAATCGTTTATAATTTATATGAACGTGTCCTTTCAGTTACCCCGGAAACATGTGGCATGCCGTCGGGCTATCCCAATGTTGCGTCTTGACAGCGTGTTCAAATTGCTGAAAAAGTCTTCCGGATCCGAGCTTCCGTCGTACATCCCTAGCGTGAGGGGAGTAGTGAGGACGGCGGGCAGCAGATGGGTAGCTATTTCTCTGGTAAACTTTTCTGACGTCGCGGAAACCTCGAATGACTGCTTGACGTTGTCCCCCATCATAGCGTACCTGTTATTCAGCATGTTGTCCGCCACGCCAGGCTGCTCGACCTGAGCACTCATGGATTCTAGAGCGGCCAGAATCAAATTCTCAATTAAGTCCTTGCGTGCCTCCTCTCGGGTTTTTCTAGAACCTTGACCGGCCTCCGATGTCGAATGTGTAGTTTTACGGAGTGACGCTTTGGACATGCCGGTAGGCCTTTCAGCGCCTTTGGGCATGAGTGACGGTAAAACGAATCCCCCCTTTGCCGAGAAGCGTATGGCCTCCTCGCCGTTAATGGGTTTGAGCTGATGCACGTTTTCCTCTTGGGTTTCCGTCTCTTCTGAGTCACGTTGATCAGTTTCCGTCTCGTCATCATCGAATTGTAACTGGGTGCCCTTAATGGAATCGTTCTGAGTTTCATAAGTGCTATCGTCATTAGGTTTGAAAGGATCATATGGTTCTTTGCCAGTGTTGGTAGTAGGCTATGGATTGGAACCTTCTGTCATCTTGTTATGAAAGCGTTGATCAATCGAGTCCCAAATATGGCGCCAAATGATCAAACCAAAACGGTTCGGTTTAAGTGTAAGTAAATTAAAAGAAGAATTTAACCTTTGGAAGGAGTTCCTTTGGTTAAATGGGATACGGATGTGGTGGTGTTGTTTGTCTTTTTTCGAGCCTCCAAGGTAAGCTGCAGAAGAAGATTAGTGTATGCGAGTTGGTTAGATGATCGATTAGGCATCAAATGAGGCCACGTACAAAAACATGCAACCCTATTGACCAAAATCAGCCCATTTACTGTTACACTGTAGCTGGTTTTTTTGTTTTTTATTTTCTTTTTTAATCTGCATCGATGGTTCAGGCCAGAGGCTTCTCCCTCGCCACCATCTCCCTCACCATCTCCACCGCCGCCATCGTCAACATCAACTTCGCAACCACTATCAGAAGCTTTATTTTGATTTCGATCTTAAACACCACAAACGGAATTTGTTTACAGATGGCGGAGAATAGCGGTGGCGGCGGTTGTTGTCCGCCGACAATCATCATCATCATCATCATCATCTTCATCATATCCTCAACCGATTAAGAGTCGATTAAGATATATGGAATCGAATCTGCGCGACAGCGGCATGATGATGAAGAACGGATAAATAATTCTAGGGTTCGATAATGGGATGGTCCAACACTGATGATGAAGAAGGCGATATAGCGATTTTCTCTTGATTAAGGTGAGTTCCTTTGATTTTTATTATTATTATTATTATTTTTAACTGAACGGATAAAAATCAGGTTTTATTGTTGTAATACAACAAGGTTAATTGCAAACCAAATCAACCCATTTTTTATGCGACTTGAAATATGCAGATAATCAAGGTTTCTTTCCTCATTTTAAAATAGTAAAATTAGGCAGCGCGAAACTAACATTGAGCAGGTTTCTTGCTCCTTCCGGTTACGATCGCTAATTGCATGTTATACATTCATTTTTAAACTTGCTTCCCGACTTTGCTTTTGTTATGTTTGTACTAAATAATTTTATTTTGTGCCTCCTGCATGGTTTAATTTCAGCAGCTGATTAAATTTCAATTACTTGGTCTTTTACGGTAACTTTTTAATTTTTTTTAAATTTAATTGCTGACTATGAATTTCTTATGGCTTATGTTTATATAGAGTGTGTTTGTAACATATTCAGTACAGTAGCTTTTACTGTTTTTTGTTTATAAAAGTGCTTTGCAAAATTACATTATTCCACCTAAGAAGAAAATAGAATTGACAACGATATTGGCTCATCTACACATAATGGTTGTGATTTTTTGGTGATCATAATGCAAATGAGAACATATGTTTGCTTAATCGAATAGTTTTCATAAGTTTGTAGTTGTGTAGTAAATGTGTGTGAAAGAGCAAGTTGTAGCAATTTTGATCCACTTGAATACATATATGGGCCTATTTGTGTTGTACATTGATGAAATTCTAAATGTATTTAAAACCTTCTAAACTGTTTTTTTTTTTTTTTTTTTTTTTTTTTTTTTTTTTTTTTTTGTACAGTATGATCAGTTCTATATGACCCATGAGATGCACAATATGACCCAAATTAATCAATGAAATGATTAGTTAACCAATGTAAATCTTATTTAAAATTTTGTAGTTCAGTGGGTAATGTAAAAGAAAAATAGACACTAAAGAGATCTAGCCCATGCTAATCGAATCCTATACTCTTAGCAATTTCTACTCTTTGTATACATGCTGATTTGATTCCTAAGTGATTAACTTGACTACTTTTGAAGTGTATATTAATATTCGAAAATTGGAATAATCCAAAATACATTCCATCAGTGCATATTGTTCTATCTTTGCAGCAACAATCTCAACACAGTAACTGCTACCCAAATTGCTTCTGTAATATTCTTCCTTAATTGTACGTTGGATTTTTTCTATATTTTAAAGTGATTGATTCATATGTTTTGTGTTGTTTTAGTGAAAAAAATATTTCCAAAAGCAAAAAGAGACCCAAATTCAAGGTTAAGATGGACTGCGCTCTTCATGAAAGATTTGTTGATGTTGTTACTAAACTCAGTGGCCCTGACAGTTAGTCTTTTTTATATATTTAATTATTTATGTTTGATCATAATTTATATGTTAATGTTAAGCTTTTTGTTTTAAGGAAATAATAAGTGATTGCATTAACACTTAAAGTTTTGATTTTTATGAACATTAGTTTAATCTTTTGAGACTGCATAAACAGTTACAAGTTTTGATCTTTATGAACACTTTATTAATCTTTTGATGATGAAATGGTTTTCGTATTTTTGAATGAGTGTGAAAATGAAGCTAATTAGATTCCATTTTGTTTTATTGTTTCAGACTCAGATTACATGTGTAATATGTTCATGTATTTAAAGAATGTTTTCTTCCAAGTCTTTTTTCCTTAAAATATCATAGTTTCTTCTTGAATAATCGCGCGTTTTGAATTTTGCATTGATCTTGACTATCTTCATCTTTGGTCTACAGAGGTCACCCCGAAATCAGTTGTGCTATTGATGTGATTGAAGTTATACACTTTATACCATCTGAAGAGCCCTTTGCAGGGTGTTGTACATAGTGTTCATCAAAGCATCTAACCCATCAGGTGTAGTGTTGATACATATTTGTGTTTTTTTCTTTGTCAATTATGCCACTTTTTTGCATTGTACAAATAATTAGCCTCATGTTATGGTTGTTTGAGCGGCCGTGCTTGCCACAATGGGTGCTTCATTGGGAGAGCATGTTGTGCCGTATGTTTCTCCTACACGTGTACGTGGTTGATTAGTTTTCCCATGGCTTGCCTGTACAACTTGAGCCAGAAGGTTAGTATATATTTTTATTTATTATTTGTTTTTTACGTTTTCGTAAATTATCAATGTGCATTAATGTTTTGTCTGTTACCAGTGGATATACTTAAAATTTTAGTGTATGATCTACTACAAATTTGCTTTAAATTGATTATTTGTTTCTTTGTCTCAGTTTTTGAGTTAGTATTTTTGTTATGTTTATTATCTACAGTTATGTTTTTAAGCATAAGCATTTAAGTCATCAAGTATTTCTTTTTACTCTATGATGCTAGACATTGATTTGCATAGGTTTTAAGAATATAAACATCTTCACTGATATATTACTTATAGTTCTTTTTATATGTTTTCGGCACATATTATTGTTTTGTTTATTGTCAGTGGTTATGTTGTGTTTTAGCATTTAGTTCATCAAACATTTATTTAACTCCATCATACTAAAGAATGATCTATATCTAAATATATTTTATGAAGACAACAAATTGTTAACTAAAATATTGCCTATAGTTGCTTTTAATGTGATCTAATAATGTGAACATTTTTAACTACTCATAATGTATTTACATATATATTCCACAATGAGTTAACTATATGTTCAATCTGACCATAAGGCTTCAATGACAGTAACTTTATGTAGTTTGTTATTTTCATTGCTCAAGCTATTTGGCAGAAACTGTATATGACGATTTTTATCCTTCCTTAGGCGCAAAACATGTGTTCTACTTTCACTACAGTTCGCCAACGAATAGAGGAGATCCAAAATTGGTAATCAATACAGTATTGGAAAAAATCGAAGCAGCTGTGCATGTTGAACAGCCACACTCGCCTAAGCCGACTACAATTGTGCCAACAAAATCAGGTAACTATTAATCCACTCTACAAAAACTTATAAAATTATATATGAGATCACACTAACAAGTCCCAGGTAATAAGCATTTCAGCCAGACCAACATCGAGAACCCCAAATTTATCTTCCTACAATACTCCCAATTAACCACAGAACCAGAAACGAACCTTAAACAACAACACACGCAATCCACATGTAAGCAAAAAACACAAAGAATTCAGCTTATAGTTGGACCATTTTTACTTTTAAAAGATTAACACAAATACTCAAGTTGATACAAAACGGTTGAATTTTAATGCAAAACAATTCAGACAACAATAACTAAAAGTGTTAAAACCAATCAACTGATAGAGTTATATACAGTAGAAATTATGAAACTTGGACAAATCAGTATTTTAACCTACTTGCACCATCGAAAGTACATTGATGAAATTCGAAATGTATTTAAAATCTTCTAAACTGTTTTTTGTACAATATGATCAGTTCTACACTTTTGGTATCAGTTTCATATGCAGATTTTTGAATTGCAGCTCCTCAAGACGAAGACAAAGAATACAATCGTAGCTGAATGACGAAAACAAAGAATTCAACGCAACAATATATATATAGGTATTTTGACACTATTTAAATGTTTAGCTACATGCGATGTGGTTTATTGAATAAGATAAAAATAAAGATAGCCACCAGCTATGTCGATGTAAACAACACAACAATAGTAGTTGTTTAGTGTATGTAAATATCAAACGCTACGTTTAAATAACGTACCCGAATATGTTCAAATGATGCAAAACGACTATCCCGCCGCAACGCGCGGACTGGACCGGACCTCGTATATATACTAATTTATGTAATATAAAACTTATGTGATTGGTCCAACTCAAATGCTTATATATGTGTGAAGCTTAACCATGACTTGATGTGATTTTTATTTTCATGCATGTGACTTGCATGTGATTACTATATTATTTTTCGTTTACTTCTTAAAAATATATATATGTACACAATTTCTTTTTTTAAATTCGTTGCATTATTTTGACAATTTCTTTTGTAGCTTTTTTTTTCTTCTTAAAATTTACTATACAACTTTTATTTTTTTTTAAAATCTCTTTTGACATATTTTCATTAAAATTTTGTTACATTTTTTAACTCATGTCACGTTTTCTGTTTTGCTTAGCAGATACGGTGTATTTTTTTAATGAAGAAAATATCGATCGAATTTTAAACCAAATGATTTATAATTTTTTTTAACCATAGTATTATTATAGTTAATTTTTTTTTGTAAACGAGGAAACCTCCTATGAACAAGCATATTGACTTCCTATAAAGGGTAGAACTCGGGTAATCAAACTCCCGAGCGCGAGACCTGGTACCGGTTGAATTGTGCATTATGCGCACTCTCTGGTCACACTCCCTTTCTGAATAATTTGACATAACCAGGAATTGAACCGAGATGTTGTGCTTCATTAGGCAACTTAGCCTGCGTGGTTTATTTTAATCAATTTGGTAAACACAAAAACGTATTATCTCCGCCGCAACGTGCGGATACCCTCACTAGTTTTATATTGATGGAACATGATATTTTTATATGTAAGTAATAGTGAGCATTCATATTACATTGGTTGGCCTACATAACTATTTTCTTTTTAAATTATAAAATATAAAAACGAGTAATAATTTAACATTCTATTTTTTTTTTTTTCATAATAAGAATGTTACCCAATTATTTATTAAATGTTTTAAATAATTAATCATATGAGAAAAGAATAAGTACATAACACACGTCATAAATTTATTTGTATGACTAGAAAAACTGATACGTAGAATAATTAGGTAGGAAGGTAAATAATATTCTTTTTGTTATTAATCCATTTAAAACTATTAATATTGGTATTAAAATTTATGTTAACATTATTATTTTCTTTCCTAATTAATCATGTCAAAATTAATAGTATTGAGGTGATTTTTAACCATAAAACTGAGAATTATAAATTTAGAGGTGAACATACGTATATATTTATGAAAATATATGATTATCTTATACTTTTGTCACAATCAATCATACGGAGTATCATTTTCAATGGCTACGTGATTTGTTCATATTATTACTCGTAGTATGCTTACTAAACTAGGAGACCGTTAACAAATTTTCCACTACTTTCTCATACATACAAATGCTAATGGCTCAATCATAAGCTTTTAACTACTCATATTGATTAAATCTTCAACGTATGAGCATCACTTTTGATATAGCGTTGACCGGAACTTGAATTTTGTTTCGAGAGGGATAAAACTAATGACAGATGGTAAACACTAAAAAAACCTATATTTTTTAGTAAAGAAAATTTTTCCAGTGTAATTTTTTTTTTTTCAAATCCAGGTGAGGTGGACCACCACCCTATAGATACACTAAGATCTGCCACTGCCGTTGACAGTGGCGATTTCAGGATCAGAACTCAATAAGGTCCTGAAATTTTTTTAGTACTAATTATATTTGAATATTATTTTAGCGAGTGTTTAACTTCAAAAACACTACAAAATCAGAAAATATATAGTATCCGAATAGTAAATTTAGTGGTGTACTATACAGTTTAAAAAAGACCTATAAAGCTGAAAAATATATGAGGTCATATACTTAAATTTAGTGGTATCATATACAAAATTAAAGAATAAATTCTATAAAAATTTTCAAACTAATGATGTCCCGTGACCCTACGGATCTCAACCTACACCTGTTGACCTAGATTTTCTATTGATAACTTTTCCTTTAATTCTATCATCTAAATCTAATCTATATGTTACCATCATATTATACCAATGTTGGTTCGATAATCTTGTATTAAGTTCTTTAGACATTTTAGATGTGAATGGTTGTTTTTTTAGAACGATAAATTGCATTAAAAAAATCGAGTCTCTTTAGCATTGAACTAGAAGAAGGCTACTAGAGTATTACATTGGGTGTGTTTGGCGTTACTAGCTGGAGCTGAAACTTATAGCTGGAGCTAGAGCTTATTGCTGGAGCTGGTAGTTGAAGCTTATGCTGGAAGCTGGAACTTATTGTTTAATAAGTGTTTGGTGAAAAGTAGCTGAAGCTTATTGTTGTAAATTGACTTAAAAAAACAACAAAATATATGAAAGATAATTATATAAGGGTCAAATATGTAATTTCTAATTTCATAAGCTTGGACCTTAATTTTATAAGCTAGTTCAACTAGTTTCTTTTTCCAGAGCTTATTTTATTCATAAACTCTGATAGTTATGTCATCTAAACGATGTTATTAAACGATGTTACTAGCTTAAGCTTATGAAAAAATAAACTTAAGCTCACATAAGCTACAATAAGCTACGCGGCCAAACATACCGATTGAGCATATTAGCCATGAGTCTCAATTAGACATCGAGTTTTCCCTGTATCTAAGCCACAAAAACAAAAACAAGTAAAACTTAATAGAGTCTACAATATTACATTTCCTAATACTCAAGTCATTAGATACCACTGAGTTCTTGAGACGCCAAATCATCCCAAGCACCGCAGCCATAACTAAATACCATCTTCCACTCCATAGACCGGTCCGCATAGCAACTGAAAGAGTGAAAGCACACATTTGTGATCAAGAGAAGAAACTACTTAAATGGATTTTAAACTCCATAAAACCTTTGAAATTACAGTCTTAAATAATACTCGTAGATAGTATCCATACTCCCACAAGAATACCGAGTGAAATCATAAAAAACGATGAAACGCTCTCTTCAAATGCTCTCTTCTCGACTCCTCATCTTCTTCATCTGGTAATCTTCAAACAGCCATACTGCATCTTAATCTTCGTTTTTGATTGTTTTTCTTTCTAGTTTGGTTTTATCTGTATTCTTCATTGCATCATGCCTCACATCCCCTTATCCCCTTTCACTCCCTCTCATTCGATCTCTCAAAATCGCCTGTCTCGATCTAACCCTAATGATAATCACAACATCTCTTACTAACCGATCAATGAAGGTGTATGGGTCAAGGTTGATCGAAATAAACAGAAAATAACACCTACAAACCATAACCCAAATCCTCAATTCCAGCAAAATAAATCAACCCACTTTGGCAGGCAAAACCCGATCCCCAATTCTAACAATCCTAGAATGAACACGTCCTCCTACCAGATCTATAACAATTTCAAACAACGTGAATCATCTGTTAGTCTCATCAAAAAGTTTGGAAACCCTAAATATGATTCGACAAAGCCTGACTCTAAACAGACTACTGAACAGATTGATAAATCCAGGATAACCTCTTATCTCTTCCACAATTTTCCTGACGATTGGTGTTCTATCGACTTCTGGGATATTTTCAAAAAATATGGCAACATTCACGAGGTTTATATCCCTAAGAAGAGGCTAAAAAAGGGAAGAAAATTCGGGTTTGTTAGATATCTAGATGTCCCCGATTATCATAAAGAATCCCTTGCAAGACGGTTAAATCTAATTGTGATCGGTGACCATTTGATTAAGGTATACAAAGCACACGATTCCGATATTAAGAAGCAAGATGGTTTTCAGCAGGCTACTAAATCAGCCCCCGGTATAAATGTTAAAACAACACCCTCTTCTTCGGTTGATGGCAGAAATTTCAGAGAAGTGATCCTCAACCGACGGGCCTCAAACAATAATATTCCATGGATTAAGGTAAATTCTGATTTCGAACTCATTCAAATACTTGGTCAAGCAGTTATTGCTAAAGTTAGAGATCTTGAATATCTTGAATACTTCAGTGAAATTTGCGAAAGTGAAAACCTTAGTGGTTTTACAATTAAATACTTAGGTGGTCATGATTTAATGCTTATCTTTGAGGAATCTAATCCGGCCCTTGATTTGATAAACAACTCGGAACATCCTCTTTGGAAATGGCTTGAGGACATTAATCCATGGGATCCCGAGGTTTATAAATCCTCTGGTAGACTTGCTTTTGTTAATATCTATGGGGTCCCTATCACTTGTTGGTTAGAATCCATATTCATCGATATCGTAAAAAATTGGGGAGAAGTAATCGAAACAATTAACTGCTCGATCACCAATGAAAACAATCAAGACTTATCCCACGGGTCGGTTATTGTCAAAACAAATAACTTCTCTCCGATAAATGGCAAAGCGATTGTCAATCCAGGGGACACCAATCAATCTATGGTTTATGTCACTGAAGTTCATAACTTTTCTATGTTTAATTTATATGGTGATATTGACAACTCCTCAAATTGGGAAGATGATAGCATCTCGGATGATCAAATTTCTGATGTAGAATCACACTTAGACTGTGACAACATTATGGACGGAGTTGGTGAAAAACCTACTCATGTTTCTTATCATAGCACGGATCATGCAACCTCACCCGAAAAACACACTTCAACGAACTCCTCTAAACGCATGGATACTTTAAACCTTCAAGACAACAATTGTAACCAACATCACATATCACTGGGTCCATCGAGTTCTCATAATTTATCTGAACCTCATGTAATTCCCGACATTAATTATCCACCACAAGTGCCGTGTCCAACATCTGAATCTGAAGTACCTGAACCACCTCCCATTCCTGCTTTCAATGGTCAGGAAACATATACCACCACCTCAAAACCACTGTATACCGATATTAATCCAACAGATCCCACTGTTACACCACAACCTGCCCCTATTGAACCCAGCCCACTGTTACAACAGCCCGTTTCTGAAATGGATTCACCTAGGCCCAATCATGATGTCAGCAAAAATAAGGACGATGTCCTTGAACATAATACCCCTCACAATATCATTGAAGATCCCTCTAAAACACCTTTAACCCCCCAATCAAACTCCCCGATTAATTTTATGCCCGCTTCAAACGACATTCAACAAGACACCTCCGATCCTTTCGACCTAGATAACTTACTTTTTACCGGCAACAAGTTATCAAATAAAAAAAATAATAATAACGCCAATATTGTTGTCAATCCTATTCCCAAATCGAAAAACACGGCTCATTCCTTCAAAAGGGTATGTAGAGATGACTCCTCCAATCTTTCTCACGGAACTTCTCACATCCAAGATAAAAAAAGACCAAGGTCAAATATGCTTTATATTAAACATCTTGCTAGAAGTGGACAAAAACTAAGAATTTCACAATTGGCTAAGCGTTGTAAACCATCCTTTCATGCGGGAGGTAGCACATCAGGTCACTCTAGAAGTTCCATTAATGGCACGGGAGGTAACAAAAACATGAATAAAGTGGGCACCTCTACTAGTAACAGCTTGGACACGAACGAATTCGGGAAATGCATCGGGATTCGCCGCAACATCCAATGATTTCACCCTCCATTGCATCGTAATATGTAAGTTTTCTCATGTGTACGATTTCTTTAAATATTCGGGGTATTGGAAAAATGGGTAAAATAAGTTGGCTTAATCGTATATGCATTAAAGAAAAACCAACAATTCTAGGTCTACAGGAAACTAAATGCGAACAATCACATGATAATTTCATTGAGTCTTTCTGGGGAAATCCTGACTTTAAATTCGTCCAAAAAGATTCGGTTAGTGCTTCTGGCGGTATTTTAACTATTTGGGATACCAATATATTTTCGTTTAAGTATGCTATTGAAGGAGAATTCTTCTTAGCAATCTGCAAATCATGGGCAGGTTATGATTCTGAAATTGCTTTCATTAACGTATATGGCCCTCATTCCAATTCGAAAAAACAAAGACTCTGGTCCGAACTTTCTTCCCTCGTTAATTCCCTTAACATCCCACACGTTATTTTTGGCGATTTCAATGAAGTTAGGAACATATCGGAACGTATGAATTCAGAATATAACCAACGTTGGGCTGATAACTTTAATAATTTCATTAACAACCATGGTTTAATCGATCTCCCTTTAAGTGGTAAAAGGTTTACAAGGATATGCGAAAAAACAATGAAGTTTAGTAAACTAGATCGTTTTCTTGTCTCTGACAGCATTTTCTCAATTTGGCCTAACATATCCTCCAAAACTCTTGATCGCGACCTCTTCGACCATTGCCCCATCATCCTTAGAAACAACCCTATCAACTCAGGTCCTAAACCTATCCGCGTATTTGACACATGGCTCGATCTTAAAGATGCCAACACTGTCATAGAAAGAGCTTGGGCGATACCTATCATTGGCAATAGACCCGACTGTATCTTCCGCAATAAACTTAAAAATGTTAAATTGGAACTTAAAAAACATAGTAACCAACTTGATAACATTGATTCACAAATCCGTGATCACCTAACTGAATGCAATAATTGGGAACAAACCGCCGAAAACAGACCTTTAACCGAATTGGAAAAACAGAAATGGATTGACGAAAAAATGCATCTTATTGTCAAAGAAAAAAAGAAAATTAACATGCTTAAACAAAAATCTAGAATTAAATGGGCACTCGAGGGAGACGGAAATTCAAAATATTTCCACAACTACATCAAAAGAAGAACAAGTAAAAATAATATCCACGGTATTTCTATAAACGTTTCATGGTCCGAAGATCCTAACTCTATAAAACAAGAAGCATACTCATATTTCAACAACTTATTCCAATCCAAACATCTCCGCGATGAATGCATATTCGATAACGATACACATCTCGACTATATCACCTCTCTGGATAATCTGCTTCTAGAATCCAAATTTAATGAAAACGAAATATGGGAAGGCATATGTAGTTGTGACAGCTCCAAAGCACCTGGCCCAGACGGATTCAATATGAAATTCTTTAAAAAACATTGGAATCTGATCAAAAACGACCTCATTAAAGCTCTTGATTGGTTCTGGGCCAACTCGGAAATCTCCAAAGGATGTAACGCTTCTTTCTTCACTTTAATCCCAAAAAAACCAAACCCTATCGGTCTAAACGAATACGGCCCAATCTGTTTAATAGGTAGCTACTACAAAATTCTCACCAAATTACTTTCCAACCGACTTGCCAAAGTCATCCACAAAGTCATAGGTGTTGAACAAACTGCTTTCCTCAAAGGCCGTAACATCCTAGACAGTGTCTTAATTGCAAAGGAAATAATTGATGAACTAAAACGCAAAAAACAAAAAGGCCTAATCTTCAAAGTTGACTTCGAAAAGGCATTTGACTGCATTGAATGGGATTTTCTATTTACAACCATGCAATTCATGGGCTTTGGTTCAAAATGGATTAGCTTCATTCGTGCATGCCTTTCCTCTTCTTCTATCTTCATCTTAATCAATGGCTCACCAACCAGAGAATTCACTCCCGAAAGGGGAATTAGACAAGGTGACCCCATTTCACCGTTTCTATTCATCATCGTCACCGAAGGTCTTAACATACTTGTCAAAAGAGCATTATCCAATGGTCATTTACAAGGTCTAAAGATTGGACACGACAACCTCGTTATAACACATCTCCAATATGCGGATGATACAATTTTTTTCGGAGAATGGAATAAAAGAAACGCCAAACATATATCCAAACTCTTAAAGTGTTTTGAAAATATCTCAGGCCTCAAGGTCAATTTTCGCAAAAGTAAACTTTATGGTATTGGAACTTCCACCATCGAAACCGAGCAAATGGCAAGATACATTAATTGCTCTGCGGGCTCTACCCCTTTTACGTATCTCGGTCTCCCTATTGGTGTGCCTACTTCACACGCTTCTTCTTGGCATCCAATTGTTGAAAAATTCGACAAAAGACTCTCGGATTGGGCTGCCAAATCAATCTCCTTTAGGGGTCGCCTTACGATCATTAAATCCATCTTAAGTAGTATCCCATTATACTACTTCTCCTTATTTCACGCACCATCCGCTATCCTTAAGGTTCTTGAATCTAAAAGACGGAAATTTTTCTGGGGGGGCTCATCAAATGATAACAAAATTAATTGGATTAAATGGGATCAAATAATTTTACCATATGAAAACGGGGGTTTAAACGTAGGGTCTCTTTTTGCTAAAAACATTTCACTACTATGTAAATGGTGGTGGCGTTTTAAAAATGAAGATAAGGCCTTATGGGTTAAAATCATCAAAAGTATTTATGGGCCGCCGGGGGGGGGGGGGGGGGGTGGGGGGTGGGGTTGGACACTAATGTTTTATGCAGGAATTTTTTCAGGTCGCACCATCTGGAAAGAGATCATTAAAGCAGGAAAAGTCGCAGACAACTTAGGCTCCTTCTTCACATCTTCGTTTTCAAAGAGCCTCGGCAATGGCACATCGATCAGTTTTTGGCATGACATATGGATCGGCTCCGAATGCCTCAAGACACTATTTCATAGATTATTCATGCTAGAATCCCATAAAGAAGCAACTGTTGAAAGAATATCGTTCTTCAACTCCTTCTCGACTGGAAATTGGGAGTGGTCCCGGCCTCCAAGTGGTCGTGCATTAGATGATCTTACGGAACTCAACAATCTTATATCATCTATAAGTATTTCTGACCGCCCCGATTCATGGAAATTCTCTCTTGATGCTTCAGGCACTTTCATCACTTCAACTATGTCAAACTTGATTAATACTCTAAAATACGGAGTCCACTCTCGAAACCTATCATTATCTCGCAACAAACTCGTTCCACAAAAGGTCTTCATTTTCTCATGGAGAGTCATCCAATTAAAAATCCCGGTCAGAAGCGAACTCGACAAAAAAGGAATCGACCTACATACCGTCTTATGTCCCTTATGCGATAGCCACACCGAAACCATTGAACATGCGTTAGTTAATTGTCATAATGTGGTTACAATTTGGACACATCTACTCGATTGGTGGAATCAAAACAACATTACAATCTCTAATATCAATGAAGTCATCATCTCCGACCAAGGATTCACACATAACTCCACTGGGTCTTCCTTATGGCAAGCTACTAAATGGATTGCGTGTTACATTATATGGAAACATAGGAATCTAAAGGTTTTTTCAAGTAAAGTGTGGAATCTTGCAATGATCATCTCCGAGATTCAATCCCAAAGTTTTAGCTGGATCTCAAACCGCTCGAGAAAAAAAGCACCAATTGATTGGCATCAATGGCTCCTTAACCCTTTCTTCAATGTGTCGTCGCCTCCAAATCGAACGGGAATCGGTTAACTTGACATCACACATATCGGGTGTGTTCGTTGTCCCTAATTGGCTTATGAGGGGTAGATTAAAAGGTTTGGTGGTTTGGTAACTTTGTCGCCGCTTGATCGGCACGGTTTGTCGCCTCCTTCCCTGCTTGCCCTTGCAAGTTCGTTCCCTTATAATGTTGATTAGTCGACGTCGCCCCTGATTATTTTTAATATTTTATAGAGTTAAATCCAATTATTCTCCGATTGTTCGTTAGTGTCTATACCATTGTATAGTTACGTTGTAGGAACTTGTACTGTTATACTCCGGGTAATAATAATAATTCTTTTTGCTTTTAAAAAAAAAAAAAGATAGTATCCATACTATAAATTATGATCAACAATTCTTTTATCAACTGCCATCTACCTCATAGATACTACAAAAACATTTTTTTAAAAAATAAACACAAATTAGTAAATTAGACGTCTCAACCACTGTAGAACGTCTCTCCTCCCACGCTACAAACGGTCAAATTTGGATGTAACATTATCGCTCTTATTTCTTTCCTTGAGATATTAATTAAAGTTCAGTCCTCAAAGACGATTTTGTGATCTTATAAAAAATGCTAATAAAAAAAGTAGTTAGCTCCATCCATCAGTCCGTGCATCCAGAAGCCCACCAAGCATCTTGAGTCCAATATAAACTAGCCCATCAGCTTTAAGCATTCATTTAAAAGAGAAAAAAAAGTAGAAAAAGTTTTTGATAAAGCATTTATTATTAAAAAATCAGTAAGTATGAACTTAAGAATAAAGATAAATGATAAAATGCCCTTCAAAAGGAAAAAATAAAGATAAAATGACTCGAAGTTTTTTTTGTTTTTTTGTTTTTTTATTAGCAAGGAAACCCTCTATGAACTAAACGAAGATACATGTGACATATTTATTTACATATATTAACTACAAAAGTTATGAATAGTAATCAGCGGCATTTTCGACTTTTCACCTTTTTTTTTTTTAATTTTAACTAAATTTCATTTTACCAACAAAGCCCTCCACACTTTTTTGAAAAATTCAAATCGACCCTCCAAACAGGGGGTAAAGTGTCAAATAACCATTTTTCATAAAAAAATCTTAAATAAACTCCACCTAAATATTCAACGGGTCATATATTCTCGCTCGTAACGAGTTAAATTTTTCCGACACCATCGTTAAACTCAAAATAATTTTAGGAACACAATGTCACTAGCTATATATTTATATCTATATATTTATCAATTAATTAGTTATATAATTTTCTTTTTTCTTGCTTTTTTTGCTACGTTGTAGCCTACCGGATAATATAGACACCACACTTTCGTATGGTCACGTGAGGTCATGTCCTCCTAGTTTAGGGGCGGTTAGCTTTAGAGGGGTTGGAGGAGGGAGTAGAGTAGCAACCCCAGGTAAGATTAGAGTGGGAAGTTGGAACGTAGGAACTTTGATGGGCAAGAGGATTGAGCTTGTGGATATCTTTCTTAAGTGTAAGGTGAAAATAGTGTGCGTTCAAGAGACTAGATGGAAGGGAAAGGAGGCGGTGGACATTAATAACTACAGGTTGTGGTACTCGGGCTCTAGGACAGCTCGAAATGGAGTAGGAATCCTTTTAGGTCCAACACACAAGGATCATGTTGTTGATGTGGGTAGGTTTAGCGATAGGATTATGTCGGTTACGTTTATAATTAATGAGGAGACGTTCACGGTCATTAGCGCTTACGCACCCCACGTAGGTTTAGGAGAAGCGGAGAAGAAGAGTTTTTGGGAATTGTTAGATGAGGTTGTAAGGGGATGTCCAGCGGACCATCGATTGATTATAGGGGGCGATCTTAATGGTCATATAGGAGCGGAGGTAGAGGGATATAGGGGAGCCCATGGGGGCTTTGGGTATGGGGTTAGAAATGAAGAAGGGCGCTCAATTCTCGAGTTCGCCATTGCCCATGATCTGGTTGTTGCAAACTCTTTCTTCAAGAAGAGGGATGCTCAGCTAGCCACCTTCCATAGTGGGGGTCATAGTACCCAAATTGACTTTTTCCTTCTTCGCAGGGGTGACCTTAGGAACTGTAAGGACTGTAAGGTCCTCCCAACATGGACTTGTTCATCCCAGCATAGACTGTTGGTCATGGAGTTAGGTACCTGGGGACGGGTAAACAGGAGGGAGAGAGAGGTACAACAACCCAGAATCCTCTGGAAGAACTTAAATGGAGAGAAGGCGGAGACTTTTAGGGCTAATGTTGTTGAAAGAATGGGTGCTGAATTGGAAAATGCAGCCTTTATTGATGCAGATCAGATGTGGAACAACCTAGCGTCCACTATTAGAGGGGTGGCAAAAGAATCCTTGGGAGTGGCAGTTGGGACGTCGAGAGCCCAAAATGGTTGTAGAGAATCATGGTGGCTTAACGACGAGGTCCAAACTAAAGTCGCGCTTAAACAAGCAAGGTTTCGGGAGCTCACCTCCTTTAGAGGGGGTACACTAGCAGACAGAACTAGCATAGAAAATAGCTATAAAGAAGCCAAGAGAGAAGCAAAGATTGCCGTTACACGTGCAAAAGATAAAGCTTACGAAGACTTATATAAGAGACTAGACTCTAAAGAAGGTGCAAACGACATCTACAGGATAGCCAAAGCTAGGGAGCGTCGGCGAAGGGATCTGGATAACATCAAATATATCAAGGATGAAGCAGGTCAAAGCATAGTGAAGGAAGACAAAATTAGGAAACGATGGGAAGAATACTTCTCATCCCTTTTCGATGGGGGAAGGACTAGGAATGGAGAACCTCATGTCTATGATATGGCCCCACAATATCAAAACAACTGTTTCTGCAAGAGGATCAACCATGGGGAAGTTAGAGTGGCCCTACGCAAGATGGGGAGAAACAAAGCAGTAGGACCGGACCAAATCCCCATAGAGGCGTGGCGGTGCTTAGGCTATGATGGGGTTAGGTGGTTGACAAACCTTTTCAACACGACGTTTAGAAGCGTAAAAATGCCAATGGAGTGGAGACTGAGCGAGGTTATTCCCATTTACAAGAACAAAAGGGATGCACAGACGTGTAGTAACTATAGAGGTATAAAGTTACTTAGCCATGCCATGAAACTATGGGAGAGAGTGATTGAGACTAGGCTTAGACGTGAGACAAAGGTGTTGAAATGTCCCGTTCTTATTGATTAAAAACGTTCCATATTAATTGATTTCGTTGCGAGGTTTTGACCTCTATATGAGACGTTTTTCAAAGACTGCATTCATTTTAAAACAAACCATAACCTTTATTTCATCAATAAAGGTTTAAAAAGCTTTACGTAGATTATCAAATAATGATAATCTAAAATATCATGTTTACACATGACCATTACATAATGGTTTACAATACAAATATGTTACAACAAAATAAGTTTCTTGAATGCAGTTTTTACACAATATCATACAAGCATGGACTCCAAATCTCGTCCTTATTTAAGTATGCGACAGCGGAAGCTCTTAATAATCACCTGAGAATAAACATGCTTAAAACGTCAACAAAAATGTTGGTGAGTTATAGGTTTAACCTATATATATCAAATCATAATAATAGACCACAAGATTTCATATTTCAATACACATCCCATACATAGAGATAAAAATCATTCATATGGTGAACACCTGGTAACCGACATTAACAAGATGCATATATAAGAATATCCCCATCATTCCGGGACACCCTTCGGATATGATATAAATTTCGAAGTACTAAAGCATCCGGTACTTTGGATGGGGTTTGTTAGGCCCAATAGATCTATCTTTAGGATTCGCGTCAATTAGGGTGTCTGTTCCCTAATTCTTAGATTACCAGACTTAATAAAAAGGGGCATATTCGATTTTGATAATTCAACCATAGAATGTAGTTTCACGTACTTGTGTCTATTTTGTAAATCATTTATAAAACCTGCATGTATTCTCATCCCAAAAATATTAGATATTAAAAGTGGGACTATAACTCACTTTCACAGATTTTTACTTCGTTGGGAAGTAAGACTTGGCCACTAGTTGATTCACGAACCTATAATAATATATACATATATATCAAAGTATGTTCAAAATATATTTACAACACTTTTAATATATTTTGATGTTTTAAGTTTATTAAGTCAGCTGTCCTCGTTAGTAACCTACAACTAGTTGTCCACAGTTAGATGTACAGAAATAAATCGATAAATATTATCTTGAATCAATCCACGACCCAGTGTATACGTATCTTAGTATTGATCACAACTCAAACTATATATATTTTGGAATCAACCTCAACCCTGTATAGCTAACTCCAACATTCACATATAGAGTGTCTATGGTTGTTCCGAAATATATATAGATGTGTCGACATGATAGGTCAAAACATTGTATACGTGTCTATGGTATCTCAAGATTACATAATATACAATACAAGTTGATTAAGTTATGGTTGGAATAGATTTGTTACCAATTTTCACGTAGCTAAAATGAGAAAAATTATCCAATCTTGTTTTAGCCATAACTTCTTCATTTTAAATCCGTTTTGAGTTAATCAAATTGCTATGGTTTCATATTGAACTCTATTTTATGAATCTAAACAGAAAAAGTATAGGTTTATAGTCGGAAAAATAAGTTACAAGTCGTTTTTGTAAAGGTAGTCATTTCAGTCGAAAGAACGACGTCTAGATGACCATTTTAGAAAACATACTTCCACTTTGAGTTTAACCATAATTTTTGGATATAGTTTCATGTTCATAATAAAAATCATTTTCTCAGAATAAAAACTTTTAAATCAAAGTTTATCATAGTTTTTAATTAACTAACCCAAAACAGCCCGCGGTGTTACTACGACGGCGTAAATCCGGTTTTACGGTGTTTTTCGTGTTTCCAGGTTTTAAATCATTAAGTTAGCATATCATATAGATATAGAACAAGTGTTTAGTTGATTTTAAAAGTCAAGTTAGAAGGATTAACTTTTGTTTGCGAACAAGTTTAGAATTAACTAAACTATGTTCTAGTGATTACAAGTTTAAACCTTCGAATAAGATAGCTTTATGTGTATGAATCGAATGATGTTATGAACATCATTAGTACCTTAAGTTCCTTGGATAAACCTACTGGAAAAGAGAAAAATGGATCTAGCTTCAACGGATCCTTGGATGGCTCGAAGTTCTTGAAGCAGAATCATGACACGAAAACAAGTTCAAGTAAGATCATCACTTGAAATAAGATTGTTATAGTTATAGAAATTGAACCAAAGTTTGAATATGATTATTACCTTGTATTAGAATGATAACCTACTGTAAGAAACAAATATTTCTTGAGGTTGGATGATCACCTTACAAGATTGGAAGTGAGCTAGCAAACTTGAAAGTATTCTTGATTTTATGTAACTAGAACTTTTGGAATTTATGAAGAACACTTAGAACTTGAAGATAGAACTTGAGAGAGATCAATTAGATGAAGAAAATTGAAGAATGAAAGTGTTTGTAGGTGTTTTTGGTCGTTGGTGTATGGATTAGATATAAAGGATATGTAATTTTGTTTTCATGTAAATAAGTCATGAATGATTACTCATATTTTTGTAATTTTATGAGATATTTCATGCTAGTTTCCAAATGATGGTTCTCACACGTGTTAGGTGACTCACATGGGCTGCTAAAATCTGATCATTGGAGTGTATATATCAATAGTACATACATCTAAAAGCTGTGTATTGTACGAGTACGAATACGGGTGCATACGAGTAGAATTGTTGATAAAACTGAACGAGGATGTAATTGTAAGCATTTTTGTTAAGTAGAAGTATTTTGATAAGTGTATTGAAGTCTTTCAAAAGTGTATAAATACATATTAAAACACTACATGTATATACATTTTAACTGAGTCGTTAAGTCATCGTTAGTCGTTACATGTAAGTGTTGTTTTGAAACCTTTAGGTTAACGATCTTGTTAAATGTTGTTAACCCAATGTTTATAATATCAAATGAGATTTTAAATTATTATATTATCATGATATTATCATGTATGAATATCTCTTAATATGATATATATACATTAAATGTCTTTACAATGATAATCGTTACATATATGTCTCGTTTAAAAATCATTAAGTTAGTAGTCTTGTTTTTACATATGTAGTTCATTGTTAATATAGTTAATGATATGTTTACTTATCATAGTATCATGTTAACTATATATATATATCCATATATATGTCATCATATAGTTTTTACAAGTTTTAACGTTCGTGAATCACCGGTCAACTTGGGTGGTCAATTGTCTATATGAAACATATTTCAATTAATCAAGTCTTAACAAGTTTGATTGCTTAACATGTTGGAAACATTTAATCATGTAAATATCAATCTCAATTAATATATATAAACATGGAAAAGTTCGGGTCACTACAGTACCTACCCGTTAAATAAATTTCGTCCCTAAATTTTAAGCTGTTGAAGGTGTTGACGAATCTTCTGGAAATAGATGCGGGTATTTCTTCTTCATCTGATCTTCACGCTCCCAGGTGAACTCGGGTCCTCTACGAGCATTCCATCGAACCTTAACAATTGGTATCTTGTTTTGCTTAAGTCTTTTAACCTCACGATCCATTATTTCGACGGGTTCTTCGATGAATTGAAGTTTTTCGTTGATTTGGATTTCATCTAACGGAATAGTGAGATCTTCTTTAGCAAAACATTTCTTCAAATTCGAGACGTGGAAAGTGTTATGTACAGCCGCGAGTTGTTGAGGTAACTCAAGTCGGTAAGCTACTGGTCCGACACGATCAATAATCTTGAATGGTCCAATATACCTTGGATTTAATTTCCCTCGTTTACCAAATCGAACAACGCCTTTCTTAGGTGCAACTTTAAGCATGACCATCTCTCCAATTTCAAATTCTATATCTTTTCTTTTAATGTCAGCGTAGCTCTTTTGTCGACTTTGGGCGGTTTTCAACCGTTGTTGAATTTGGATGATCTTCTCGGTAGTTTCTTGTATAATCTCCGGACCCGTAATCTGTCTATCCCCCACTTCACTCCAACAAATCGGAGACCTGCACTTTCTACCATAAAGTGCTTCAAACGGCGCCATCTCAATGCTTGAATGGTAGCTGTTGTTGTAGGAAAATTCTGCTAACGGTAGATGTCGATCCCAACTATTTCCGAAATCAATAACACATGCTCATAGCATGTCTTCAAGCGTTTGTATCGTCCTTTCGCTCTGCCCATCAGTTTGTGGATGATAGGCAGTACTCATGTCTAGATGAGTTCCTAATGCTTGCTGTAATGTCTGCCAGAATCTTGAAATAAATCTGCCATCCCTATCAGAGATAATAGAGATTGGTATTCCATGTCTGGAGATGACTTCCTTCAAATACAGTCGTGCTAACTTCTCCATCTTGTCATCTTCTCTTATTGGTAGGAAGTGTGCTGATTTGGTGAGACGATCAACTATTACCCAAATAGTATCAAAACCACTTGCAGTCCTTGGCAATTTAGTGATGAAATACATGGTAATGTTTTCCCATTTCCATTCCGGGATTTCGGGTTGTTGAAGTAGACCTGATGGTTTCTGATGCTCAGCTTTGACCTTAGAACACGTCAAACATTCTCCTACGTATTTAGCAACATTGTCTTTCATACCCGGTCACCAAAAATGTTTCTTGAGATCCTTGTACATCTTCCCCGTTCCAGGATGTATTGAGTATCTAGTTTTATGAGCTTCTCTAAGTACCATTTCTCTCATATCTCCAAATTTTGGTACCCAAATCCTTTCAGCCCTATACCGGGTTCCGTCTTCTCGAATATTAAGATGCTTCTCCGATCCTTTGGGTATTTCATCCTTTAAATTTCCCTCTTTTAAAACTCCTTGTTGCGCCTCCTTTATTTGAGTAGTAAGGTTATTATGAATCATTATATTCATAGATTTTACTCGAATGGGTTCTCTGTCCTTCCTGCTCAAGGTATCGGCTACCACATTTTCCTTCCCCGGGTGGTAACGAATCTCAAAGTCGTAATCATTCAACAATTCAATCCACCTACGCTGCCTCATATTCAGTTGTTTCTGATTAAATATGTGTTGAAGACTTTTGTGGTCGGTATATATAATACTTTTGACCCCATATAAGTAGTGCCTCCAAATCTTTAATGCAAAAACAACCGCGCCTAATTCCAAATCATGCGTCGTATAATTTTGTTCGTGAATCTTCAATTGTCTAGACGCATAAGCAATCACCTTCGTTCGTTGCATTAATACACAACCGAGACCTTGCTTTGATGCGTCACAATAAATCACAAAATCATCATTCCCTTCAGGCAATGACAATATAGGTGCCGTAGTTAGCTTTTTCTTCAATAACTGAAACGCTATCTCTTGTTCATCATTCCATTCAAATTTCTTCCCTTTATGCGTTAATGCAGTCAAGGGTTTTGCTATTCTGGAAAAGTCTTGGATGAACCTTCTGTAGTAACCAGCTAGTCCTAAAAAATGACGTATGTGTTTCGGAGTTTTTGGGGTTTCCCACTTTTCAACAGTTTCTATCTTTGCTGGATCCACCTTAATACCTTCTTTGTTCACTATGTGACCGAGGAATTGAACTTCTTCCAACCAAAATGCACACTTTGAAAACTTAGCGTACAATTCTTCCTTCCTCAATACTTCTAACACCTTTCTCAAATGTTCACCGTGTTCTTGGTCATTCTTTGAGTAAATAAGTATGTCATCAATGAAAACAATGACAAACTTGTCAAGGTATGGTCCACACACTCGGTTCATAAGGTCCATGAACACAGCTGGTGCATTAGTTAAACCAAACGGCATGACCATAAACTCATAATGACCGTAACGTGTTCTGAAAGCAGTCTTTGGAATATCATCTTCTTTCACCCGCATTTGATGATACCCAAAACGTAAGTCAATCTTTGAATAAACAGACGAGCCTTGTAGTTGATCAAATAAGTCGTCGATTCTCGGTAGTGGGTAGCGGTTCTTGATGGTAAGTTTTTTCAACTCTCGGTAGTCGATACACAACCTGAATGTACCATCTTTCTTCTTGACAAACAAAACAGGAGCTCCCCACGGTGATGTGCTTGGTCGAATGAAACCACGCTCTAAAAGTTCTTGTAATTGGCTTTGCAGTTCTTTCATCTCGCTGGGTGCGAGTCTGTAAGGAGCACGAGCTATTGGTGCAGCTCCTGGTACAAGATCTATTTGAAATTCAACGGATCGATGTGGGGGTAATCCCGGTAATTCTTTCGAAAATATATCGGGAAATTCTTTTGCAATGGTAACATCATTGATGCTCTTTTCTTCAGTTTGTACTTTTTCGACGTGTGCTAGAATAGCATAGCAACCTTTTCTTATTAGTTTTTGTGCCTTCAAATTACTAATAAGATGTAGCTTCATGTTGCCCTTTTCTCCGTACACCATTAAGGGTTTTTCTTTTTCTCGTATAATGCGAATTGCATTTTTGTAACAAACGATCTCTGCTTTCACTTCTTTCAACCAGTCCATACCGATTATCACATCAAAACTCCCTAACTCTATTGGTATCAAGTCAATCTTAAATGTTTCGCTAACCAGTTTAATTTCTCGATTCCGACATATATTATCTGCTGAAATTAATTTACCATTTGCTAATTCGAGTAAAAATTTACTATCCAAAGGCGTCAATGGACAACTTAATTTAGCACAAAAATCTCTACTCATATAGCTTCTATCCGCACCCGAATCAAATAAAACGTAAGCAGATTTATTGTCAATAAGAAACGTACCCGTAACAAGCTCCGGGTCTTTCTGTGCCTCTGCCGCATTAATATTGAAAACTCTTCCGCGGCCTTGTCCATTCGTGTTCTCCTGGTTCGGGCAATTTCTAATAATGTGGCCCGGTTTTCCACATTTATAACAAACTACATTGGCATAACTTGCTTCGACACTACTTGCTCCGCCATTACTCGTTCCGACACTATTTGTTCCTTTCGTTCTATTAACCCCTGGTCCGTAGACCTCACACTTCGCCGCGCTATGACCATTTCTTTTACACTTGTTGCAAAATTTGGTGCAGAACCCCGAGTGATACTTTTCACACCTTTGGCATAGCTGCTTCTGATTGTTGTTGTTGTTGCGATTATTATTGTTGTTGGGATGATTGTTGTAGTTGCTGTTGTTGTTGTTGTTGTTGTTGTTGTTGTTGTTGGGCCGTTTGTTGTAGTTGCGATTGTTGGGATAATTGTTGCGATTATTGTTGTAATTGCTGTTGTTGTTGTATTGGTGATTCTTATCACCGTTTTCCTCCCACTTTCTCTTGACTTGCTTCACATTGGCCTCTTCAGCAGTCTGTTCTTTAATTCTTTCTTCAATCTGGTTCACTAGTTTGTGAGCCATTCTATATGCCTGTTGTATGGAGGCGGGCTCGTGTGAACTTATATCTTCTTGGATTCTTTCCGGTAATCCTTTCACAAACGCGTCGATCTTCTCTTCCTCATCTTCGAATGCTCCCGGACACAATAGGCACAATTCTGTGAATCGTATTTCGTACGTGGTAATATCAAATCCTTGGGTTCGTAACCCTCTAAGTTCTGTCTTGAGCTTATTGACCTCGGTTTTGGGACGGTACTTCTCGTTCATCAAGTGCTTGAATGCTGACCACGGTAGTGCGTACGCATCGTCTTGTCCCACTTGCTCTAGATAGGTATTCCACCATGTTAACGCAGAACCTGTGAAGGTATGCGTAGCGTACTTCACTTTGTCCTCTTCAGTACACTTACTTATGGCAAACACCGATTCGACCTTCTCGGTCCACCGTTTCAATCCGATCGGTCCTTTGGTTCCATCAAATTCCAAAGGTTTGCAGGCAGTGAATTCTTTGTAGGTGCATCCTACACAATTTCCTGTACTGCTAGATCCAAGGTTATTGTTGGTATGTAGCGCAGCCTGTACTGCGGCTATGTTTGAAGCTAGAAAAGTACGGAATTCCTCTTCATTCATATTCACGGTGTGTCGAGTAGTCGGTGCCATTTCCTTCAAAATAGTCAAATGGAACAAGTTAATCATACAGAATATTAAGAGTAGTTAATAGTATTTCGTAGCATAATATGATCTCATTTATAAAAGCTTTTTCTTCATATTAGCGTTTTATAAGTTTAAATTCGGGTAGTACCTACCCGTTAAGTTCATACTTAGTAGCTAATATACAATTCAACTACTACAATTCTATATGAAAAACTGATTATAATAATATTTCGCGTTCAAACTTTTACACAATATTTTACAAACTTACAATACCGCTTATTTTACATATAGCATGAAATATAGCACACAATAAATCTGATACAAGATAGTTGTGAAGATAATTCTAGCTAGTACACAAGTCGTTCAGCAAAGGCAATAAAGACACGTAATTCATACGTCCAGAAACAAGTCATGCATTCTGGTTTTACTAGGATTACTTCCCATCCTTGGTCTTGTGGAACATAACCGTTATGGCTGTTGATAAGACAGCGTGTTGTAACGTCGTCAAAGGGACGAGGGTTACGTAATGTCCAATAGTCCCGTAACAATCTAAAAACCTCATTTCTTACCCCAATTACCGACTCCGTCACTTGTGGGAACGTTTTGTTTAATAGTTGTAGCCCGATGTTCTTGTTCTCACTTTAGTGAGAAGCGAACATTACTAATCCGTAAGCATAACATGCTTCTTTATGTTGCATGTTAGCCGCTTTTTCTAAATCACGAAGTCCAATATTCGGATATATTGAGTCAAAATAATTTCTTAACCCATTGCGTAAAATAGCATTTGGGTTCCCCGCAATATATGCGTCAAAGTAAACACATCGTAACTTTTGGATTTCCCAATGTGATATTCCCCATCTTTCGAACGAAAGCCTTTTATAAACCAAGGCATTCTTGGAACGTTCTTCGAATGTCTTACAAACTGATCTCGCCTTAAATAGTTGTGCCGAAGAATTCTGACCGACTCTAGACAAGATTTCATCAATCATGTCTCCGGGTAGGTCTCTTAAAATATTGGGTTGTCTATCCATTTTGTGTTTTTATACTGTAAAATAGACAAGAGTTAGATTCATAAAAAAAAATACTTATTAATACAAGCAATTTTTACATATATCATAAAGCATAAGCACACTATATTACACCACACGAATACAACTATCTTATTCCGACTCGCTTGTTTCTTTTTCTTCGGTTTTGGTTCGTTTTGCCAAGTTTCTAGGGATATATGATGTTCCCCTAATACGAGCCGTCGTTTTCTATATTGGTTTAGAAAAACCTGGTGGTTTAGAGGTTCCCGGGTCATTGTTACAACTTAAGGACTTCGGGGGTTGACGATACATATAAAGTTCATCGGGGTTGGAATTAGATTTCTCTATTTTTATGCCTTTTCCCTTATTATTTTCTTTTGCCTTTTTAAATTCAGTTGGGGTAATTTCTATAACATCATCGGAATTCTCGTCGGAATCCGATTCATCGGAGAATTGGTAATCCTCCCAATATTTTGCTTCCTTGGCGGAAACACCATTGACCATAATTAACCTTGGTCGGTTGGTTGAGGATTTTCTTTTACTTAACCGTTTTATTATTTCCCCCACCAGTTCTATTTCTTCATCTGGTTCCGATTCTTCTTCCGGTTCCGATTCTTCTTCCGGTTCCGACTCTTCTTCCGGTTCCTCTTCGGGAACTAGTGAATCAGTCCACGAATCATTCCAATTTACATTTGACTCTTCATTATTATTAGGTGAGTCAATGGGACTTGTTCTAGAGGTAGACATCTATCACATAATATTAAACGCGTTAAGAGATTAATATATCACATAATATTCACATGTTAAAAATATATAGTTTTCAACAAAATTTGTTAAGCAATCATTTTTCAAGTAAACACGGTCGAAGTCCAGACTCACTAATGCATCCTAACAAACTCGATAAGACACACTAATGCAAAATTCTGGTTCTCTAAGACCAACGCTCGGATACCAACTGAAATGTCCCGTTCTTATTGATTAAAAACGTTCCATATTAATTGATTTCGTTGCGAGGTTTTGACCTCTATATGAGACGTTTTTCAAAGACTGCATTCATTTTAAAACAAACCATAACCTTTATTTCATCAATAAAGGTTTAAAAAGCTTTACGTAGATTATCAAATAATGATAATCTAAAATATCATATTTACACATGACCATTACATAATGGTTTACAATACAAATATGTTACAACAAAATAAGTTTCTTGAATGCAGTTTTTACACAATATCATACAAGCATGGACTCCAAATCTCGTCCTTATTTAAGTATGCGACAGCGGAAGCTCTTAATAATCACCTAAGAATAAACATGCTTAAAACGTCAACAAAAATGTTGGTGAGTTATAGGTTTAACCTATATATATCAAATCATAATAATAGACCACAAGATTTCATATTTCAATACACATCCCATACATAGAGATAAAAATCATTCATATGGTGAACACCTGGTAACCGAAATTAACAAGATGCATATATAAGAATATCCCCATCATTCCGGGACACCCTTCGGATATGATATAAATTTCGAAGTACTAAAGCATCCGGTACTTTGGATGGGGTTTGTTAGGCCCAATAGATCTATCTTTAGGATTCGCGTCAATTAGGGTGTCTGTTCCCTAATTCTTAGATTACCAGACTTAATAAAAAGGGGCATATTCGATTTTGATAATTCAACCATAGAATGTAGTTTCACGTACTTGTGTCTATTTTGTAAATCATTTATAAAACCTGCATGTATTCTCATCCCAAAAATATTAGATATTAAAAGTGGGACTATAACTCACTTTCACAGATTTTTACTTCGTCGGGAAGTAAGACTTGGCCACTGGTTGATTCACGAACCTATAACAATATATACATATATATCAAAGTATGTTCAAAATATATTTACAACACTTTTAATATATTTTGATGTTTTAAGTTTATTAAGTCAGCTGTCCTCGTTAGTAACCTACAACTAGTTGTCCACAGTTAGATGTACAGAAATAAATCGATAAATATTATCTTGAATCAATCCACGACCCAGTGTATACGTATCTCAGTATTGATCACAACTCAAACTATATATATTTTGGAATCAACCTCAACCCTGTATAGCTAACTCCAACATTCACATATAGAGTGTCTATGGTTGTTCCGAAATATATATAGATGTGTCGACATGATAGGTCGAAACATTGTATACGTGTCTATGGTATCTCAAGATTACATAATATACAATACAAGTTGATTAAGTTATGGTTGGAATAGATTTGTTACCAATTTTCACGTAGCTAAAATGAGAAAAATTATCCAATCTTGTTTTACTCATAACTTCTTCATTTTAAATCCGTTTTGAGTGAATCAAATTGCTATGGTTTCATATTGAACTCTATTTTATGAATCTAAACAGAAAAAGTATAGGTTTATAGTCGGAAAAATAAGTTACAAGTCATTTTTGTAAAGGTAGTCATTTCAGTCGAAAGAACGACGTCTAGATGACCATTGTAGAAAACATACTTCCACTTTGAGTTTAACCATAATTTTTGGATATAGTTTCATGTTCATAATAAAAATCATTTTCTCAGAATAACAACTTTTAAATCAAAGTTTATCATAGTTTTTAATTAACTAACCCAAAACAGCCCGCGGTGTTACTACGACGGCGTAAATCCGGTTTTACGGTGTTTTTCGTGTTTCCAGGTTTTAAATCATTAAGTTAGCATATCATATAGATATAGAACAAGTGTTTAGTTGATTTTAAAAGTCAAGTTAGAAGGATTAACTTTTGTTTGCGAACAAGTTTAGAATTAACTAAACTATGTTCTAGTGATTACAAGTTTAAACCTTCGAATAAGATAGCTTTATGTGTATGAATCGAATGATGTTATGAACATCATTAGTACCTTAAGTTCCTTGGATAAACCTACTGGAAAAGAGAAAAATGGATCTAGCTTCAACAGATCCTTGGATGGCTCGAAGTTCTTGAAGCAGAATCATGACACGAAAACAAGTTCAAGTAAGATCATCACTTGAAATAAGATTGTTATAGTTATAGAAATTGAACCAAAGTTTGAATATGATTATTACCTTGTATTAGAATGATAACCTACTGTAAGAAACAAATATTTCTTGAGGTTGGATGATATAACACCCCAGATTATTTTTTTTTTTTAAATACAGCGGAAGACCAATTTAACTAATACATAAGTTAAAAATGTATATATACATATATAATCCACTTAATGATAACACGTTAATAAATAAACGACCGGGTGTTATATTAAAACGTAAATACAACTTTGATAGAAAAGACGCGACATCAGAGTTTCCGGCTTTGTCAAACATATCTTCCAACATCCCATCTTCACCCTGATAACTAGCATACAACAAATCCATAACCTGCAGGAAAGATGTGGGGGATTAGCACGAAGCTAAGTGAGTGCAACTAACTACAGGTAATAGTATACAGGAACCGTCATACTAATCATGTCACATAGTCTAACACATAAACATCACCCAAGTGCCGTCTACAGAGACTCTGGCGGCTCAGCCAAACCATTAACCACCAGCTGATCGGACTGGGGCTTACCAGAAGTTCCTCCACCACCGTATGTATATACATAATCCACACGCGACGGACGCGTCATTCACATATATATACACCACGGCTGTCTAGGCCACCACATGAGGAACCCAACCCGCAGGTTGATCTCTCCTACCGAGGCCACCACACAATAGGGACGCACTGGGCTCCAGCAGACAAGCATCAACTAACATGCAGTCATCACAATGTACTAACTATCCACAACAATAAGTATATCTAACAAGCATGGCAGTCATAATATAACATGCTTCTATATACTATATTCTTCAGTTAGTCCCACTCACCGATACCGACATCACTCGGTAGTCTAATGTCACCGAGTCTTCTCCTCGTCTGTATCACCTGAAAACAATACTCACAAGTTAGTTATAATATTATGATCATGAAAATACAAACGGGCAGCATAACGGCTAAAAAATCAACACTTAGTAAAATTTTACACTGCCAAAGACACTCGGTCGACTGTCATAGACAGTCGGCCGACTGTCTACACTCACTCGGCCGAGTGTCTAGACACTCGGTCGATGGTCTCTCACAGACACACTCGGCCGATGCTCGAGTCAGTCGGTCGATGGTCGAGTCAGTCGGTCGATGGTCGAGTCAGTCGGTCGATTGTCAAGAGACAGTCGGCCGACTGTGTTTATCTGCAGAAGCTGAAGAACAAAGTGACGGGTTTCACCCAAAATCGACCAATTCTTGCTCTAGAGCTCGATTACGACCTCAAAACTGACCAAATTAAAGACACTAAACATGTAGAAACATAAACCCACAAGATTTGGACTCAAACAACATCAAATCTAACCACTTTGACCCAAAATACACACTTTATAAAACTTAACACAAAAACTCCATTTTCTTGAAGATTAAAGCATGAAAAGCTATGAATCTTACCTTGTTAGAATCAGTAGGCAACAAAGAACACGATTCTAAGATCAATTTGAGCTCAAGAACAAATTTTTGATGATTAGGGTTTGGTGAGATGGAGATGAACGTACGGGAGTAATATTTGGGGAAGAATCTAGAAAAAATGAAGATAATTCTCCCCACCTACACACTTAAGAGTTAAAAACCCATACATCACAACACACGGGTATTTATCAGTTATCTGAATTCTTTCTTATCTCATTTGGTGACCCAAACGAAGTCCAAATTAAATAAACAAACCTGTTCTGTGACCCTTGTCACAAACTGGTCCTATCCACAACATTAAATAATACAAAATATAAAATTGAAATAAAAGCATATAATAACACCACACAACCTGAGGGCAAAATAGTAATCTAACAGCTAGGCCCGCTTCGAGGGTGTTACAAATCTACCCCCCTTAAAGAGATTCCGTCCTCGGAATCTACTAAGTCATAGCCAACACGGGTCACAGGTAACAAATATCAACACAATTGGTCACACCGGTAGCTACACCAAAACACATCCTAAGATAACAAGCATTACCAAGGTTCACTAGTTTTCTCATCTGCCAACCAATAAGCGAAAAATCATTAATTTAAAAACTCACCGTCACTAAGTCAATGCTAATCCTTTCTGTTACGATAAACTCCAATCATGCAACACAACATTCAGATAATTTATCTCGCAATTGTCTATAGCATCACAATTATCGCTTGAAGGGGTAACCAAGTACCAACAATCAACTGTTTAACAAGGGTCGTGCACGTCATCTTTTATCCTAGCGCTATGCTAAGAGGATAACGATTAAACAGTTCGACACTAGATGCAATCAACATACATTCAAATACAAGACAACCCAAAAGTATTATATAGACTCATCATCAATTTAATTGACTTCCACAAAAAGTTTCACGTCAAACTGTCACTACACCCCACTTTCTGAAGATACCAACGGTTATACACTGTCAATTTCATTGAATCGGACTGATCCATCAAATTTCGAGATTATCCATCAAGTTAACCCATCAAATCTTATATTCAGTTTATTCTAAGTCATCAGTCTGTTGTCAACGTGTCACATGAAGACGCAACTTAGTTAAGCCCACAATTCTACATCACCAAATCAACAAAGGTCATGGGTATTACAAACCGCCACAACGGGCCACAACGTGAACTAAGTCAAATCATGTCCTACCGTCATACGCCTTACAAAGCTCCGTTCATTCTCGTAGGTCAAAAGTTATCTTATCGGTCTAAGTCAAACACACCATCTGCTAGTCTACTACCCAAGGGTCAAGACCCGCTATATGCCGATCTACAAACTTACTTACTTACACTACACGATATCCGAATCGTTCTTCACATTCTGGTCTAGGAAATAGTCTTTTCCACTAGCTAAAGAAATTCAATGCTAACAACCTGCCGCTATCTAATAACTGAACAAGTATAATTTCGTCTGAATTCTAAACTTGATCTATCAATAATCTTACGAAATACCACGAAAATTCCATCTCATGTCTAGGTTTTACACACTAACTCTCGAGTCACTACTAATGACCCACTACATTATATCTGTCAATCATGATTTGAGGTTATTCTCGAGTCACTTTCATCGAATTTCCTAGATCAACTCACTCTAAAACACTGAATAATGGCTATCATTTACCTTAGAATACACAAACTTAGCTAATTTCATCACTACAACATAGCCAAAGCAACTCGGATTATACTAATTTACCCAAATTCCGTAATTTAATACTTGTTTCAATCCCGATACTCAAAAAAATTTCTTTGAAATTCGCTTATCTGGTTCAATGTTCCCCAATTATACAACGACTAAATAGTTATTCTGATCAACTCAATCATAGTAGAAACGATTACCAACCTAATTTAAAATAAATTCAATCATTACATCACAAATCTTGAGTAAAGAATAATCGTCCACACATTCTGAAAGTAGATATCTAAGTATTAATTTTCCTCAAGTAACATCAATACACATGCCCAACACTACTACAGTTACATCAGAAAGATCGTCACTTGGTTAAAGTGCTACCAGAACACACAATTAAATACCTAATTCAAATTCGATATTTAAGGGTTTCGTCATAAATCACTTATCTAGGTTGATACATACCCAAAATTCATCACTTAAAGTATGACTTTATTCATATCGTCCTTAAAAGAAACACTTACAAATGCAATTTTAACCCAACATTAATCATTCGAACATGGATTTCAAGTCAACAATATCCACTACCACAAGCAATAAACATCCATCTAACAATTAAGTCCATCAAATGATATCAATACACGCGTTTGACACCACTAAAACTATCTCTGCATCGACTTTATTTTGCTTCGAACTTTATCAAAATTCAAAACTAAGGCTTATTCGATCATCAATAGCCTAGGTCCAAATATTGTTCAACTAACATTACTATGTCAGAAAAGTCTACACTCGGTCAACAGTTCATCGAAAATCACATTCATCGTCAAATAACACTCGGTCTAACATTCTATACATCTCTTCCGACTCTCGAAACTACTATATGATTTACTTACAATGTATTTTCGTTATCCAGACGTAATACATCATCCTAAATCACACTTTCATTTCGAGTATTTCGGAACAAGATCTTAGTCGAGTTCATTAAAACAACACGGTCTATCTTCTCAAGTCACTGGTAGTTATAAATCTTCACTATACCCCAATCAAATAGATTTTACAATCTAAGACTATCAAAACTGCAAGAAGTCTTGTAAGTAAACACTTAACTTGGTTCTAGCTCGATCTTAATTCTACTAAATCCTCTTTAGCAACCACATTTGAAAATCTGACCCAATATTCAATAAACTATACCTGCTTACTTCGTCTTATTTGCAAATGCTATTATTGTTCGTCCTTGACCTTATATTCAAATCTTCAAAAGACAAAATATTCACAACGGTCACTATCGAACTACCAGATCAATGCTTCTATCTTAACAGTAATATGATCAATGTTCCAATCACGTCTCCCGACCTAGTCAAGATTCATCATAATTCAGCTTGAACTGAATTTCTATTCCCGTTAAGGTCTGCTCTACTTCTAAGAAAGTCACTAAACGAACGTCTTACATACTGACATCTAATGAGTCATATCAATTCACAAAAAAAAAAATCAACAACTTCTCAGGACAACTCTACAGGTCCTACTTAGCTAGTCAAATCCTGCAACGGTACGGCCAGGCTAGTAATAATCCTCACATAACGACAAAACACGGTTTTCCTATTTTCAGTCAAGACTACATGGAAAACTCCATTCAAACTTACTTCCAAAAGGTCACCACTAACTCACATTAGTCTATGGTAGGAAAATGATTCTTCAGAGTCTTACTACGGCCACAATCATCTAAACCAAAAGTCAACATCATACGTGACACGCAAACCACCTACATATGACAACAACAAACAGGGTCCGGATCCTCTTATGAGAAGACAAGGAAACTACTACTCTATTTCAATCCTTACGGGCCACTACGTGTGTCCCATCGATCCATGGGAAAGAATTACATTTCACCTAAGTCCAACACAACAAGTTCCTTCATACTATAATATCATAGGGTCCGTCATCTACTGGTTCAGTCACGGTCGCCAAGCATGAAGACTACACTTCACATAGTTACACAATAGGGTTCGATACTTTAACTACGCATCAAGGGGTCACTACCCTAATCAGTCTTTATGGGTCACTACGTGTGTCCCATCAGTCAACGGTCAGGAAATGACTTCATATTCGTCTTTTGTTAATACTACAAATCATTCACTTCAATTCTTCTAGTCTAGGCCAACAGTAATCTCACATATAGTACAACAGGCCATATAACAAACAATTCACAAAAGCATGACACAATATTCCAAAGGTCATGTCTATAAAGTCTCACAGAACATAGCAGTCAGTCTAAGGGAATAAAAAACCGATAGTGGCAAGGGTAGTTTCAGACACAATCGTCTTAACTATATCCATCAACTATCATCTACTTATATCTTACAGGAATAATTACCCAATCGCAACTAGAATCACTAATCATCACAGATTATCATTACAACAAACACACAATTGACAAAAGCATGAACACAATCTACAGGTTCATTAATAATAACAGTTACAGTAATGTAACGGGAATGTACCTTTATGAATAAGAAGACATCTTCTGTTTCTATCAACACCTCGATCGCACCCGCACCCTTAACCCTCATCAACTCTGCAACTGAATCCTCATCATTGGAGCAACGTCAACTAATACTCGTCAAATACTTCATCCAAATCGGCATAAAAACACATCCACCGAAGTTCTGTCAGCACTGAGGGTCAACGGGGCACCAGCAGGGTGGAATCGATCTTCATACCTGTCTTATCACAACATCTCACACACAAAAGCTTAGTAGATAATCTGTTAGTTTCCGCCAACTAACTCGTCAATACCTACTTCACTCACTTAACCCACCCCCAAGATATGTTTGACTCAACACACGGTTTGGGAACATGTCACTTCCGTGCACATGCTGCCAAACCTACGCTCTGATACCAACTTATAACACCCCCGATTTTTTGTTTTTTTAAATACAGCGGAAGACCAATTTAACTAATACATAAGTTAAAAATGTATATATACATATATAATCCACTTAATGATAACACGTTAATAAATAAACGACCGGGTGTTATATTAAAATGTAAATACAACTTTGATAGAAAAGACGCGACATCAGAGTTTCCGGCTTTGTCAAACATATCTTCCAACATCCCATCTTCACCCTGATAACTAGCATACAACAAATCCATAACCTGCAGGAAAGATGTGGGGGATTAGCACGAAGCTAAGTGAGTGCAACTAACTACAGGTAATAGTATACAGGAACCGTCATACTAATCATGTCACATAGTCTAACACATAAACATCACCCAAGTGCCGTCTACAGAGACTCTGGCGGCTCGGCCAAACCATTAACCACCAGCTGATCGGACTGGGGCTTACCAGAAGTTCCTCCACCACCGTATGTATATACATAATCCACACGCGACGGACGCGTCATTCACATATATATACACCACGGCTGTCTAGGCCACCACATGAGGAACCCAACCCGCAGGTTGATCTCTCCTACCGAGGCCACCACACAATAGGGACGCACTGGGCTCCAGCAGACAAGCATCAACCAACATGCAGTCATCACAATGTACTAACTATCCACAACAATAAGTATATCTAACAAGCATGGCAGTCATAATATAACATGCTTCTATATACTATATTCTTCAGTTAGTCCCACTCACCGATACCGACATCACTCGGTAGTCTAATGTCACCGAGTCTTCTCCTCGTCTGTATCACCTGAAAACAATACTCACAAGTTAGTTATAATATTATGATCATGAAAATACAAACGGGCAGCATAACGGCTAAAAAATCAACACTTAGTAAAATTTTACACTGCCAAAGACACTCGGTCGACTGTCATAGACAGTCGGCCGACTGTCTACACTCACTCGGCCGAGTGTCTAGACACTCGGTCGATGGTCTCTCACAGACACACTCGGCCGATGCTCGAGTCAGTCGGTCGATGGTCGAGTCAGTCGGTCGATTGTCAAGAGACAGTCGGCCGACTGTGTTTATCTGCAGAAGCTGAAGAACAAAGTGACGGGTTTCACCCAAAATCGACCAATTCTTGCTCTAGAGCTCGATTACGACCTCAAAACTGACCAAATTAAAGACACTAAACATGTAGAAACATAAATCCACAAGATTTGGACTCAAACAACATCAAATCTAACCACTTTGACCCAAAATACACAATTTATAAAACTTAACACAAAAACTCCATTTTCTTGAAGATTAAAGCATGAAAAGCTATGAATCTTACCTTGTTAGAATCAGTAGGCAACAAAGAACACGATTCTAAGATCAATTTGAGCTCAAGAACAAATTTTTGATGATTAGGGTTTGGTGAGATGGAGATGAACGTACGGGAGTAATATTTGGGGAAGAATCTAGAAAAAATGAAGATAATTCTTCCCACCTACACACTTAAGAGTTAAAAACCCATACATCACAACACACGGGTATTTATCAGTTATCTGAATTCTTTCTTATCTCATTTGGTGACCCAAACGAAGTCCAAATTAAATAAACAAACCTGTTCTGTGACCCTTGTCACAAACTGGTCCTATCCACAACATTAAATAATACAAAATATAAAATTGAAATAAAAGCATATAATAACACCACACAACCTGAGGGCAAAATAGTAATCTAACAGCTAGGCCCGCTTCGAGGGTGTTACAGATGATCACCTTACAAGATTGGAAGTGAGCTAGCAAACTTGAAAGTATTCTTGATTTTATGTAACTAGAACTTTTGGAATTTATGAAGAACACTTAGAACTTGAAGATAGAACTTGAGAGAGATCTATTAGATGAAGAAAATTGAAGAATGAAAGTGTTTGTAGGTGTTTTTGGTCGTTGGTGTATGGATTAGATATAAAGGATATGTAATTTTGTTTTCATGTAAATAAGTCATGAATGATTACTCATATTTTTGTAATTTTATGAGATATTTCATACTAGTTGCCAAATGATGGTTCCCACATGTGTTAGGTGACTCACATGGGCTGCTAAGAGCTGATCATTCGATTGTATATACCAATAGTACATACATTTAAAAGCTGTGTATTGTACGAGTATGAATACGGGTGCATACGAGTAGAATTGTTGATGAAACTGAACGAGGATGTAATTGTAAACATTTTTGTTAAGTAGAAGTATTTTGATAAGTGTATTGAAGTCTTTCAAAAGTGTATAAATACATATTAAAACACTACATGTATATACATTTTAACTGAGTTGTTAAGTCATCGTTAGTCGTTACATGTAAGTGTTGTTTTGAAACCTTTAGGTTAACGATCTTGTTAAATGTTGTTAACCCAATGTTTATAATATCAAATGAGATTTTAAATTATTATATTATCATGATATTATCATGTATGAATATCTCTTAATATGATATATATACATTAAATGTCTTTACAACGATAATCGTTACATATATGTCTCGTTTAAAAATCATTAAGTTAGTAGTCTTGTTTTTACATATGTAGTTCATTGTTAATATACTTAATGATATATTTACTTATCATAGTATCATGTTAACTATATATATATATATATATATATATATATATATATATATATATATATATATATATATATATATATATATATATATATATATATCCATATATATGTCATCATATAGTTTTTACAAGTTTTAACGTTCGTGAATCACCGGTCAACTTGGGTGGTCAATTGTCTATATGAAACATATTTCAATTAATCAAGTCTTAACAAGTTTGATTGCTTAACATGTTGGAAACATTTAATCATGTAAATATTAATCTCAATTAATATATATAAACATGGAAAAGTTCGGGTCACTACAGGTGTTAGAGAATTAATTTGGGTTCATGCCAGGACGCTCCTCGATGGAGGCAATTCACATTATTAGAAGTCTTATGGAGAAGTATAGAGAGAAACAACAGAACCTACACATGGCTTTCTTAGACTTGGAAAAAGCTTATGATAGTGTCCCACGAGAGTTGATTTGGAAGATCCTTAATGGTAGAGGTATCCCAAGTAGGTATATAAGAGCTATTATGGACATGTACCAGGGGGCGAAAACTCGCGTTCGGACGACAGTAGGATACACAGAGTATTTCCCAGTAGAAGTAGGTTTACATCAAGGATCTGCTCTTAGCCCTTTTTTTTCGCTTTAGTCTTAGACGACCTGTCTCATAGGATACAAGGGAGTATCCCTTGGTGCTTGATTTTTGCCGATGATATTGTCTTAGTATCGGAATCCCATGATGAGCTAAACAGAAGGCTAGAGCAATGGAGGAATGCCCTGGACCAAAATGGACTTCGGATTAGTAGACTTAAATCGGAATATCTTAGATGCGACTACAGGAGGATCGAAGATCACAATGATACTGTGGATATTCGTATTGGGGATCAGGTCTTACATCCACAGGATTCCTTTAGATACTTAGGATCAATGCTACACAAGTCGGGAAGGATAGATGAGGATGTGTCTCACCGTATAAGAGTAGGATGGTTGAAGTGGAGAGCTGCGAAAGGGGTTTTGTGCGACAAGAAGATACCCCTTAAATTGAAGGGGAAATTCTTCAAGGTAGCGATTAGACCGGCCATGTTGTACGGATCGGAGTGTTGGCCAATGACGAAGGCCCAAGAGAGGAGGATGAAGGTGGCAGAAATGAGGATGCTTAGGTAGACATGTGGTAAGACTATGTTAGACATGATACCTAATGGAATTTTTAGAAAGAATTTAAAAGTTGGGAATATCGTCAACAAGATGAGAGAAGGACGACTTAGATGGTTTGGCCATGTAAGGAGGCGACCACCCACAGCACCGGTCAGGAGAGTGGAAGCCCTCACGGTTGGCGGCGTAAGGAGAAGAGGTAGACCTACACGTAGGTTGGAGGATAGACTGAAGCTTGACATGAAGGAGCTTTTATTGACCGAGGACATGACTTCTGATAGAAATTTGTGGAGGAGTAGAATTAGGATTGTTGACTAGGTTGTATATATATTTTATTTTATATTCTTATTTTTTAATTTTCTATTTAGTTTTATATATTTTTATCGTATGCCTTTTTGCCTACTTGCTTTTTTTGCCTCAAACATGTTTGTATTTCCATATTTTTTTTTTCTTTCAATATACTATTACTTATTGTAGCATATCCCAACATGTTGTGTGCATTACATTATACTTATTTACATGCCTTATTGCACTATACCGTTACATGTTGCATTACATTATATCGCATTTAAATTACACATATTTACATATATGTTTTATACTGCATATTATAACTACATGCTTTATACCTACATGCTTACATACACATTTTAAACTTACATGGCTTGTTATACTTGCATATTTGACACTTACATTTTTCACTTATATGTTCTTTTACTTTACTTTGTTACATGCCATATTTACCTTTACATTTTCCATGGTAAGGTTCCTTTTATCTACTTTACTTTACTTGCATTTAGTTACTTCACTTAACGGATTTCATGGTTCTTCTGGCCGGAGGTCCTTGGGAAGCAGCCTCTCTGCCCTATAGTATAGGGAGGGACGACTTCTTTTACCCACGGACCGATAGGTATCCGTGGGAGGAGGAATGACTGCCCTTTTACTCTAGGGTAGAGGAAAGACTGTCTACATCTAACCTCCCCCATACTCCACTTTAGTGGAATTGGGTTTTGTTGTTGTTGTTGTTGTAATGTCACTAGCTATACGTAAAACGGACGCTTTTTAAAAAACGCTAAAAATTTGGGGTACTTTTCATACACGTTGATTTTGCGTTAAATTTTTAAAAGTCGACAATTCCATAGCGAAACGCGGAGATGCACATATATTGTTAATTTAAAATAACATTTAAATCTCTTACGGGTTATACCTTTTAGTTCGACTCGAGTTGCGCTTCAACGACATCATCGTTAGCCACAAAATAATTTTACTAAACGCAATAAAATACATTGAAAACCGAACTCCCGACGCGAAGCGAGGGTTCGATAACTAGTTTCTATCAATTGCAAAATATATAGATATATATTTTCCATTTATAGGTAAACTTTTGGTCCCCATTACTCTCCAAACATACCTTGAAAACATATTTTTTTCTTGGTATATGGATCAATATATGCCTTCTAACACACAGCTCACATAAATGCCGTAATTCGCAATGTGAGCAGTTGTAGTCTTGTGGATACATTGCAAAACAGACACAATGACGTAAATGACGTAAACAACAGAAATAAATAAAGATAAATACCTAATTTTTAATTTGTTGAATTAATGAATATATAGTTGGTTTCATAAATTAAATTGCATATGAATATAGTTTAGACTAAGAACAAGATATCATAAACATATATCATAAACATACAATTGCTGCATCTACCACAGACATAAGCAAGGTCATAAAAACAGTACTTTAAAGATCTACAACTACAAATATATAAAATTATTGCTGACGTGGCAAGTGCATTCGCTTAGGTGGCCTTCCACGTCTCACCACGGGCTCATCATTACGTTCAACACCACATTTGTCACAGCGTGACGTCATCTTCACTCTCCCATGTTTCTTGGTGACGTCTGCTAGACACATCTTATTTTCACTCTTTAAAAACTTGAACACACATTGATCTCCAATCGACAAGTTATTAGCTCGTCGAAAATCGCACCAGCTCGTCGACAAATGGTACCTTGTTGTCACATTGCTGTAATCTGGCCGTATGCCCATTTCCCACTCAATTCCGACAGAATTCTTTAGTATTATGGTTTGTTTGTCCTCAATTTTTGCCAGCTTAACGAATTCTGTCGGAAGCCGCTAATACCCAAACATACAAAAAAGGTTAAACTACATTATATTATATGTAATAAACTTGCAAGTATAATCCTTACCAGCTTAGTATTATGAGTATTTGATATAATTGACTTGAACATAGGATCAGTACCATCATCATCATCATCATCATCATCATCATCATCATCATCATTATTATTATTATCAGCTATAACAATAACATGATCATCTTTCATCACATGATCATAAACCAAGGCATTTGGTTTCAGAATTTTTTCACACCCATCTGGATTATAAACAAACATCTTAAATGTATTTTCATCAACAAGCCTAAACAGAACAAAATGCCCAAAACGAAGCTCTGCGTCTCTAACAACATCGGGCCACCCATTAGTAAAAAAATGTTCATCGTCAATCTTATCGATCTTTAATTGCCATACATACCCTCCATTTGCAGATCGAACAATTGGGTTCGTAGGGATATTGTTACCCAAATATTTGGTAACAAAACTAGGTGGCAGCTGTAACTGCAAATTAAATTACATAATATACAAAATCATTAACTAAAATAAAGTAAATAAAAACAAGTAATGAAATATATACGTGTGGTTGATAGGAAGCTACCAAATTTTCTGAAGATGGTATCAACAAGATCTGGTAGAACTCTGGAGTAGAAGCCATTCTTTATGTAAATCTATTAAAAATTAAAAATGAGAAAAAATAATGTTGGTTGCAGAAATTATAATAATTCAAGTGTAATAGCACAAATAAATTGTTTTCTATATTCATGAGGTATCCCATTTAAGTTAATTTGCTTTCAAAAGTGAAATAGTATCTGCAATAAGAAATTTTTTATATCAGTAGGCTTATTAAGTAAAAGGCTCATGCACCATCAAGAATGCATGTTTGTCCACTTTTAGGCATTTGTGTATTATGAAGAAAGTATTTATTGTTTTTTACTATTATTTATATCAAACATAAATCCATTCGATATTTTTTGTTACGTGTTGATAATAATTTTGCACCACTAAGATCTCGTATATTGTGACTTTTCTATATTTTTTTGTTTTTAAACTTTACACCTATATTATTGAGAGGTTCCTTCTAGTTCTTCGCAACATGGAACACATAGTCTAAAATGGAGTCATATTCTTTTCTTTAAATACTCAATTTTAATTATAAGTTTATAACCCATCGCTAAAAACCAGAAACCAGAAGTTTTACATGTTGGGTCAGATTTTTGGAAAGGTTGTTTAATTAATGTAGTCAAACTTACAACCCAGATGTTTGTTAGTCAAACTTACAAGCCACACCGAGTTTTTTTTTTTTTTTTAATTTACGGCAAAAGCAACTTTTATTGAGGCTTCTAGCAACTAACTATGATCAAAGAAAATAACAAGTTACAAAGGCAATATAAGCAAATATTCCAACTAATGCAATCTTTACCGGCTCTACTAGATAACCAACTATAAGAAAAGTTTCTAATAGAGTCGAAGATCTCCTATTTTTTCATTCGATTATTCAAAAAGATTACACCATTTCGAACCGCCAAAGATTTCACACCAAACTAGCCATTATTGAGAGAATCTGATTTTTTATAATTATAGAATCTGTTAGATGATTAAACCGGATTAACTAATGATCCCACGAATAAAAACTGTTGAGGTCCTTATCAATTCATAATCCAACATGGCAACACGCCTCCAAACTCATTTAGCTACAATGCACGTAAACAATACATGATTCGTATCTTACAGGCCCCATGAACACAAAGGGAACAACCAATAATATCCATTTTCACACCTCTATTGACAATGCTAAGTCTTGATTGAGGCTTATTAATTGCGAGACGCCAATAATGTTAACTTTCTTTGGAAGAAATTTATACCACCTTGTACCCGTTTGTAACGAAGGTTGCATAGCATTGTCTGTGAGACTCCTTGTGACAGACACCGAAAATGACCCATTAGAACCTGGAGCCCGGTAATGTTGATCCTCGTCATTTGTCAAATAGCATTGTTGACAAGCTCATATAAATCTATAATCACAGCTTCATTCCGACGTCTAATATTGCCCTAGATTCATGACCATTTCCAATCATTGTTCTCCCTTCTATCATTCACCAAACAATCTAGATTTTCTTCAAGATGAAATAACCTATTAAATTTTTTAAAAAAGAACTTCCTCACGAAACCATAAATCCTTCCAAAAAAGAATCTGATTCCCATTACAATCTTGAAACGCGATGAATTTTTGGGAATATAACCAAAATTCTGAGCCAATAAATATGCCTTAACCATATTACTATATGAGGCCACAAACCAGATATGCTAGAGTTGTTATCATTCAATCTGCCTTTTAAACGGTAAACAGCAATGATGACATCACTCCAAATGCCTCTTGAATTTGAGAAAAATATCCACAACCTACTGAACATAAGAGCAAGGTTGAACCCTTTTAGACTTTCAATTCCCAAACCTTCTTTGTCAAAATTTGCTAAGAAATTATTCCAATTAGCCCAAGATATTTTTCTATGTGAATCATGATTACCCCAAAAGAAAGCACATCAGATTCTTTCTAGTTCGTGTAAAACAGTTTCCGAACACTTAAATAAAGATAGGTAATAAATATCTTGACTTCCAAGAACGGATTTTATAAATGTAAGCCTACCCTCAATCAATAACATATTAGCCTTCCAAGTAGACAACCTTCTCTGGAATCTTTCAATAAGACACTTCCAATTGGCAACCAAATTCATATCTTCACCCATTGGCATACTACCATGAATGCAACCAGTTCGATTAGCAATAACATCTAACTCCATATTAGAAACACCAATCCCATACACGTTAGATTTATGAACATTTATTTTTAAACTCAATGCAAGATAAAAAAATATTTTGGATCCACATAATATTACTTATTAATTCCTCATCCATTCCGAAATTAGAAGAGCATCATCCGCATAATGAAAAGATACGGACTTAAAAGGGGCCTCCTTGTCTTAGACCACTTTTTAATCTGAATTCTTTCGTTGAACTCCCATTAACCAACACCGAAGTGCGGGCTGATTTCAAGCACTGAATCCATTGTCTCCATTTATCACTAAACCCGAATTTGAGAAGCATATTATCAAGGTATTTTCAACTTATCGAATTGTAAGCCTACTCAAAATCCACCTTCAACATTAAAACTTTTTTATTTTTCATTTTATACCAATCAACTAAGAACCAACGGACCGCCTAGAATTTGGCGCCCGGCTATAAAAGCTGATTGTTCAATGCTAATGATCTTATCTATTACTTTAGATAAACGATTTGCAAGAAGATTTTCAACATTTTTTATAAATGACACCAATTAATAAAATTCGACGAAATTTTTTAATAAGAATAGGGTTATCCGCCTTTGGAATGAGGGTTATAAATGCTGAAGTCGGCCCATTTGGAAGTCTGAAAGAGTTAAACGAAACTTTAATAGAATGGACTAAATCAAGTTCTAGCACTTCCCACAACGTCTTGATAAATGGAAAAGTGAACCCATCAGGTCCAGGAGCTTTTTCGTTACCACACGAAAACTTTAATTTCAGATTCAAGCACCTCCACTTCAGCATTTACAGATCAGAGTCACACAATCGGTTTTGCGGAAACAAAGTTAATAAAATAGGATCAAGTGGAACACATTCACACTTAGATATATAAAACTTGAAAAGGCATTTTTGATCTCATTCGGATCTGAGTGTTAAAATATTATAATGTTTTTCTAGATTAATATAGATTAGACTAGAATTAGGAAATTGAATTAGATATTTAATAGTAGATATTCAAGTAGTAGTAACTAGAAATTGCTAGAGAATTAGTTAGTCAAAAATATCAAGAATTGCTAGAATGATCTAGCCGACATATTGAGCCTATAAATAGGCTAGTGGTCTTGCAAAATGTACATAACACACAACACACAACACATCAATAAAAGTTCATTCCCTTCTTATACAACTATTCTCCATATTTTCTACTTTAAAAAAACATATCTCCTCATAACATTAATTACCACTCATCACTATTTTATCACAACTAAAAGAAAACTAATTTTCACATTTATAAATCTAAACAAACAATAAATTTAACAAGTGGTATCAGAGCCGTGTTGGGCGTTGTTCAAGTACACCATGACTACCGTTGGTGCATACAATATTCTTGTCCCCATCTTTGATGGTGATAACTATGATTTCTGGAGTATCCGAATGAAGACATATTTTCAAGCACAAAGCTTGTGCGATATTGTCGAAGTCGGGTTCACAACTCCAAAAGACGTCGGAACTCTGTCTGCGGAAGAACAGGAAAAATACAACAAAAATGTTGTAAGAAATGCTGCCGCTCTAGGCTACATTCAACAAGCCTTGACACCGTCTATATTTTCACGAATCATGGGAGCTACAACAGCCAAAGAGGCGTGGAAGATTCTTCAAGAAGAATTTCAAGGAAATGTCAAGGTGAGATCCGTCAAACTACTAACTCTAAGACGAGATTTTGAAAATTAAACATGAAAGAGATCGAGACCGTAAAAGATTACTATTCTAGAATCAAAGAAAGAGTAAATCAAATGAGAGCCTATGGAGATAATATAACTGACAAAAGGATCGTAGAAAAGATACTTATCAGTATGACTGAAAAATACGATCATGTCATTACCACTATTGAAGAGTCAAAAGACATTGAGACTCTGTCAGTAATGGAATTAGTTGGCTCTCTAGAAGCATACGAGGCTAGACTGAGTCGGCGTAGTGAAAACTCATTAGAAAGTACGTTTCAGTCTAAACTCAAAATAAGGTCTCAAAAATCTAATAATGGGGGGAAAAGAAATCTTGAAGAAAATTCGAGAGGAGGAGAAAAACCCAGAACCGGGTTCAATCAAAGAAGAAAAAACTATCCTCCATGTGGCATTTGCAACAGGACAAACCACGTGGAGAAAGATTGTTTTCATAAAGGAAAACCACAATGCAATAATTGCAAAAGATTTGGGCATCTAGAAAAAGATTGCCGTTTAAAACAAAATCATCGAGCTAACTTCACAGAAGAAAGTGAAGATATACCGGAGAACAAAAATCAGCTATTCTATGCCTGACATGTCGCAAATAAACAGAGGGACGATACTTGGTTGATCGACAGTGGGTGCAGCAACCACATGACATGAGATGAGAAGTTATTTCATAGTATCAACACATCAGTAAAATCCCGCGTCAAACTAGGGAATGGAGCGCTTGTTGATATTAAAGGCAAAGGTACTATTACTGTTCAAACTAATAACGTCACTCGATCTATTAATGACGTTCTCCTAGTACCAAGCCTAGCAAGTAACTTGCTAAGTGTTGGACAAATGATGGAGCACAGATACTCACTACTCTTCGAAGATAAATCATGTGTTATACGTGACAAGAAAAACAACTATAAATTAATAGCCGAGGTGCCAATGGAGAATCGCAAATTTCCACTTCGTTGGCAGTATATCAGAGACACAGCCATGAAAGTTCAAGTTGAAGAATCATGGCTATGGCATCAAAGATTTGGCCACTTTAACTATGACGACCCGAAAAATTTTGACTTATTTTGAAACAAAACTATAAATGTTTCCGACATGATAAGCAAAACCCGTTATGTGGAGTCTCAAAATTTTTGAAAATATTTTACATATTCATTTAACCTTTGACCATTTCAGACGATTCCCGAAATCCCATAAATTACGTAACACATAACTTATAAATTATATATTTACTCTATAATTTAATTTAAATATAAAAGTGTAATAATAAATTGTGAGTGAAAAATTTATTGACTGGACAATTAATTTGGGACGGAGGTACTAATATAATACACTTTTTGAGAAAATCTAAAAACAACCCCACCCCTAACCTGTGCCTCCTGCCTTCTTATCTGTCAATTTTAATTATTGTATTTTTGTATGTAACAATGATATTTTAGTTTAGTTCTTAATTTATACAGAGTAATTAGTTTTACAGAGTAATTAATTATAGAACTTATAAAGTTAATTTACTTATACATTCTTTTATTAGTTCATAATATTTGACAAATAAATAATCCACTTAAATAATAAAATAATACTTCATTCGTCAAGTGTCTACTTTGTTTTATCATTTTTTTTATCAACTTAAAATATTTATATTCGTGTTATATAATATTTGATAAACATTGTATGAAAGAATTGGATTTTAAATGACCTTAAAAGTAAATAGTGAACACTTCTGATGGGACGAAAATAGTAGAAAATAAATGGTTAAGTTCATATCTTGTTTTTCATATGTATGTATAATCGAAAGAAAAAGAAAAAAAAGCATATGATAAATAAATAACGACATGGATAGTCAGATATAAAAAAATAAATAAATAAATAAATAAATAAGATACATGTAGTATGTGTCATAGTCTACTCCCAAAAATTATATCATCATTAATCAATTATTAATTGAGGTAGTGGACTAACTTTTCTTGACAATTCAAAAGCCCTATCACTTTCACTTTAGTATTATATTCCACCGAAAGTTTTATGGTCTTATCATCATGTTTTAATTAATGGATATAATACCCGAGTAAAAGTTAAAGGCGGCTAAAAAAATAATAATATAATAATAATGTCGAGTCATGTTTTATTTCATATAGAATTTACACAGGGGACCAACACTGAATAATTCACCAACTACTTTTGAGTTTTGTCCATTTCATTTGGAAAGTATAACTTATGAGCATCCCTTTACTCTTTTTAAACTACGCATCCTCATTCATATTTCTATATTCTATTTCACTTTCAATTTCTTTGCAAAGAAATTAACAAAATCAAATAATTTCATAACTCCTTATATAGATTCTTTGAATCTTTAAATTGATTAAATCAAAGGGCCTGGTTATTGCTCGTGCTATCCTAAACCAAAAATAAGGTACGTATATATACATATATGACTTATGCCAAATACAGTTATAGTTTTAATAAGTTTTGAGTTTTTATGAGTTTTTGTTAGTTTCATGATGTACGGTGACTTAATCGGATTTAAAAAAAATATTTTCTTAGCTTAACTTCGTTTCAGTTGTAAAGGATTTTATAAATTCTAAAATGGAAAGGTATAGAAAAAGAGAATTAGCTTCTAGATTGAGTAGCATGCAAATCGCTTAAGATTTAATTTATTCGAATATACTACAAACAAACTAATCGATATAATATTTAATAGATATTGAGAATAATTCTAAAAATTCTAAGTTGAAATGTGAAGTCGTAATGGTACTGTGTAATGTAATATTACGTTTTAATCCCTGAATTTAAAGAAGGCTACTACACAACAGATTCAAAGATTTATAATAACAAAACACACCATGGACTATATACAACTTTATAATAATATATATAATATATAATATATGTATATATAATATATATATAAAAAAAATAAAACAGAAACAATAAGACGTAAAATGAAAGCTAGTATTCACTAAGATTAGTTATATCATTTTAGAGTTTGTTGTGTACTTAATCTATTCTAAATAATTTAGGGCATACTCTTTTTCGATCGATGTCTCGTTTATCCGTTAGCTTTCATCACTCGTACCAAGGTGAGTTTCATTTACTCCCTTTTTAATTGCTTTTGCAATCTATATTTTGGGCTGAGAATACATGCACTTTATTTTAAACGCAATGGATACAAGTGCATACTTAATTCTACACCGAGTTTGAATCGAAAATCCCTTAACTTTGGTAACTAGTAACTGCCGGTTATAAGAACTGGTGGGCGCGAGTAGTTATATATGGATCTATAGGGTTTGACATCCCCGTCTGTTCCAGGTATAGAAACCCTAGCCTGAACTATAAAACAGACGTATGCTATTTGAGGTTAGTTACGTTGGTTTGCGTGTATTATACATGTTGGTTGCATGTATGTTAAAAAAGGGGTACTTATTATATAGACGTTAAACGTTTCTGGATGAAACAACTGAAATCTTGTGATCCACCTTTATATACAGATTATGCGCAATATTAAAACTATGAACTCACCAACCTTTGTGTTGACACTTTTAAGCATGTTTATTCTCAGGTTCCTAGAAGTCTTCCACTGTTTCCTTATATGTTATACAAGCTATGTGCATGGAGTCATACATGCTTTATTCGAGAAAACATTGCATTCACAAAATCATCACCATGTATCTTATTTTGACTGCATTGTCAACGGATGTATTGTTACAAAACTATTATTTATGGTGATTGTCTATATGTAGAAATCATCAGATGTCGAAAACCTTGGATATATATATATATATATATATATATATATATATATATATATATATATATATATATATATATATATATATATATATATATATATATATATATATATATATATATATATATATATATATATATATTCAACTGATAGTGTACCTTTTCAAAAGAATGTAATGTTTACAAAATGTATCATATAGAGGACAGTACCTCGCAATGAAATCGATGAATGATGTACTCGTCCAAATGGATTTGAACGGGTCATCACAGTTGGTATCAGAGCTTGAGGTCATAGGGAACCAGAATTTGCATTAGTGTGTTTAACTGGTAATTGGTAGGATGCATTAGTGAGTCTGGACTATGACCATATATGTTTTTATCGATTTTTTCTTATCATTTCTTGTCAGAAATTACATACTTATCATTCTTAAGTCTAGACACATTTTCCTGCAATTATTGCATAGATAGTATACAGACGAATTCATATCTTAACATATCTATTACTGTAAACTCTGCTTGACATCTTTCGAAAATTTCTCCGTGATTTATGGAATTTTGCTATTATATATACATATGTAAATTATGTATTGAAGAGTACCAATCTAAATTCTATAATCTATTTCATATCAAAAATCATTTCCCTGATTGTACAAGATGGATCCAGTATTTAGTTCAAATTCCTTAAATTCTGACAACTATTCTGATATGGATTTCCACTCGAGCTCCGAAAGCAGTGTGATCGGAATGGATCAACCAATTAGCCATCATCTATTCTGGATGAATTGGAGATGGGTTCGTAGCCTACTTAATCATTGAAGACAAGAAGAAGGCGATCCCTTCCATCCACCACATTTCCCTCTTGGCGAAGAACCTGAAGCACTTACCGGCGAACCTGTTCGTAATACCATTTTCTCTCTCATCTCCAGAGTATCTCGTCATGATTATATACTATCTCAAATTTTGGATCTTATTCATCCGCTCGTCCGAACCGCCAATCATCCTGGTGTAGTAGAAGAAGTCAACGAGCTTCGCGCTCGGGTAGTGGCTTTGGAGAATATGGTGCAAAGATTACAAGCACCAGCAGCATCACCGGAATCAACAGTACCACCATCATCAACACCAACAGTATCATTACCACCACCAACAACAACATCCGCATCCCACACCTCAACATCACAATCTGTACCTCGAACATCAATGTCATACGCACCATAGATACCAAGGAATACCAACAACAAGAAACGATGAAGTATTGATTCATAAATTATCGAAGAAATATTCTGCAGAGAATATGTAGTTTTTAAAAGTTTTAAGAGATTACTTATTCTAGTTCTAATTGTAAACTAGATGAGTGAACGAATAGAAATGATGAAATAAAACCCTGATCGGAATGGTGCACGATTTACAAGCTAGATCTGTTTTACCAGCAGCATCAACAGTACCATCAGCATTGTCAGCATCAGCAGTATCTACAACATCACAAGCTCGACCAGATCCATAATCACCGCAAACATCATCACTAATCAACAACGCGTATATCATATCAACGAGTTATGAAGTTTTAACTCATTCCCTCTGAAGAAATTATATGTATATTTTATATATATGAATTTTGAGATCAAAATAAATCTTTTCATACTAAGCTATTACGTGTGAATCTTAACTAGTAGGTACTACTCGGTTAGTTCATGTTACTGATATGCTATGATGTACATCCTTCGTTAAACACAATCTCCGTTTCAACTCAATGAATTCCATTTCATAATAAACTAAGTATATTATTCAATTATATATATTTGATTTTATACTTTCATCTTCGATGTATTCAAAACTTTCTAGAAAACATTATTCGTACCTTGAGAAGTTAGCAAGAGTTCCATGAGCACCAACATGATTCACTGAGGAAACATCAATAAAACTGAATAACGAAGTATTGATTACATTAGTGAAATACTCCGCGAAGATTATTAAATCTTTAATGTTTTAGAGATTATTCATTTCTAATCCAGCCAAAAATCAAATGAGCTTAATACGATATTAACTCTAAAATCTGTATTACATCTGAAGAAAATATACATACATATATTTTCATAAAGATTGTAATAAAATTTTCTGGTACAAAATATTACTTGTGCAACTTTTAACGGGTAGGTAATACCCGAAATATATATAAATTCACAATTAATATGTTACATTCTTCGATTCTGATTCAGCAAATCATCAACTATACTCACTACTTTCACAACGATATACATTCTTTCCTAGAAATCGAAACAACCATTCGCATCCAAATTTAATTACATATTCTGATTTTGAAAAATCAAAATACAAGCCAAGATTTAACAGAAAAATCACTCTTAGATTCTTACATCTTTCAAATGCCATACTTTGAATTTAAAACTGTACTAGAACATCATATGTATACATATAACATTCATCTCTTAGAATTATGAGCTTTCATTCTAAAATTCTGAAAAGCAACCAGTCTACGAATCAATACTCTGAATGTTGAAAAAGCTGATGAAGCAGCAAAAAAAAAAAGCTGTAAACGACTTTAACAGTCAAAAGTTTGATGATAAAGAATAGTGTGTTGGCAAAGCTCGGAAAAGTTGGAACTGGAAAACGGATTGAGAAAACCATGAAGGAGGTTGTGGACAAATCACAAAGACTAAACCTGCCTTCAAAGAAACCAAATGATTTAGTATCTGCTAAAGTCAATAACGAATACCTTGCTCCTGACTCTAAACCTTTACAGACAAATCCTCTTCATCATCCTTCGATATTAGAAATTCTAAGATATCATCGTATCTTTCATTATAAATATCCTCGATATTTCTGAAGATATTTTCATAACTATCCTTATCTGAAATCATTTATTTCCTCGCGTTATCGGTATTACATCATAAAGGAAACTATTTAGTTTCTATATTCTGTAAACATTCGAATTTAAAATATGAATGTTTTTGAAGTAGTGTTGGAAACTGAAGCATGAGTTAGTATAATATAATGACACTTGATCAACGTGATTATATTACAATAAGTCATGCTGAGTTTCTAATGGAACGTGATAAAGGTTCACAGATCATACCCTCATCATGAATCATGTTACATAACTCTTTCATTCTATTTAACCTCTAAACTATCAAGAAAATATTTTTCTTGATGATTCGGTCTTTTTCGGATATTCTGGTAATTTGATAAATCAAATCGTGCTATTACCTTTCCTTTGTAATTTGTATATTATGATCATTTGAAACTCCATACCTACGAATTCTGGACCATTATTCGCTTCATTTGAAGTCGGGAAGAAGAAACAAAAGCATGGAACTCTGAAATATAAAAGAAAATATAAAGCCCGACAACAACACCTAAATTACAAACCGTGCATATCAATACGTATTACAACGTAAAGACACGGAAGAATTAAAAACATTATAACCCCAAGGTAATAGTAGAAGAAAATAAATTCCTCCGGTGGTAGATGAAAAAGAAGAATGACAGATGTGATAGTAAAAAATATATCAAGAATTAGAACTGGATGGAGCATATCGACGAATGTTTTGGAAGTATGAGTTAAGAAAAAAAATATAGAAGATGTGGAAATAAGGAAACGAAGGAGGCTGATTTATAGTAAGATATCAGACATAGCAATCGAGGCAGATTACGCACCAAATCGAAGAAAATCCTAATTTCCTTAATTACCGAAGAATCAAATCTTATATAGATTATGAAGATATTCTCTAATTTTCTTGAGTTCCAAAAATCAAACGTGACTACCTCAAAAGTTAATACGAATCTTTAATTTCCTCATTTCATTTTTTTGTGATAGCTTCACTCGTACTCTTCGAGTAATCGAATTATTTTATCCATATTACTCTATGGCAATAACACTCTATCTATCAACTCCTATTCGTCATGAAAACATTTTTATTGTTAACCATGACGATCTCTATCAAATTTCGGGACGAAATTTCTTTAACGGGTGGGTACCGTGACGATCCGAAAAATTTCTACTTATTTTGAACCAAAACTATAAATGTTTCTGACATGATAAGCAAAACCCGTTATGTGGAGTCTCAAAATTTTTGAAAATATTTTACATAATCATTTAACCTTTGACCATTTCAGACTATTCCCGAAATTTCATAAATTACGCAACACATAACTTATAAATTATATATTTACTCTATAATTTAAATATAAAAGTGTAATAATAAATTGTGAGTGAAAAATTTATTAACTGGACAATTAATTTGGGACGGAGGTACTAATATAATACACTTTTTGAGAAAATCTAAAAACAACCCCTCCCCTAACCTGCGCCTCCTGCCTTCTTATCTGTCAATTTTAATTATTGTATTTTTTTTATGTAACAATGATATTTTAGTTTAGTTCTTAATTTATACGGAGTAATTAGTTTTACAGAGTAATTAATTATAGAACTTATAAAGTTAATTTACTTATACATTCTTTTATTAGTTCATAATATTTGACAAATAAATAATCCACTTAAATAATAAAATAATACTTCATTCGTCAAGTGTCTACTTTGTTTTATCATTTTTTTTATCAACTTAAAATATTTATATTCGTGCTATATAATATTTGATAAAAATTATATGAAAGAACTGAATTTTAAATGACCTTAAAAGTAAATAGTGAACACTTCTGATGGGACGAAAAATAAATGGTTAAGTTCATATCTTGTTTTTTATATGTATGTATAATCGAAAGAAAAAGAAAAAAAAAACATATGATAGATAAATAACGACATGGATAGTCAGATATAAAAAAATAAATAAATAAAAAGGATACATGTAGTATGTGTCGTAGTCTACTCCCAAAAATTATATCATCATTAATCAATTATTAATTGAGGTAGTGGACTAACTTTTCTTGACAATTCAAAAGCCCTATCACTTTCACTTTAGTATTATATTCCACCGAAAGTTTTATGGTCTTATCATAATATTTTATTTAACGGATATAATATCATCATGTTTTAATTAATGGATATAATACTCGAGTAAAAGTTAAAGGCGGCTAAAAAAATAATAATATAATAATAATGTCGAGTCATGTTTTATTTCATATAGAATTTACAAAGGGGACCAACACTGAATAATTCACCAACTACTTTTGAGTTTTGTCCATTTCATTTGAAAAGTATAACTTATGAGTATCCCTTTACTCTTTTTAAACTACGCATCCTCATTCATATTTCTATATTCTATTTCACTTTCAATTTCTTTGCAAAGAAATTAACAAAATCAAATAATTTCATAACTCCTTATATAGATTCTTTGAATCTTTAAATTGATTAGATCAAAGGGCTTGGTTATTGCTCGTGCTATCCTAAACCAAAAATAAGGTACGTATATATACATATATGACTTATGCCAAATACAGTTATAGTTTTAATAAGTTTTGAGTTTTTATGAGTTTTTGTTAGTTTCATGATGTACGGTGACTTAATCGGAATTTTTTTTAAAAAAAAAAATTTATTTTCTTAGCTTAACTTCGTTTCCGTTGTAAAGGATTTTATAAATTCTAAAATGGAAAGGTATGGAAAAAGAGAATTAGCTTCTAGATTGAGTAGCATGTAAATCGCTTAAGATTTAATTTATTCGAATATACTACAAACAAACTAATCGATATAATATTTAATAGATATTGAGAATAATTCTAAAAATTCTAAGTTGAAATGTGAAGTAGTAATGGTACTGTGTAATGTAATATTATGTTTTAATCCCTGAATTTAAAGAAGGCTACTACACAACAGATTCAAAGATTTTATAATAACAAAACACACCATGGACTATATACAACTTTCTAATAATATATATAATATATGTATATAATATATATATATATATATATATATATATATATATATATATATATATATAAATAAAACGGAAACAATAAGACGTAAAATGAAAGCTAGTATTCACTAAGATTAGTTATATCATTTTAGAGTTTGTCGTGTACTTAATCTATTCTAAATAATTTAGGGCATACTCTCTTCCGATCGATGTCTCGTTTATCCGTTAGCTTTCATCACTCGTACCAATGTGCGTTTCATTTGCTCCCTTTTTAATTGCTTTTGCAATCTATATTTTGGGCTGAGAATACATGCACTTTATTTTAAACGCAATGGATACAAGTACATACTTAATTCTACACCGAGTTGAACCGAAAATCCCTTAGCTTTGGTAACTAGTAACTGCCGGTTATAAGAACTGGTGGGCGCGAGTAGTTATATATGGATCCAGAGGGCTTGACATTCCCGTCTGTTCCAGGTATAGAAACCCTAGCCTGAACTATAAAACAGACGTATGCTATTTGAGGTTAGTACACGTTGGTTTGCGTGTATCGTACATGTTGGTTGCATGTATGTTAAAACAGGGGTACTTATTATATAGACGTTAAAGTTTAGTTACCAGGGTGCTCAATCTTGTAGAATATTTTGATAAACGTTTCTAGATGAAACAACTGAAATCTTGTGATCCACCTTTATATACAGATTATGCGGAATATTAAAACTATGAACTCACCAACCTTTGTGTTGACACTTTTAAGCATGTTTATTCTCAGGTTCCTAGAAGTCTTCCGCTGTTTGCTTATATGTTATACAAGCTATGTGCATGGAGTCATACATGCTTTATTCGAGAAAACATTGCATTCACAAAATCATCACCAGGTATCTTATTTTGACTGCATTGTCAACGGATGTATTGTTACAAAACTATTATTTATGGTGATTGTCTATATGCAGAAATCATCAGATGTCGAAAACCTTGAATATATATATATATATATATATATATATATATATATATATATATATATTCAATTGATAGTGTACCTTTTCAAAAGAATATAATGTTTACAAAACGTATCATATAGAGGTTAGTACCTCGTAATGAAATCGATGAATGATGTACTCGTTCAAATGGATTTGGATGGGTCATCACATTAACTTTCACACACTTAAAATCCTCCAACAGAAAAATATGATGAGAGACTTGCCGAACATAGAAGAGATCACTGACACATGTGAAAGTTGTATGATTGGCAAGCAACGTCGAAAACCTTTCCCTCGTGATAAAGCTTGGAGAGCGAAAGGTATACTAGAGTTGGTGCACACTGACGTATGTGGACCAATGAGGACCCCGTCTCTTAACCAAAACAGGTACTTTATTCTCTTCATTGATGATTATTCTAGAATGACGAGGGATTATTTCATGCGTGAAAAATCAGAAGTATTTACAATATTCAAGAAGTTCAAGAATTTCGTAGAAAAAAGTAGTGGCCATTATATAAAAACACTAAGGAGTGATAGAGGAAAAGAATACACCTCTACACAATTCAATAAATTTTGCGACGATGAAGGAGTTAAACACCAACTCACTGTTGGTTACGTTTAACACCCCGCCAAATTTCCATTTGACGGCGCGTTAATCTAGGTCCCACAGTTAACAGTTACGCCCTCTATATGAGACGTTTAAAACAATCGCATTTAATTTTATTTAAAAGTTGACTTTCAAAAACATAAGTCAATAATCCCAAAATAGAAACACTGTTGTGATCGTAACCACAAGCCAACAGTATTTAAACAGTTATAAAAGTTTTAAATGCAAGAGTAAATAATGTTCATTAAATCAAATGCTGACTTCACGGCCAGACATGCAGCAAACACAGCGGAAGCCTACCTCTTAAGGACATGAGAATAAAAACACACAAAAACAGGTCAACAAATAATGTTGGTGAATATACAGGTTTAAAGTTAAGTAACAGTATCTGAAAAACAGTTATCAGAAAAATAGTTTACTTTCCTTGACCACGAGATTTTACAAGTACAACACCAAGTCGTAAAAACGTTTGCATAATATGAGCACCTGAATACTAGCAATGACCCGAGTATAGAAGCCACTATACCCGCCTTTACCTCCTAAAATGTTATACACTTGTTCGAGTGTATCTAATGTTCAAATTAAATGCATCACAATTATTATAGAGGGTGAGGTTGTCAACCTAACGGATTCGTCCATCTAAATTGTGCCTACACTGATAGTATTAAAAGTATTCAAGCTAGAGGCTTTTTGAACAAACTCAATATGCATGTATAGTACTCGTGTCAATACAAAAACATTTGATAAAGTAAGTATAACAGCGTGTATTCTCATCCCCAAAAACATGTAAAAAGTGGGACTGTAGACTCACCTTTGAATAAGCTTGGATGACATATAAAACTCGTACGGTTTACAGCTGAATAATGCAACCTAAGTATACGTATTTAGGTTGGTCAATATATGTATCTTAAATAAGGGTGGTTTCATAGTATAAGTTGTCTTATTGCTCGACTCGACGCGTTTCCAAGTAAAAGCCAACTATATCATGCAAGTCAAACAAAGTCAATCGAAGTCAAACCACAAGTCAAACTTGGTCAAAGTAGTCAACTAAAGTCAACATCAATAGGTTCATATCAAATGTTAGTCACCATGTCAAACCTAAGTCAAACAATATGTTTCAGGTCATGAATGATCATTTTCACAATTTCAGTTTATCGTTGTGCACAAAGTTCATGAACACGTAGCATACTTAGCACAATATCTCATAGTACAAAATTCACGTAAACATGGAAAACTCCAGATCATAAATATACTTAAAATCGATTCCAAAAAGTCCGGACAGGGACTCATACGATAATTAAAAGTCAGGAATCAGAAGGGGTACATTTGGGGTTTGCCCAGTCAGTTTCTGACCGCGCACTGATTTTGTTTTGGCTATAACCGGAGTTAGGGACATGAAATTGATACAATACCAGTGTCCATAGTTCAAGGACAAGTCAAAGTAACACATATAAAAAATATAGCAAATTTTGTTTAGCCAATTTGTACAGTTTATTCATGCAAGTTGAATGTTCAGTTTTTCAGCTCAAATCAGAATCCACATAAAGTACGGATCTATTGTGCCCAATGCATAAGGTTTCAGAGATTGGCATAAACTAAAAATAAGTCAAATATCATGTTAAAATTCATATTCCAGAAGCTTACATTCTCATTCAATAAACACAATCCACAGAGTATAAAACAGAGAGCAATTTACAGATTCGATTCTAGTTTAGCTAGTCACATTCGCACGCGATTATCCGAAGATCTAGATACAATTAGCCTATGATATCTACATGAAAGGTGAAGTAATTTTTGTGTACATTTCAAATATGCAAAGCTTTAATCACAGAAGTTAACACATTTTATCATACAAGGTTATTTCCATTCAAGTGCTGTATAAAACTACTTTTACACTAATTCAAGCATATCTCGGGTTATACATAAGCAAACGACATGATATCCTAGTCTAAATTGAGTTTTTTTAAATTATATTTCTATTGGTATAAGTTTCACATGCCAATTCTTGGTCTATCAAATCCAGATTTCTGATCAATCACGAAAACACAACGTTAATTTCAATTAAGCATAACTTGATCATCCGGAAACGAAATCAAGCGAATCCAAAGCCTAAACTCAAAAGTTTTTCGCAAGGAATCTGAATAAAACATAATAATGAACATTTTAAAAACTTAATTTTTCTGATCATGCATAAATAAATTCGTTTTTAAACCCTAACGCATCAAACAATCAATATAACGATTACAATTAACACGTACGCGTATAGACTTGAGCAATTGACAACATAACTATGAAACTTTATTAAAAATTAGATTTTTAATATTAGGGTTCGTGTAAATATACCTTAGATCAAGAATTAAAGCACACCAATACGTAGAGGATCACAACGTTTATTCTTGAGGTTTGATCAAAAAATAAAAATTGAGTGTGTGTGGGTGTGTGGTGGTCGATGGCAGCAGAGGAGAGGAGGGGGAGAGCAGGTGTCGACAAAAAAAAAATAAATGGGGAAGGATTTGTGTAGTTAGGGTATTACTAAGTATATATATTAAGCCCTAATTTTCCTAATTTACACCTAAGTCCTTTAAGTTGCAATTTTTAAATCAAAAGGGGAGTGGGGAGTGGGGTTTCGGCCGATTGGGCCCCATGGGGTACTCCTGAGCTCGTGTTTTGCAATTCCGTGTAATCGTGGCTCGTTTCAAGTGTCGTTTAGTCGTACCGAAGGCCCGGAGCGCTAAACCGATCGTTAAACGCAACCAAATGTTAATTTATTAAAAAACCCAATAAATTAATTATTTTTAAAAAGGTAATAATTAATAAATTAATTATTAAAATAAACTCGAGCGTTTCGTTGCTCAAAAAGTAGTTATCAAAATCGTATCATTTTTATCGTATTTCATTATCCGAAATATTTATTTGAATTAAAATCAACCCATATTAATTATTGTAACCCTCCAAAGATCAAATATGCATTTATTACATGTAAACGCACAAAAGTTAATTAATCGCCGTTAAGTAAACTAACGGAAGGTTAACGGAAGTAACGGAAAAAGCAGGGTTGTTACATTACCCACCTGTTATTGAAAATTTCGTCCTAAAATTTTAACGATCATCCTCTGAAGTAGTTTCCTCAGGAAACCGTTATGGATACTTCAGCCTCATCTGGTCTTCATGCTCCCACGTGAACTCTGGTCCTCTTCTCGCGTTCCATCGAACTTTAACGATAGGAATTCGGCTTTGCTTCAGTTGTTTGACCTCACGGCCTAAGATTTCGATAGGTTCCTCAATGAAATAAAGTTTGTCGTCGATACGTAGTTCCTCTAAAGGAATAATCAAATAATCATCTGATAGGCACTTCTTTAGATTGGATACATGAAAAACGTCGTGTATACCGCTGAGAGCTTGTGGCAGTTCTAATCTGTAAGCTACCGGTCCAACTCTTTCAGTTATCTCGAACGGTCCAACATATCTAGGACTCAGTTTACCTCATTTCCCAAATCGTACAACACCCTTCCAAGGTGATACTTTAAGCATAACTTTGTCACCAACTTAGAACTCTATATCCTTCTGTCTAACATCGACGTAACTCTTTTGACGACTTCGAGTCGTTCTCAATCGTTCTCGAATCTGTAGAACTTTCTCAGTTGTCTCCTGAATAATTTCAGGACCTGTCAACTAACTATCTCCCAACTCGCTCCAACAAACGGGAGATCTACACTTCCTTCTGTACAATGCTTTGAAAGGTGCAGCCTTAATGCTCACATGGTAGCTGTTATTGTATGAGAACTCAGCTAGTGGTAAATACTTATCCCATCCGTTCCTGAAATCGATGACACATGCCCTCAACATGTCCTCAAAAGTCTAAATAGTTCGTTCGCTCTGGCCATCTGTCTGGGGGTGATATGATGTACTCATATCTAAACGAGTCCCCATTGCTTTCTGTAATGACTGCCAAAATCTGGTAGTGAATCTGCTGTCGCGATCGGATATAATGGATATAGGCACTTCATGCCTAGAGACGACTTCCTTAATGTAGATCTGAGCCAACTTCTCCATTTTGTTAGTTTCTCTTATCGGTAGAAAGTGTGCAGACTTAGTGAGACGATCCACGATAACCCAAATAGTATCATAACCTCCCGCTGTTCTCGGCAGTTTCGTGATGAAGTCCATGGTAATACCTTCCCACTTCCACTGGGGAATCTATGGTTAAGTTAATAATCCTGATGGCTTCTGATGCTTAGCCTTGACTTTAGTGCAAGTCAAGCAATTACCGACATAGGTAGCAATGTCAGCTTTCAAATTTGGCCACCAATAGAATGCCTTCAAATCCTGGTACATTTTATCTGATCCCGGATGAATTGAGTACCTTGACTTGTGTGCTTCCTCCAACACTAGTTCTCTCAATCCCCCAAATTTTGGTACCCAGATTCGATTTTCAAAGTACCGTGTTCCATCCTCCTTGATGTCAAATTTCTTATCCATTCCGCTGAGAAATTCAACATCGACATTTTCTTGTTTCACCACTTCTTGTTGTGCTTCGCGGATTTGTGATGTGAGATTCGTACGGAAGACTATGTTAAGAGCTTTAACCCTAAGAGGTCTCTCTCGCTCTTTTCTGCTTAAAGCATCCGCCATAACATTCGCCTTGCTCGAATGGTATTGAAGTTCGCAGTTATAATCATTAAGTAGTTCCATTCAACGTCGTTGTCGCATGTTGAGTTGTTTCTGATCGAATATGTGCTGTAAACTCTTATGGTCGGTGAAAATAGTAAACTTGGTTCCATACAGGTAGTGTCTCCACATTTTAAGTACAAAGACAACAGCTCCTAGTTCAAGGTCATGCGTAGTATAGTTCTGCTCGTGAATCTTTAACTAACGCGATCCATAAGCAATAACCTTATTTCATTGCATAAGCACGCAACCCATTCCTTGACGTGAGGCATCACATTAAACAACAAAATCTTCACTTCCCTCGGGTAGAGACAATACTGGTGTAGTTGTTAACTTCTCTTTCAACAACTGAAATGCTGACTCTTGTGGTTTCGACCACTCATACTTCTTGCCCTTATGAGTCAACGCGGTCAATGGTCGGGCGATCTTAGAGAATCCTTCGATGAATCTCCGGTGGTAACCAGCTAGACCCAAAATTTTCCTAATCTGCGTTGGCGTCTTAGGAGTTTCCCAATTCTTAACCGACTCAATCTTTGCTGGATCAACTTGAATTCCATTGGCCCCTACAATATGGCCAAGAAATTGTACTTCTGGTAACAAAAAGTCACACTTAGAGAACTTTGCATACAACTGCTCATCTCTAAGCATAGTCAAAATCGAACGTAGATGCTGTTCGTGCTCTTCGTTGTTCTTGGAGTACACCAATATATCATCAATAAACACAATGACGAATTTATCTAGGTATGGCTTACACACACGGTTCATGAGATCCATGAACACTGCTGGTGCGTTCGTCAAACCAAACGGCATCACTATAAACTCATAATGTCCATAACGTGTTCTAAACGCTGTCTTCGGGACATCAGTTTCTTTGACTCTCAATTGGTAATACCCGGATCTCAAATCAATCTTTGAATAACAACTAGATCCCTGTAGCTGATCAAATAAGTCATCAATCCTCGGTGGTGGATACCGATTCTTGATTGTCAACTTGTTCAATTCTCTATAGTCGATACACAACCTCATCGACCCATATTTCTTTTTAACAAACAAAACTGGAGCTCCCCAAGGTGAAGAACTCGGTCGAATAAATCCCTTGTCTAACAACTCTTGCAATTGACTAGACAACTCTTGAAGTTCTGGGGGTGCAAGTCTGTACAGTGCGCGAGCCACCGGTGCTGCTCCTGGCACTAAGTCTATCCGAAACTCAACTTCTCGGTGAGGTGGAAGACTAGGTAATTCCTCCAGAAAAACTTCAAGAAATTCCTTAACCACAGGAACGTCTTCGGGTCTCCTTTCTTCAGGTACAATCTAGCTTACGTGAGCCATAAACGCGATACATCCCTTTCTCACATACTTCTAAACTTTCAAGCAGTTAATGAGATGTAATTGTGAACCATTCTTTTCACCATAAATCATCATAGGTTCACCGTCATCAATAGGAATACGAATAGCCTTTAGGTCACAGACCACCTCGACTTTGTTATCAGCTAACCAGTCCATTCCAACCGCAAGGTCAAAACTTCCTAGTTTAATAGGTATCACATCAATGCTAAAAGGCTTACTTTCTAACATCAAGGTACAATCACGATAAATATTATCGGCTCTCATCAAGTTACCATTCCCTAGTTCTATGGAATACACGTTATCTAAGGGAGAAACAGGTTTCTTAACATCGTGAAAAATATCCTTAGATATAAAACTTCTATCAGCGCCAGTATCAAACAAAACATAAACAGGTTGATCATCGAGTGAAAATGTACCCGTGACTAACTTCGAATCATCACGAGCTTCCACAGAATTGATGTTGAATGCCCTGCCTCGAGCATTCCCATTGTTGCTCTTAGGATAGTCCTTCTTGAAATGACCCGGCTGTCCATAACCATAACAGTTCTTACCATTATTAGCATTGTTCGCGTTGCTTGCAGTGTTGTTGTTGTTGCCGTTGAGATTAACCTTGCAATCCTTCGCCAAATGGCCAAACTTCTTACAACGGTCACAATTTAGAATAGAACAGTTTCCAGTGTGATGCTTGCTACACTTCTGACATTGTGGCTTTTTGCCCTTATACCCGGAGTTAGTTCCTGTGATCCCAGTGTCGTTGCGGTAAGAATCTTGCTTCTTGAACGGCTGTTGATTAAAATTCTTGTCCTGACCACCGTTCCACTTCCTCTTACCATCGTTTGACTTATTCTCATTCACTGTAGTACCCTTCCCTCTCTGGGCGATCTGATCCAATAGCAAACTAGCCATGTCAATAGCTTCTTGCACATTTGTGGGTTTGGAAGTAGTGACCCCGCCTTGAATATTCTCACTTAGAACTTAGATGTACAGCTCCACCTTACGCCTTATGGGAGTAACCATTTCAGAACACATTAATGCCAGATTAAAGAACCTCTTATTATAGGCGGTGAGATCGTTGCCTACTAACTTCAGCTCTCGGAACTCGTGTTCCATTTTCTTAATCTCATTTCTTGAACAATACTCCTCTATCATTCTTTTCTTCAGAGTGTCCCAAGGTAGGGCATAAGCTTGATCTTGACCCAGGGATTGAGCATAATTGTTCCACCAGGTGAGCGCACTGTCCAACAGTGTGCCCGTAGCAAAACCTACCCAGTCATTATCATTACACCCACTAATGCGAAAAACCGACTCAAGCTTCTCAAACCATCTAGTGAGACCAACTGGTCCCTCAGTTCCGTTGAAAGAATGAGGGTTGCAACTAGTGAATGTTTTGTAAGAACATCCATTGCGGCCTTGAGTGTCGTTCCCATTGGTGTTGCTCGAACCACCACGATCATTACTGTTCCGAGCGTTGTTAAATTCTCTCTCTTTCGGCTGCGATACCTTCGGCGACCATTCTCATAATTTGAGCGGCGGTTGATTCCTTCGGAGGCATCTTCAACACAGAAAACACACTAGGTCAGTGTCAAAACAACGCTATATATGAAAATATACTAGCAACGAGTGTTGAAGACTAGTAAATAATAGTACGAAAAGATTCGCTAGTAGTGAGAAGTAGTGTAAGTAGTATTAGTAGTGATAGTAGTGTTAGTAGTGTTAGTAGTGTCACTAGTGGTGATAGTAGTGGTACTAGCGTTATGTAGTAGTAGCAGTAGTAGTAACACTAAGTAGTAACATTAATAGTAATCATGGCAGTATCACAAAACACAAGCATCATAAATCATACAATGTTACTAACTAAGAATAGTACCGCATGCAATAAAAGATAATAGTTATTAATAGCATAATCCACCATTATTATAAATAAAATCCAAAAGTGATAAACCAAATTCCAAAAGTAGTAACCCAAACAATAAACATAATGTTCTAGTAGCCCGGTTTATAATACTCGGTAAGTTTTATATAACCAATTAAAGAAAGGATGGTGGATGAAAAGTAAAAGAAGCTCATGGTCAATGACCCTTCACTTTCTCTTCTGTCGGGTACGGGAGGCAGGTCGATCATTCCTCGACCTATCACGTTCCGCCTCCAACGCAGCAACCCTGGCAGTCAAGGTTGCTATCAACCTCGTCATCTCAACGAACCTCGCTTCAGCCTCATACGTATAAGTATTTATACCTGTGACCCTTTCGTCTAATCTATCAAGATCATCGGGGTGCGGGTATGTCCTAGCAATATCATTCAAAGCGTTAACACGATCAACTACATCCCTGTTGCGATTAGTGTGAATCAAATCCAAAGCATAAAGGTTCACGGGATGATTGGGTATCTGATGCGGAGCAGGTGCTGGTGCTGGGGCAGGAGCAGGTGCATTCACCTCAGCCACACTTGAGTCGTTGCTACTGTTTCCTGAATCCTGTGACATCTAGCTCATAATGCAAGAACACATACGAACAGATTAGCCAAGTAAATAACGTTAGTCACAAAGTACTCATGTAATGACTAAGTCCTGGTCGTAGTCTAGACTCATCAAGGTGTCCTAATGACCATATCAGACACTCTAATGCAAGTCCTAGTTTCCCTACGAACCGTTAGCTCTGATACCAACTTTAATACCCTGCCAAATTTTCATCTGACGGCGCGTTAATCCAGGTCCCACAGTTAATAGTTACGCCCTCTATATGAAACGTTTAAAGCAATCGCATTTAATTTTATTTAAAAGTTGACTTTCAAAAACATAAGTCAATAATCCCAAAATAGAAACACTGTTGTGATCGTAACCACAAGCCAACAGTATTTAAACAGTTATAAAAGTTTTAAATGCGAGAGTAAATAATGTTCATTAAATCAAATGCTGACTCCACGGCCAGACATGCAGCAAACACAGCCGAAGCCTACCTCTTAAGGACCTGAGAATAAAAACACGCAAAAACAGGTCAACAAATAATGTTGGTGAATCTATAGGTTTAAAGTTAAGTAACAGTATCTGAAAAACAGTTATCAGAAAAATAGTTTACTTTCCTTGACCACGAGATTTTACAAGTACAACACCAAGTCGTAAAAACGTTTGCATAATATGAGCACTTGAATACTAGCAATGACCAGAGTATAGAAGCCACTATACCCGCCTTTACCTCCTAAAATGTTATACACTTGTTCGAGTGTATCTAATGTTCAAATTAAATGCACCACAGTTATTATAGCGGGTGAGGTTGTCAACCTACCGGATTCGTCCATCTAAATTGTGCTTACACCGATGGTATTAAAAGTATTCAAGCTAGAGGCTTTTTGAAGAAACTCAATATGCATATATAGTACTCATGTCAATACAAAAGCATTTGATAAAGTAAGTATAACAGCGTGTATTCTCATCCCTGAAAACATGTAAAAAGTGGGACTGTAGACTCACCTTTGAATAAGCTTGAATGACAGATAAAACTCGTACGGTTTACAGCTGAATAATGCAACCTAGGTATACGTATTTAGGTTGGTCAATATATGTATCTTAAATAAGGGTAGTTTCATAGTATAAGTTGTCTTATTTCTCAACTCGACGTGTTTCCAAGTAAAAGTCAACTATATCATGCAAGTCAAACAAAGTCAACCGAAGTCAAACCGAAAGTCAAACTTGGTCAAAGTAGTCAACTAAAGTCAACATCAATAGGTTCATGTCAAATGTTGGTCAACATGTCAAACCTAAGTCAAACAATACGTTTCAGGTCATGAATGATTATTTTCACAATTTCAGTTTATCGTTGTGCACAAAGTTCATGAACACGTAGCATACTTAGCACAATATCTCATAGTACAAAATTCACGTAAACATGGAAAACTCCAGATCATAAATATACTTAAAATTGATTCCAAAAAGTCCGTACAGGGACTCATACGATAATTAAAAGTCAGGAATCAGAAGGGGTACATTTGGGGTTTGCCCAGTCAGTTTCTGACCGCGCACTGATTTCGTTTTGGCTATAACCGGAGTTAGGGACATGAAATTGATACAAGACCAGTGGTTATAGTTCAAGGACAAGTCAAAGTAACACATATCAAAAATCTAGCAAATTTTGTTTAGCCAATTTTTACACTTTATTCATGCAAGTTGAATGTTCAGTGTTTTAGCTCAAATCAGAATCCACATAAAGTACGGCTCTATTGTGCCCAATGCATAAGGTTTAAGAGATTGGCATAAACTAACAATAAGTCAAATATCATGTTAAAATTCATATTCCATAAGCTTACATGCTCATTCAATAAACACAATCCACAGAGTATAAAACATAGAGCAATTTACAGATTCGATTCTAGTTTAGCTAGTCACATTCGCACGCGATTATCCGAAGATCTAGATACAATTAGCCTATTATATATACATAAAAGGTGAAGTAATTTTTGTGTAAATTTCAAATATGCAAAGATTTAATCACAGAAGTTACCACATTTTATCATACAAGGTTATTTCCCTGCAAGTGCTGTATAAAACTACTTTTACACTAATTCAAGCATATCTCGAGTTATACATAAGCAAACGAGATGATATCCTAGTCTAAATTGAGTTTTATTTAAATTATATTTCTAGTGGTATAAGTTTCACATGCCAATTCGTGGTCTATCAAATCCAGATTTCTGATCAATCACGAAAACACAACGTTAATTTCAATTAAGCATAACTTGATCATCCGGAAACGAAATCAAGCGAATCCAAAGCCTAAACTCAATAGTTTTTCGCAAGGAATCTGAATATAACATAATAATTAACATTTGAAAAACTTAATTTTTCTGATCATGCATAAACAAATTCGTTTTTAAACCCTAACGAATCAAACAATCAATATAACGATTACAATTAACACGTACGCGTATAGACTTGAGCAATTGACAACATAACTATGAAACTTTTTTAAAAATCAGTTTTTTAATATTAGGGTTCATGTAAATATACCTTAGATCAAGAATTAAAGCACACCAATACGTAGAGGATAACGCGAATCACGTCGTTTATTCTTGAGGTTTGATCAAAAAATAAAAATTGAGTGTGGGTGGGTGTGTGGTGGTCGACGGCAGCAGAGGAAAGGAGGGGGAGAGCAGATGTCGACCAAAAAAAATAAAATGGGGAAGGATTTGTGTAGTTAGGGTATTACTAAGTATATATATTAAGTCCTAATTCTCCTAATTTACACCTAAGTCCTTCAAGTTGCAATTTTTAAATTAAAAAGGGGTGGGGAGTGAGGTTTCGGCCGATTGGGCCCCATGGGGTACTCCCGAGCTCGTGTTTTGCAATTCCGTGTAATCGTGGCTCGTTTCAAGTGTCGTTTAGTCGTACCGAAGGCCCGGAGCGCTAAACTGAATGTTAAACGCAACCAAACGTTAATTTATTAAAAAATCCAATAAATTAATTATTTTTAAAAAGTTAATAATTAATAAATTAATTATTAAAATAAACCCGAACGTTTCGTTGCTCAAAAAGTAGTTATCAAAATCGTATCGTTTTTATCGTATTTCATTATCTGAAATATTTATTTGAATTAATATCAACCCATATTAATTATTGTAACCCTCCAAAGATCAAATATGCATTTATTACACGTAAACGCACAAAAGTTAAATAATTGTCGTTAAATAAACTAACGGAAGGTTAAAGGAAGTAACGAAAAAAGCAGGGTTGTTACATTACGCCCCTGAACAAAATGGCGTATCTGAACGTAAAAATAGAACTGTAATGAAAATGGTCAAAACGATGATACATGAAAAAGGCCTTCCAAACAGTTTTTGGGCTGAAGCTGTATACACAGCTGTATATATATTAAATCGATGTCCAACGAAAGTTGTCGAAAACTAAAATGTCCCGTTCATATTGATTATAAACGTTCCATATTAATTGATTTCGTTGCGAGGTTTTGACCTCTATATGAGACGTTTTTCAAAGACTGCATTCATTTTTAAAACAACCATAACCTTTATTTTATCAATAAAGGTTTTAAAAACATTATGTAGATTATCAAATAATGATAATCTAAAATATACTGTTTACACACGACCATTACATAATAGTTTACAATAGAAATATATTACATCGACATATATTTCTTGAATGCAGTTTTTACACAATATCATACAAACATGGACTCCAAATCTTGTCCTTATTTTAGTATGCAACAGCAGAAGCTCTTAATATTCACCTAAGAATAAACATGCTTTAAATTTCAACAAAAATGTTGGTGAGTTATAGGTTTAACCTATATATATCAAATCGTAACAATAGACCACAAGATTTCATATTTCAATACACATCCCATACATAGAGATAAAAATCATTCATATGGTGAATACCTGGTAACCGACATTAACAAGATGCAAATATAAGAATATCTCCATCATTCCGGGACACCCTTCGGATATGATATAAATTTCGAAGTACTAAAGCATCCGGTACTTTAGATGTGGTTTGTTAGGCCCAATAGATCTATCTTTAGGATTCGCGTCAATTAGGGTGTCTGTTCCCTAATTCTTAGATTACCAGACTTAATAAAAAGGGGCATATTCGATTTCGATAATTCAACCATAGAATGTAGTTTCACGTACTTGTGTCTATTTTGTAAATCATTTATAAAACCTGCATGTATTCTCATCCCAAAAATATTAGATTTTAAAAGTGGGACTATAACTGACTTTCACAGATATTTCCTTCCTCGAAAATAAGACTTGGCAGCGAATCGATTCACGAACCTATACAAATATGTACATATATATCAAAGTATGATCAAAATATAATTACAACCATTTTTATTATGTTTTAAAGATTTGAGTGTATTAAGTCAGCTGTCCTCGTTAGTAACCTACAACTAGTTGTCCACAGTTAGATGTACAGAAATAAATCGATATATATTACCTTGAATCAATTCACGACCCAGTGTATACACGTCTCAGGCTAGATCACAACTCAAAGTATATATATTTTTGGAATCAACCTCAACCCTGTATAGCTAACTCCAACATTACTGCATATAGAGTGTCTATGGTTGTTCCAAATAATATATATACATGGGTCGATATGATATGTCAAAACATTTGCATACGTGTCTATGGTATCCCAAGATTACATAATATATTAGAATACATGTATAATACAATATAAGTTAGCTAGGATATGATTTGTACAGATTTGTTAAACATTTCCCGTAGCTAAAAAGATCAAAAATATCCAATCTTGTTTTACCCATAAATTCTTCATTTTAAATCCGTTTTGAGTGAATCAAATTGCTATGGTTTCATATTGAACTCTAATTTAAGAATCCAATCAGAAAAAGTATAGGTTTATAGTCGGAAATTTAAGTTACATGTCAATTACTAAAGAGGTAGTCATTTCCGTCGAAAGAACGACATCTTGATGACCATTTTGAAAAACATACTTTCACTTTGAGTTTAACCAAGATTTTTGGATATAGTTTCGTATTCATATGAAAAACCATTTTCCCAGAAGAACAACTTTTAAATCAGAGTTTATCATAGTTTTTAATTATCCAAACCAAAACAGCCCCCGGTTTCACTACGACTGCGTATATCCGATTTTATGGTGTTCATCGTGTTTCCAGGTTTTAAATCATTAAGTTAGCATATCATATAGATATAGAACATGTGTTTAGTTGATTTTAAAATTCAAGTTAGAAGGATTAACTTTTGTTTGCGAACAAGTTTAGAATTAACTAAACTATGTTCTAGTGATTACAAGTTTAAACCTTCGAATAAGATAGCTTTATATGTATGAATCGAATGATGTTATGAACATCATTACTACCTCAAGTTTTCTGGATAAAACCACTGGAAATGAGAAAAATGGATATAGCTTCAAAAGATCCTTGGATGGCTTGAAAGTTCTTGAAACAGAATCATGACGCGAAAATAGTTCAAGTAAGATTTTCACTCGAAATAAGATTGTTATAGTTGTAGAAATTGAATCAAAGTTTGAATATGAATATTACCTTGAATTAGAAAGATAACCTACTGTAAATAACAAAGGTTCCTTGATCTTAGATGATTACTTGGAATGGATTAGAAAGCTTGGAAGTAGACTTGCAAACTTGGAAGTATTCTTGATTTTTATGAAACTATACTTATGGAATTTATGAAGAACACTTAGAACTTGAAGATGGAACTTGAGAGAGATCAATTAGATGAAGAAAATTGAAGAATGAAAGTGTTTGTCGGTGTTTTTGGTCGTTGGTATATGGATTAGATATAAAGGATATGTAATTTTGTTTTCATCTAAATAAGTCATGAATGATTACTAATATTTTTGTAATTTTATGAGATATTTCATGCTAGTTGCCAAATGATGGTTCCCACATGTGTTAGGTGACTCACATGGGCTGCTAAGAGCTGATCATTGGAGTGTATATACTAATAGTACATACATCTAAAAGCTGTGTATTGTATGAGTACGAATACAGGTGCATACGAGTAGAATTGTTGATGAAACTGAACGAGGATGTAATTTAAGCATTTTTGTTAAGTAGAAGTACTTTGATATGTGTCTTGAAGTCTTTCAAAAGTGTAAGAATACATATCAAAACACAACATGTATATACATTCTAATGGAGTCGTTAAGTCTTCGTTAGTCGTTACATGTAAGTGTTGTTTTGAAACCTTTAAGTTAACGATCTCAATTAATGTTGTTAACCCAATGTTTATTATATCAAATGAGATGTTAAATTATTATGTTATCATGATATTATGATGTATGAATATCTTTTAATATGATATATACATTAAAATATCGTTACAACGATAATCGTTACATATAAGTCTCGTTTCGTAATTCTTGAGTTAGTAGTCTTGTTTTTACATATGTAGTTCATTGTTAACACACTTAATGATATATTTAAATATCATTTTATCATGTTAAATATAGTGTATCAATATCTTAATATGATACATATGTATTTAGTAGACTTTATCATAACGATAATCGTTATATATATCATTTCGAGTTTCTTAACTTAGTAATCTCATTTCTTATGTATATCACACATTGTTAATATACTTAGTGAGATACTTACTCATCATAATCTCATGTCAACCATATATATATGTCTAGATATACCACAACATGTAGTTTTTACAAATTTGTAACGTTCGTGAATCGCCGGTCAACTTGGGTGATCAATTGTCTATATGAAACTTATTTCATTTAATCAAGTCTTAACAAGTTTGATTGCTTAACACGTTGGAAACATTTAGTCATGTAAATATCAATCTCAATTAATATATATAAACATGGAAAAGTTCGGGTCACTACAAAAACAAGACTTCGATAGAGGCATGGAGTGGAAGGAAACCGTCGACAAAACATTTACGAGTATTTGGATCTATCTGCTACATCCATATTCCAAAGGAGAAACGTCACAAACTCCAAGAAAAATCAGAAAAGGGAATATTTTTGGGCTATAGCACACAGTCAAAAGGATACCGAGTCTATAACCTAAAGACCAATAACATCGTGATCGGCCGGGACGTGGAGTTTGACGAAGACGCTTCTTGGAACTGGGAGAAGGATAAAGTTGAAAAACAAACATATCTGCCGCGGATATCTATAGAAAATCTAGCTCAACAACCACTACAAATGGAGCATTCTGAACACGATGAAAGTACTGGAGAAACGAGCCCTGCTACGCCAACTTCTCCGTCAGCAACAATACCTTTGGCGCAAGACGAGTCAAGTTCAGAGTCAACACCTGGAAGAGTCAAAAAGTTAACAGAAGTATACGAGACCTGCAACTTCACAACTATAGAACCTGAAAGATATGAAGATGCAGCCAAAGATGAAAAGTGGGTGACTGCTATGAACGAAGAAATCCGAATGATCGAGAAAAACAACACGTGGGAATTAGTGGATCATCCCAAAGACAAAGAAATAATTGGAGTTAAGTGGGTTTACAAAACAAAGCTCAACCCTGACGATTCTATACAAAAATATAAAGCAAGGCTAGTTGCAAAAGGCTACTCACAACAGCCAGGAGTCGAGTACAATGAAACTTTCTCACATGTAGCACGACTGGATACTATAAGAGCACTTGTGGCACTAGCAGCTCAACGAAGGTGGAAGATTCACCAACTAGATGTGAAATCAGCCTTTCTTAACGGGTTTCTCGAAGAAGAAATATACGTGGAGCAACTACAAGGGTTCGTTCAAAAAGGAAAAGAAGATCAAGTTCTAAAGCTAAAGAAAGCTTTATATGGACTAAAACAAGCGCCACACGCATGGTATAGCCGCATTGACAGCTATTTCACAAGTTCAGGATTCAGGAGGAGTCAAAGTGAGCCCACACTCTACATCAAAACTCAAGGTAACTCTGACACTCTCATTATTTCCTTGTATGTCGATGATCTTATATATACGGGAAACAATGAGAGAATGATACAAGAATTTAAAGAAGACATGATGAAAACGTTCGAGATGAGCGACCTTGGAGTGATGCGCTATTTTCTTGGCATCGAAGTTAGTCAAGAAAATGAAGGCATCTTCATATGCCAAAAGAAATACACGAAAAATCTCCTGAAAAAGTTTAAACTATACGGTTGTAAAATCATAGCCACACCACTAGTTGTCAACGAGAAGATGAGAAAAGAAGATGGATCAGAGAAAGCAGCCGCTTCAAGATTCAGAAGTCTCATTGGAAGCCTACTTTATCTGACAGCAACAAGGCCAGATATTATGTACGCAACCAGTCTACTATCCAGGTACATGCAAAACCCTACTCAAATACATTATGGAGCTGCTAAAAGAATATTAAGATATTTGCAAGGTACCATGGAGTATGGAATATGGTACACGCCCACTATAGACTCGAAGCTTCATGGATACACTGACAGTGATTGGACCGGATCGGTGGATGACATGAGAAGTACTTCTGGATACACATTCTCACTTGGATCTGGTGTCTTCTCATGGGCATCAAAGAAGCAAGAAACGGTGGCACAATCGTCAGCTGAAGCCGAGTACGTCGCTGCCGCTAACTCAGCTAATCAAGCGATTTGGTTAAGAAGAATTCTAGAAGACACCAGATCCGTTGGTTTGCCCTCTTTGCGAGGTGGAACCTGATTCTCATAATAATTTATTTTTCTCTTGTCCATTCTCGGCTAAGGTGTGGGATGTGGTGAGAAGCCATATCGAATATGATATTACAGGTTCTTGCTGGAAAGACTTTTTGGTTGCTATATTACCAACTGCTACAAGAAATTCAGCGAAATGTATCGTAGCGAAATTGTTATTTTCAGCGGCTATTTACTTCATTTGGCAAGAGCGGAATTGTAGATTTTTCAAAAGTGGAAAACGGAATCATGAAAAGCTGGTTAAAGTGATTATGTCGACGGTGAGGTTGAAGCTTCTATCGATCAAGTGGAAGGACACCGATCAAGCAAAGCATATGAAAGACAAGTGGAAGATCCCATAATTTTGGTTGTTTTGTTTTGCTTTTTGTAGTGATGTTATAGTTGTTTTGGCTTTGGGTGTTGGCTTTGGCCACGCTGTTAGTTTAGTGTGATGTTGCTAAATTGTTTTGTGCTTTTCATTTGTTGTTTTATAAAATTTCACAGGGTAAATATTTACCCTTTACCAAAAAAAAAAAAAAAAAAATTCTAGAAGACATGGGCGAAAAACAAGACGGCGCTACAAAAATATTATGCGACAACAAGTCTGCAATTGCAATGGCTAAGAATCCCGTATTTCATGGAAGAACAAAACATATTGATATCAAATATCACTTTCTACGAGAAGTCTCGACCAAGAAAGATATTGAATTACAATACTGCAAGACCGAAGAGCGGATTGCAGATATTTTCACTAAAGCACTACCAAGACCAAAGTTCGAATTCTTACGCAACATGCTCGGAGTAACCTCGAAAAACATTAAGGAGGAGTGTTAAAATATTATAATGTTTTTCTAGATTAATATAGATTAGTCTAGAATTAGTAAATTGAATTAGATATTTAATAGTAGATATTTAAGTAGTAGTAACTAGAAATTGCTAGAGAATTAGTTAGTCAAAAATATCAAGAATTGCTAGAATGATCTAGCCGACATATTGAACCTATAAATAGGCTAGTGGTCTTGCAAAATGTACATAACACACAACACACAACACATCAATAAAAGTTCATTCGCTTCTTATACAACTATTCTCGTATTTTCTGCTTTAAAAAAACATATCCCCTCATAACATTAATTACCACTCATCACTATTTTATCACCACTAAAACAAAACTAATTTTCACATTTATAAATCTAAACAAACAATAAATTTAACAGTGTGATTCAATCACCATCAACCATTATTCCACGTACATTTTGATGCCTTCTTCGATGATTTATTAACATATGAAAAAAAAACTTGTATCTTCAACGCCTTCCACATTCCACTTTATCGTCGCTCTTTAATATGTATCCATCTCCTCAAGTTTAGTTACTGATTGTAGTTCCTGAAACAAACATAGACTTTCATTTAGGTGTACATCAATTGCCAGACCACCTTCAAGTAACGCTTCTATTTCATTCAATCTGAGTTGAGCGAACCATATCGGTAGCCTTCTTATCTTTAACCCGAGACTTGATCTTTACTTTAAAACCAACTTTAATTTTCAAAATCAGTCGATACAAAAATTGATTTCACAACCTCTTCGAGGCCATCATACATTAACCATGAGTGGAAAAATTTAAACAGAGTTGGACCAAAATCAATCTTAACCCGTCTAAGAAGATTAGGTATATGATCCGACTAACCTCTTTTCAAAGCCTTCAACTTTAAATCATGATACATATCAATCACACTGTGGGATTGATATCGCCAGAAAAATCGATTTATTTTGTCGTGTAACGAGGTTGACAAAGAGAGTCCCGAAAGGGTAGTAACTGATATTGTATTTGTAACATCGGGGCCTAAATCTTCTTTTCAACTTCTGAAAGTAGAAAGCGTAAGCTGACCTAGGGTCATATTTTTAAATGGTTTAACGAATCGAATTCTAAGGGTGTAATTATCTTTGACTAAATTGACCGGGTAAAAGGATAGTAGTTTGTTTTTGAATTAACAGTCCTAATTGTGGAAAGGACCAGGGGCGGAACTTCCTTATAGTTGGAGGTGGTGGTTGCCCCTGCTGGGAATTTGTTTGTAGTTTTACTAAATATGAAAACTAGATGAATTTTTGTAGTACCGCTTAAAAACCTATATGAAAACACAAGGTCAGTCACTCGGTTGGTAGAACCCTACATTTAATTTTATGACACAGCCCAATATTCAAGCACTAACTAATCCGCTTTTCAAAAAAAAAGCACTAATCTTCATTCTTTATTATTTTCCCTTTCTTATACTTGCATCGTGCTAACGTATTAATATATGATAATAGTCTAATGCTTAATTATCCCATAAAAACTAATCTATTTATTAAAACTGGCTTTCTTTGTACATATTTAACTCAACATTTTTTTTAGACATTGGTATTTGTATGCGTATTTTATGTAGTCTATTAAAGTTCTAATGAAAGAATATCATCTGATTTAAGTGGTAATATATATCTATGTGAAGACGATTTTCGCCCCCCTAACTAAGATTTTCAAGCTCCTCCACTGGGAAAGGTAAAAGGGTCGGAGGGATATCCTGAGTTTGCAGATCAAGGAAATGTTGACCATGATATACGCTTAGGCTCGGGAAATGTCGCCCGCGGGTGCCATCCCTACTGACGCACGAGGCGTCAAAATTTGACGCCCCAGGCGTAAGTTGGAAATTTGATGGAACAAAAAGGTGTGTCAAATTTTTTTCAGCCAAATTATACCCAACTATCAATAATATTTTACCACATCACCCATCACAAATTTAACACTCAAATTCGACACTCCCATTTAGAAAACTTCACTTCCTGACTTTGTCATATCACCAAAAAGTACATTATTTGTGTTTTGCATCACATGCATGGTTAGGAGTAGTCTAATAGAAATAAGATGGAGGGACTATTAAGATGGAGGACTATTCAGTTAGGATTAAAAAGCTAGTCACACCTGCATTATAAAAAATAATAGAAACACTCTCCATACAAAATACAAAACAAATCCTAGAAACCTTTTGCTTCTCAGTCGTTATCTTCATTCATCATTCTTCACCTTCCTGATTTGCTGTTTCTGGCCACATAAATGTATTCAACATATTAACACACTCAATCGCTCTCCATTTCTCTTAAACTTCTCTTTCTTGATACCATAGAAGCTTTTTTCTACCTTTATTGTGCCGTCGTCATCCATCTTCTCTTCGATCTTCTCGTTCCTGTTGATGTTCCTGGCGTTGCATCCATCTCCGGCCACCGCCATCTTGCCAGTGGTCCAACTTTTTTATATTTTGTTGCTCCGGCGATGGTTGATGCCTTTTATAGGTAGCCGGAGTTTTCCTCCGACAGCTATAGCTATTAGCCACCGTCGTTCTCATGGTGGTTTTTGACTATGGTTGTTCGGGTCTTCTTTGGTCAGCTTTCCTTTTCCTTTTCCGGTGCCAGATTCCTCTTGGTTTTTCATTATCGACGGCTTATGGTAGTTCACCACCCTGTTGGTGGTGACCGCCGAAGATATGCTGGGTCTGGTATCCGTCTTATGATGACTGATGTGGACTACTACCCTGTTGGTGGTTTCACCGACGGTGGCCGGATGATGGTGGCGGTGTGAGGTCCTTGGATGACGGTGGTTGTATGGTGTTCACTGGTGGTGACGGTGGTGGTGGCAGGAGGTTGTTGGTGTTGATGGCAGGAGGTTAATGGTGGTGGTATGGTGGCAGGACTGCAAAATAGGTGTATAATAAAATGTGTACATGGAAAATAACAGGAGTATAATTATGGCAATAGATGAAGAATTAGCAGTTACTACAATATAAAACTACAAGTCTCACTTCGTTTTTACTAATCTAAGAAAATAACTTGATATTCTACTATCCAGATCAAAAAATTTAAGACAGAATGCAAGATCACAATCAAACAAAAATAAACATAAAACTATAAAATCTATGGGGCTTTTTTCTTCTTCTCAAAACTGATGTTATTTTCAATCAGTTGGTTTTCTTGTCCTCTGCACTAGTACTTGAGCCTGAGGCCAAAGCTACGGCTGATTCATCTTCATCCTCTCCACCAAAACCAAATTCATTCACTCTCTTTTTATCCACTGGATAAGCCCATCTTTGATACAAATATATCAAAAATATCACATCTGCAATCACAAAATTTATATAAAATACATTTAGTAATATTTGCAACCCGTTGGTGCAAGTGTGCAACCCAATTGAAAAAGCCAGCACATTTCAACCCATTCATAAGTAAACGGGTCGAAATTGTCACCAAGATCAAAATGAACACTTAAAAGATATCAAAAAATATGACATCTGCAATCAAAAAATTTATTAAAAAAAAATACATTTAGTTAAATTGTCAACCCATTGGTGCAACCCAATTGAAAAAGCCAGCACATTTCAACCCATTCATAAGTAAACGAGTCGGAATTGCCACCAAGATCAAAATACACACTAATAATCAGTAAAGTTGGATCGAAACGCACCGTCACGGAAAACAGAAAGTCGATGTAACAATGGCATTTTGATCACAAAGGCAAAGAGATCATCAATGATCGTATTGAGAAACTTGTAAGTCATCTGTCTCCATGGTAAATGAGCGACGGATTTTAACTTATAATTAATGAACAGCTGTGGGCACATCATAATGAAACCTATAACAACATGGTAACACATCAGATTAACTTTATTACAACGTAATTATTTAAGCGAGGATTTAAGGGCTTACCGAACATGTATACACAGCTTGTAAGTGATGATAAAATCCACGAGTACCAGCTTTTGTGAGTTTCATACATAAGTGAATATAGAGAAGAGCAGCCAACAAGTACAAAAAGTACATACGACAAATACTTCATTGCGAGATCATCGTATTCCTTTGTCTTGTTTCCAGCATATGAATCTCGATTGCTGAACTTCAATTTAGGGAAGCTACCACTCCTGTCAACCTAAAAAATGTGAAGTATTTTAAATTAATTAATCATAAAACCTACTAATTAACTTTGTTATAACACTAAAAGATAACGATGATATAACAAAAAACTATGAATTAATGTGTACCTCGATGTGCATTGCTTTTCCTATTTTCCAGAACTCGATGCACACGCCTACACCCGAGCTTGCGAGTATCATCCATGAGGTATCGTTGTCGAGCAAGTAAAGGAATATAACGAGCTGACAAATGAAGCTCACAACTACTGATTTTGCAGAAAGACCTTCCATGGATTTATTTTTGTTCCAAAATTGTATATCTGCAAATACAATTATTATTTAAATAGGTGATAAGATGATTTTGGGAAAGGAAAACAAGGAACGAATATACGTTTTGACTTTTGACTTTACCGTTCTTAAATGCTAAAAAGTCGAATACGGAATGAAGCAGTGAAACAAACATGGTAACTCCCAATAGATAGGGATTCCCTTCCACGAACACTCTCTGTATAAATGTTATCGTTATTGCACACGAAAGATAACGTAGATGTAAGTCAAAATTCAAACAAAATCATCAAATATCAGTGGCCATTCACAAACATCTACTTAATATCATAACTTCAAATGATACACATGTACCAACCTTCAAAAGGTGTGTTCGGACATGCAATTTAAAATTAACTATACACAGATAGTCCTGTGTTTTGCAATTTTAACACGGATAGTCCCTGCATCTAACGAACGGTAGAAACAGGGACTATCCGCGCAAGAATTGCAAACTACAGGGCTATCCGTGCAAGAAAAAATACTTAAGAACGAAACATACAAAATTTGACAAACCCCACGGACTATCGTGTTATTAAGTCTATTGACTAATCAGACAATCAGCTTTGAAAATAGGGTTGTAGGCAATACGGAGTGATTTGTTTTCGCTATTTGAAGTTTGATAATAAGACAAAAAACCATTCCGGTGTTTTATGATTTATAATTTAACCTTAAAAGTTACCACATAAGTTGATCAAAAAGGACATTCTTGAAAAAGTTTTCCAAACTCCGTCAAAGTAAGGATATTTAGAAAGTCTTTGGATAATCGGTTTTGTTACATTTTGTATGAAATTCATAAGCATTAACTAATTTTTTACACTGTAGATATTAAGCTATTCAATCTCATATCTATTTATGTATATATTACAACTGACAATTGTGAGGTAAACTCATAATTAATACTAACTAGTGTTCGAACCCTCGCTTCGCGCCGGGGTTCGGTTTTCAATGTATTATATTGCGTTTAGTTTGTAAAATTATTTCGTGGCTAAAGATGATATCGTTGAAGCGCAATTCGATTCGAACTAAAAGGTATAATCCGTGAAAGATTTAAATGTTATTTTAAATTAACAATATATGTACATCTCCGCGTTTCACTGTGGAATTGTCGACTTTTAAAAATTTAACGCAAAATCGACGTGTATGAAAAGTACCTCAAATATTTAGCGTTTTTTAAAAAGCGTATGTTTTGCGTATAGTTAGTGACAGTGTGCTCCTAAAATTATTTCGAGTTTAACGATGGTGTCAGAAAAATTTAACTCGTTGCGAGCGAGAAGATATGACCCGTTGAATATTTGGGTGGAGTTTATTTAATTTTTTTTTATGAAAATGAGTATTTGACACTTTGGGGGGTCGATTTTAATATTTGAACAAACTATGGGGGCTTTTTTGAAAAAAAAAGGTGGGAAAAGGGAAAAAAGTGAAGGACGAAAACGCCCCTGGTGACTATTAATCTTTTTTGTCTATTAGGTAGTATATAAAGTATGTGGTCGATTTATAATGAAAGAGAAGTTTAATGGTTAAAGTATAAAATGTTAAAAGTTTGTGGTAAATTTATAAAAGTTATAAAGTTAACTGTTATATATTTTGAGGCGAAAATGTAAACAAGTAAAAGATTGGGGTTAGTTTGTGAAACTTGTGAGGTTAACTATTCACTTTGAGTATATCTTTTAGATATATAGATATAATATAATATAACTATTAATCATGCACCCAAAGATATAGCTAAGTAAGAGGACGAAGGTGGAACCTTTAGCTCATCGGCTTCTCCTTCAAGCATACTTCCATAACTGCGATGGATCTGGAACGATTGATCGATCTGCATGAACAGTTGCCATTTGGTCAAGCTTATTGGGGCTATCTCTAGATGCAGGGGCACTTCGGTCACTGAATCATTAAGGGCTATAAGCTTATCCCTAAGTAACCAAAACTCATTGAAGTAAACGGTTGGGTAATAGTTCCCTGTGGTGGATTCAATATTCATGTCTGCAACTCAAGTTAAGAAACTCAAATATTGGCAATTGCAGCACTGAAAAGTTATTAGAACTCCTCTTAATTCATTATTTGTTGTGAATATTTATCACGGGTGTATTGATGAGATTATGGTATAACTAAATAGCAAAGGATACAAGGAGCAACGTTGGGTGGAATAGAACGTGGTGAGTACCTGGAGAACAAGTTTTAAAATCAGTATGTCAGCAAAGAAGTCAACTCTTGAACAAATAATATAATTCTGAAGCTATAAAACAGAGACGTCAAAATAATGAAATAGTTAGGTTGGCGTCCAAAATTTTAGTTCTCTCCTATAGTCCTATTACAAACTAGTGCGCCAAGTATGTAGTCATATACTGTAAAAAATTATTTTTATTATAAATCACCTTTATACATTAAATGATTTACAAAGTTTTACACATTGCAAATACAATTTGAGCAAAATTCAACCTTTTTGGAGCATTTTCTTTTTGGATATATGGTGCAAAAAGGTAGCCAGCTTCAACAATCCCTCATTTTGGGTATTCAGTTTTTCTGATTAATTCGAGGTGTCTAAGTTTTTAACTTCCTAAAAATTAAGGTATTTAAGTATTGTTTTGATGTTATTTTGAGGTGACATGATGCTTCAAAAGGTGAAAAAGTCACTTTTTCATTGTAAAAACAGAAAAATGTAATCCCGCACCCCAGATCCACCAGTTAGGCAGTTAATAAGTACAAGTCATGATCAACAATGTCACAGAAAAATGTAATTAGAAAGTTGCAGTAAGAGAGATACATACTTTGTAAAATCATCAACCAAGTTAATAGTTATATTTGGCTTCCAATATGACAAGTATTCCACGGGCCCATTATCCTTCGAATCAGTTTCAGGTTCGTCAACGTCCTGAAAAACATACACAATTCCACATAATACAAAACCAATTATAAACACATGTTTTGGAACATAATCAAAGTTACCAATTATAATAGATCAAGATCAATATTACAAACCTCCGGCAATGATTCTTCTTCACTGGTTTCTTTAGAGTTCCCTAGTAGACTTTTCTTCTTGTTTGCTTTTGACTTTGGCAAGTATGTCACGATGGCTGCAAATATATATACGTTTCATCACATATTATTATATATGTAGAATACAATGTGTATCAACTATAATGTAGGTTTAAGTCGATGCAGTTTTAAATGATGAGTTTATAAGGTACAAAGTATTACGATGTTTCAGCCCAAACGCAGACAAAGGCTGGTACTCAGGGTCACTCGGGTCTACAGGAAATCCCGAACGTGCAAAGAAAACATGAGCAAATAAACTCCCATTATGCTTCAAAGCCTGAAATTATAAAATTATAAATAAAAAATAAACACATAATACACACAACCAAGCTGAACATTTAGAAGACCGAAAATATTCAAGTGAGGATGATTAAACACCTCAGATGGATGATACTTCAAGGAAAGAGTCCTGGTACTCTGTGGGCCCCAAACTGCGTAAGGTATGTTCGACTCGTGCCATATAAGTGCCTCTTCATTCCCAAAGTCATTAAATTTGTCATGTTCAGACACATAAAACCACATATCCTGCAAAAAAAAGGATTCGTAGCAGATAACTCTCAGCTTACATACAAATAACAAAAACTCAGAAACCCACACAAGTGAAAAAAATAAAAACAAAAACAATACTAATGGTATACTTTTGCAACACTACTCACAACAGGTTTTTGAGTACTAAAAAAATCTGTCTATACTCCTGAATTATCAATAAGCATTAATATGCAATTAAGGTAAACGAACAATTGGCAAACTTTCTTTCATATCAGATGCAATCGCTCTACATATAACTTTCTGAAAACCATAAGCAACAATCACCTCTTTTGAAACAAAAATATTCGGTATACATATATGTATATGATTAATTTATTATTATATATAATAACATATCAAAGTAATTTGAGGTAAAACTTTCAAAAACACTACTCTTCACTACATAAAAAGCATCAGCAACATTTTGTCATTTACTAAAAAATATGTGGTCCAGTCTAGTTAGCCAATAAAAACTACAAACTTCACATCAAATAATAACTTACCTATAAACCAAAACATTGTAATGAACAATTAGATATTACATACTACATAACATCGATAGTACAGTTTTAGCTACACGAGTGAAAGCCGCGTCAGAGTATTTACATCCATTATTACTACTCCTCAACCGTCCTTAAATTACATACATTCGTTAAGATATCATAACATATTTTAACGAAATCGAACAAACAGTGAATGTTAGCCAATAATCCAAAAAGATGCAACCTTTGTCGATATAACTTTTAAGTATAACCATAACAAGCCATCAAAATATGTAACTGCATATAAAACTAACACCTTTAAAACATACTCTTAACGATTTCATGTTTAGCTCAATATTCACAAACCACACCATAACTCTTTCTTAAATATATACATGTGTGAATCACTCATACGTATGGTGTGCAGTTCAATAACCTAAACAAGAAAATAAATTCAAAACAAATAATAAATCCATAAAATTCAGAAGAATTAGGGTTTGTAAACGAACCAAAAGTTCAGATTTTTGAAACAAATTAGAGATCTGAGAAACGGAATCAGAGCCAGGAGACGATGATGAGGGTTTAGAAGATGGTGAAAAAAACTTGGAAGCGAAGTAATAAATTACGGCAATTCGTATGATTCCGGTGACCATCTGACCCATTCCTTGTTGTTGTTGCGGTTGTTCACCACCATCACCACCGCCTCCTTCCACCGCTGCAGGTGGTGCCATGTTGTAAACTCAGTGAAGAGTCAACGACAACAAGAGTTTGATGACGTGATTGAAATCAAGGATAGATAGATGAACAACGAGTGTGGAATGGGTTTATTGGGGGATCTTGATTTTGATTAATGGTGATGTTCGTGCGCTTTATAAACAAATGTGGAATTACACGTCACTCTTTTGAGATGAGATGATAAATATCTTGATTTTAGGTTTCTGGTTTTTATATTCAGTTATCGAATCAAATTGTTATTTGTGAACAACACTATAACTAAAACGTCCATTAGTAATATATGTTGGTTTAACAAGATGGAACTATTTTGTGTGTGTTTATGTTTGTTTGTTTACCTTTTAATTGAATGGTTCAGTCATAAATGCTGAATCATTCACCATTAAACCGTGTTTGTTTTTAATCTTTAAATGACAAATGACAGATGGTGTTTAACGGTTAACATTCATTATTGAACCATACAGATATGAAACTATCTCATAACTATTAGATACCTAAATTTATGTAATTAGCTCTAGGGATGAGCAAAAATCCCGAAAAACTGAAACCGAACCAGTACTGTACCGAAAATCGGTACCGATAGGGATTCGGTTTTGGTTTCGGTTCTTGATTTTGAGTAAATTTGGT